>NW_024096552.1:19405000-20005000 GCF_016545835.1 Crotalus tigris | reverse complement strand
TTCCAGTGGTTAATTGTTCTAACTGTCAGGAAGTTTCTCCTTAGTTCTAGGTTGCTTTTTCTTTGATCAGTTTCCATCCGTTGCTTCTTGTCCGGCCTTCAGGTGCTTTGGAGAATAGCTTGACTCCCTCTTCTTTGTGGCAGCCCCTGAGATATTGGAACATTGCTATCATGTCCCCCCTCGTCCTTTTCTTTATTAAACTTTCTTGTTCTCTCTTTTTCAACTTTTCAAAAACCTTTCTTACCATGTTTTCCCCCCTAATCAACAGAATTTTATCACAGGTAGATTTATACTTAGTTTCAAAATCTTCATATATTTTAAATAGAATTTTAAATAACAGGTAGGCTACTGATAATTAATTTTAAAATATTATTTCAAATCTATCTGATTCCTTAGTCTGTTTGATTTTTGAAAATCAATTTTCTAATCACCCTTCATCTGTTTATTCTCAAGTAGGAATTTTTTAAATTCTTAAACTTGCATACAATTTATTTTGCAAGGAATAAAAGGAAACTTGTCATTCTGAAATTTCTTACTATTTCAAAAGCCATTAACAAGCAATTTCCAGAACTGATTAAGAAACCCAAGTATACAAATCCAGAGTCCTTGTTCTGAACTTGCAACTCAGCGATTACTTTCACTTGGGTTGGAGAACTCTAAAATCTATTGGAGACACGCTATATTTTGATCTCCTTTTGCATAACCATTGTATGGAATGCTTGTGGCTAATACCAGGTCCTCTCCTTGGTCTGGAATTCTAAAGAGCCAATCCATTCACAGGCTCTTCATTTTGCTGTGGTTGTCAGCTCCACTGAAAATGGAACCATCTTAATTACTTTTCAAGAAATCAAGCTAGTTGTGTTTACCCAGAACCAGTAAAGACAAACAGCACAGTGATATGACTACAATAACAATTCTTTAAATATTTTCATCTTAAATCATAAAAGCTTTAAGGTTAGTTATTAGCAATTAGATCATCTGGAAAACAACTAATCTTAATTTTGGTTTTTAAAAAAAGGATTGTGTATAACTTAATGTGTTCCATAGATCTGCAGATTTGTTGATGTTTATCTATTATTATATGTTTGTGCTTTTATTAATTAGTACAGACTTCATTATTGTTTGATTTATAGATAAGAATGTTGGTTTTATGACCTTTGTTTCAGCTCTGGCAAGTTTAGGCTATGAGAAAACATGCGTGTTATTTAATTGTGGAGCATTGGCCAGTCAAATAGCATCAGAACAGAATCTTGACAGTGATGAAGGGATGAAAGCTGCTGCTAAATATTATCAGGTACAATTTTTGTTTATGATTAACTATTTATTGGAATTTATAATTGTTTTGTTCAGAACTTAGGAGTGTATCTTAAAAAAATCAGTAATTACAAACTAGGAAAACTATCTAAGATAGGAGTGGGCAATTAATTTTTCAAAAGAGCCACATGAGAAACTGGGACTGTTGTGCATGGCTGAACCAATAGGGCTGTTATGGTGGCAGACATGCATGAACATACATAAATTCAAAAAAAAAAAAATAGCAATTGCCTTCAAAATAAAAATAATGCAGTTGTACTTTGTGCATGGTATACATTTATGTACATTTGATTTCTAATTTCCAATTATTATTATTGCCAGACAGGTGATAGCCAAAGGGCCCAATGTGGCCCAGGGGCCATAAAATGCCTAGGTCTGATCTTAGATGAATATTCTGTATCAAAGAGAAGAGTGGTGATCATGATCTCCTTTGGACCAGCATCTCTGTCCTGCTTAACTGTTTATATTAAAATAAAGTTGGCATGTCACAAAGGAAAGCATCAGTCTTCAAGTTAATTTATATTTCTTAAAATTTCTGTGGGCATCATTAAATCTTTTTTTGTTTACATGGTCAATTTGGAATTGTGACCCTTGCTCTGAAACAGAATTTAGGCTAGAAGGGTTAATAAGGAATGGTAAACAGATAATAGGAATAATAAAAGAATTGCAATAATGTATTCTAAAACAACAGTGCTATATGAATAGTTATATTCTAAGATAATTATTTTGTGAGTTGACAAACTCTTAGTAGCCATTTTAAAAGAGCATCAACAATATGTTCTCAAAATTCCAAATGTACCATCAATTTGAAAAGCTTGAGTTTCCTATTATGTAGATGTATATTGCCTAATTTTTTTATTACAAGTCAAGGAATATTTTCATTATCTAAGGCTTCTAACCACTTCCTTCTCTCAGCTAACTTAAGTTGTATAGATATCAATAAAGTTCTAACAGACTTAGATGTAGATATGCAATAAGAACTTTTTACAATAGCTTAAGTCTTTCTCAGGCATCCAATTAAACTAAATGCAATAGGAACAGTGCCTTAAATGGAATGTCTATTTTGTAGTGTTTTTCAATATATTATTTAGCATGCTTATATAATAAAACGTATTATTTTCTCAAGTTTGGTAGTGGTGCCTTCCAGCACATTAAAGATACCGTCCTCTCTTCATTAAATCGAGAACCTACAGTTGACATTTCTCCAGATACAGTTGGCACACTAAGCCTTATCATGCTGGCTCAAGGTCAAGAAGTCTTTTTTCTGAAAGCTACCAGAGGTATGTAATATAAACTGGAAATATATAGATTTTATAACTTTATTTTTACCAGAAATTAAAATCATTGGGAGTATTAGTGTATTTATTTAAATTGGAAATATTTTCAATTTAAAATTTGAAGTGAGCACTTTCAATTTATATTGAATGATAGAAAATTTAATTTAAAAGTTGAAGCTAAAATATCATGATAATTTGAAGAATTTGAATTTATGCATTTATTTAAGGAATTGAAAGACCATCTGTTTCTTACTACTTTGGTTAGTGTATATCAGTAACAATTAAATATAAATATAGAATATAAAACCAAGATAACAAACAACAATTATACTGTAGTTAAGGCTGGACATAACAGGCAATCTACCACTTTAACAAATTTACTTACTATCCTTGACCAATGTATAGAATTTATTTTTATCTACATAAAATATTTTTTACTTTTATAAAAGATACTTTATTTCCATGAAACTTTTTCATATGGATAAATTGTGCCTATCCACATAAAAATACCTGACAACAACATTTCTTAAATTGGCAATCAAAATTTTCAAGTGTAGTTTATTTATTTATAAATTTATATAGTTGCCTATCTAATTTGTAAGTAACTGGGTGACATACAATAGTCAATAAACATATAAAAAGAAACATTTAAAAATAGAAAAGTCAACATTAAAATGGAAATAATTTAAATGATTTTTAAAATTTTAATAATATAGATAATGCTGATATGCATTAGTATTGTATATGATTAAGTTAGCATACTATGCATTTATGGATGGCCATCAGGTGATATATTCTTGCCTCCATATTCAATAATATCTAAAATCTTTGCTTTTATAGTTGTTACCCTTTGTTTATCAATAATATGAACACCTATTCTGCTGCGTGAAATGCATTTTAAAAAATATATAATAGACATTTATTTGCATCCTGCCTTTATTATTGTCACAAAGGCTCAAGGCAGAGAACATATTCAATATATTTTCCTTTGTCCACCAGAACAATCTTGTGAGATAAATTGAACTAAGTGAGTGCCCAGAATCACCCAGCTACCTTTTATGGCTGAGGCGCTTTCTAGCCTGATGCCTTAACCACTAGACCCATGATGGTGAACCTATGGCATGCGTGCCACAGGTGGCACGCAGAGCCCTCTCTGTGGGCTCGTGCACCATCGCTCCAGTCCTAGGACTTCAGCTGGGTTTTATAAAACGTTTTCACTTTGGGCCTCTGCCGCCATGTGCAAAATAAAAAAAAGGTTCAATCAATCAATCAATTTCAACTTTTCACAGGAAAAAAAATCTCTCAAAGTTGGAATTGATTGATTGAACTTTTTAGTCCCACCCAGTCTGCTGTTACCACCGAACCCACACCCACCCAACTGGCCACACCCACCCAACGGGCCACACCCACCCAATGGACCATGCCCATCCGGCATCCGATGATACATAAGTGGATTTTGGGTTGCAGTTTGGGCACTCGGTCTCTAAAAGGCTCACCATCACTGAACTAGACCAAACTAGTTCTTGTGTTGGTAGCTAACTTTTAAAAAAATATTATTAAGTACTTAATAACAGTAGAAATGCTAGAATATATTTTGTGAATCTGAGGACAAAGCCAATATAATAGTAATATATTTTAGAATTAGTCATTTGAATAAAGTTACTTCCTCTGTTTTTGTCTGTATATAAATATATAAAATAACATTAAGGCTGGTACATTTTAAAAACAATATTTTTATGGAGCATCAAATGTCAGTGTCTAGCACAGAAGATTTAGAGATACATAACTTGTGATATAATTTGATGTTCCTATAGGGAAATTCAGAATTCATACTCTTATGTATTATTTGAATGCATTAATTTAAAGTAAGTGGATCAAAACAGTGCAAAAATTAAAAATTTGCAAATCTTGAAAGAACTTTATTATTAAGATTGCTTCATAAAAGGGAAATCTCTATTCCTTGAGCTTCGTTCAGTAATTTATTATTTGAGGGAAGTTTTTAAGAAATGATCCAGCTTTATGCATTTTCTGAAAGTCTTATTTTCAACTAAAATCTAGGTATTATTTTAAAAATAATATTGTATATAGTTCTTGTCGCTGTTTGATTTATAAAAATAATGGAGAACTTTAAATTCTGGTGACAGTATGTAGTTCACTGATTTTGCAAATAGAAAAATACTGCTCAATTTTTCAAAACTGACACTGGTTCTTTTTTATTTAGATAAAATGAAAGATGCCATCATTGCTAAACTTGCAAACCAAGCTGCTGATTATTATGGTGATGCATTCAAACAGTGCCAGTACAAGGATACCTTACCCAAGGTTGGTAATTTCATACTGGAGACAGCAGAAAGGAGTACAAATATGATACATGTTGAGTTACTGACTTGAAGCTATCAGTGACATTTCAAATATTTTGTAATCCTTGCTTGACATTTGGCGTGTGGAATGAGATGAAGAGTTGCAGTTAATTTTGAATTTCAGTATGTGAAACGAATACAAAATTCCCAATACCTCTTAATTTTTAATCAAATGAAAAAGAAAGTCAAATGAACATTTTTTAGAATATATTTATATTCACATTCTGAGTTGCTTGAATGCTTGAGTCCATATGAATATTTGCATGTAAACATTTAGTGTATACTTATTCTATATGTGCTACTTTTGTATATCTCGCTTAATTTGATTGATGGTTTCTTTAAGTGATAAGAATATCCTGTGGACATTGACCAGAAGATTGATTCTTCTATTACACCCCATCATGTTTTTGGATGTTCGGAGACACACAAATGCTGATTTGAGGCTTAAAAGATCAATTGAGAAAGAGTGAAGAAAATTTGTTTCTGTAATACTTCCTATAATCTTTCATAATACAATACTTTGGTTAAGACAATTTATTGTTGTATTTAATTTTGGAAAAGCTAAAGTGAGCTATTAGAGTGGTTTTCATTTGGCAACATTTTTTTAAAAACTTAATTATCAGGAGGTTGACAAGTTATTTTATGCAGTTATATGTCATAGCATAGCTGCTGAGAGCAAAGAGGAACAATAGCACAAGTTTAAACTTGGTTTATGTATACTTGAAGACATATATCTTCCTGCTTAAAGTACCATATTTTCCGGCGTATAAGACGACTCAGCGTATAAAACAACCCCCAATTTCGGAGAAGATTTGCATGGTTAGAAAGTTGTCTTATACGCCGGAAAATACGGTAGCTATTGGGACATGCTTATAAGTAGCACTGCTTTGAATTTCAGTTGAAAATATTATCATCAGGAATTCACTAATACTTTCACAATACATCAGTATTGCAATATAGTCACCTTGTGGTGAGATGGGCTGCAAATAAATTCATTAAATAATAATATGGCTTTATACTGCTGATCAACTGTGGACATATTTATGCAGTTTAAATATTTTTTGCTTTTCAATATACTAAGTAATGATTCTCAATGATATTTTATTTTACCACAAAAGTAAGCAAAACGTAAGATTTATTAGCAATCAGACTTGTACCAGGCTAGAAAGCCGGAGACCAGGAGTTCAAGTGCCACCTTAGCTGTGAATGCCAGCTGGGTAACTTTGCCCTCTTTCTCAGCCCAACTCATTTCACAGGGTTGTTGTCGGGAAATTGGAATAGGAAGTTGTGTCGGATATGTTCACAACACTTAGTTATTCATAAAAATAATAAAGGCAGGATATAAACAAATGTTAGCCTATTAGGGGTTAAATTGTAGAACTGACCTTCAGGATACCAGTAGAAATTCCAGTTTCAAATGAATTTGCATGTTTAAAGAAAAAGATTAATTTGAAAATGGACCAAAGGCAGAGTTGGTAGATACACTCATCCTCACTCGTTCCTCCTATTTTTTTCTTCACTATTAGCTGGCAGTTTTGTTAATATTTATATGATATCTTCTCTTTTTAGTGATATCTTTTGCAATACTATAGGAATAGACAAGCCAAAGATACTCTGATGATACGTACTTCACTTTCATGTCCTTGAAGGGCAGGTATTTCCAAAAAAATAGCAAATAGAAGCAAATAACATTTTAAGTAGTTATTGCAAGCAAAGTAATTTAAAAAATTCAGTAACTTTATTAAGATTGTATTATATGGCACTTCTACAATCTTATCTTGATTGATGTGAATTAGCAATTTTTAAATATATCTTTACCATAAGGATCATGTTACTCTTTTATATGTGGTCATGTGTTAAGCTTATTGAGTGACTCCCTTTCTCTTTGGACTAAATTCATTATTTTTTCTCAAGAATGTTAACTGGGTGATCTACATAAACTAAGGTCTAGATAATTTGTGTTACTTGGGTTCATAAATATAATGTGTAATAGTATCCTTGCATATTTGAATTCTTAATCCTTCCTAAACTAACCTGAATGATAGAAGGGATGATTTAGGAGAATTCTAAATCAAATTAACATTTCCTGAATTTAACTGTACAGATTAATATTCATAATTCCACTAAACACAATCCCTGCATGTTGGTATCTTTCCTCTCCCAGGCCTTATCTAAAACATTAATTGGGTGTGTCTAATGTCATGTTCTTCTTCCTTTTCTTCCTGCATCCCATGTTGTCTGTGATGGTTTATGTGGTTGGACTTTTCCCTTGGTCAGTATTTTTATTTCCAGGAGGTGTTCCCTCTTCTGGCTGCAAAACACTGCATAATGCAGGCCCATGCAGAGTACCATCAATCTGTACTGGCAAAGCAACAGAAGAAATTTGGTGAAGAAATTGCAAGATTGCAAGTGAGTAACATTTTTAATAGGAGAGAAATAATATAGTCTTCAGCAAATTATAATTGCACTAAGAAAAATATTAATTTGTTTACTGAGAACTTCTCAAGTAGATTAGTTTATAACTTTTACCAGCATTACTATTTAATAGAAGCAATTGATAACACATAGAAAGGAAGCATCCTGTATGAAAAATGCTGACACTTGGAAATGAGCAGACAAAGATTCTAAATATTCCACTGGATTCAAGATTGACTGTAAGGATTTTCTAGACAGAGGAATTGATTGTTAGTCATATTTTTTTGCCACAGTTATCAGTCAAACCAAAGTGAGCAAAAAACATATTGGAAAGATACAGAACCTGACGATTTGTATCACTCATTAATAACTTAATTCCTCAAATATCACTTGGAACATTCAGAAAACCACTACAAATATTTTGCAACACAAGAGAAACTCTATACTTGGTAATATAAAATTTAGATACTCCAAAACAGTGACATGAATGGCACAGATAAATAAACTACACAATAGCACAAAACAGATTTGGTCTCCTATACAATATTATATAATTATACAATACTATAAAATTACCCTCCAAGACTGCTGCTGATGAAATATTTAAGGCATCAAAGCACTTGATACAAAAGATATCTGGATAAAGGGAAAAGTTAGGGTTTTCCTGTACAATTTAATCAGATATTGTAGATGCTTATAACCTTCCGTTCTTTGTCTAATGTTTTGTTTTTTCAAGCTCCACAATTAATAAAGTATTTAAAGAAAATCAGATGAAACCAATCGGGATGCCAGTTAGATTGATCAAGCACAGTGCTTTGAAGGATGTTAAGACAATTGAAGATATTTATTTTTATTAAATTTATTATAGTCACCCATTCTTACAGACTTTGGAGGCTTTAAAAAAAACCCTAAGTTACTATATTAACACAGTTAAAAACAAAAATGAAACAGCCTGGACTAAAAGCACCCATCAAATACATAATGCAACTGCACAGTGCCCTTCTCTAAATATACTGTAATAACTGCCAGGCTTGAGACCAAAACCAGGTTTTAAGACACTGTGTAATTGGTAGAAGCCAGGCCTTGATCTGAACCTTAATCAGGTCTGCTGCTAACTTTAGTTCTGCCAACTTGGTAAAATTGCAGTAAGTAGACTTGGGAACCATCAGCCATTAGATCAGAGCTTTGATGGCTGTTGGACTATACTGTATCTACATTTAAATTGAACATTATTTATGATTTGCTACTTATCCATCATTTGTATTTAACAAAAACTAATATTTTTATCTTGTATAATTGATAAAAAAAATGTCAGCCTATGCTAAGAAGCTAAATTTTGAAGTACTGTTCTCATTTTATGGGAGTTTGGCAGAGAGGTATAGCATTGTCAGCATAAATTACCCATATATTAAATTCAGTGGGTAAGATTTAAATTGGACATTTACAATTGGTAAATTCCTGTTAGAATATTTTACTGCCAGTGTGAAAGGCATATAATGTCCAAATAATAATTGATATTAAACAATCAGAATAATTTGTTATTGTGAAGCTTGCGAAGCTTATATAGAAAAACTCTTAAGTACTTGACTATTTTCCATAGCTGGCATTTGGAAAACCAAAATAAAATCCAATAAAACAAAACAGGTATGCTAGGAAATTCTGGAGTAAAAATTAAATGTCAGTTCATGTACAAAGCACTACTCATTATGCATGCCACCTTTTAAATTTGATGACTCGTGATACTCATATGCAGAAATATTGCATTCAGTTATTATAAAACTGTTAGTTTCAGACTGTTTTGTTTTTAATTTAGCATGCTGCTGATCTTGTAAAAACAGTGACATCTCGTTACGATGAATATATAAATGTTAAAGACTTGTCTGACAAAATCAACCGTGCACTTAGTGCTGCAAAGAAGGATAATGACTTCATCTATCATGACAGAGTTCCTGATCTTAAAGATCTTGATCCAATAGGAAAAGTCAGTCTTGTGAAAGCAACTCCAGTTACTATCCCTATGAGTCAGAAATTTACAGGTAAGTGTGATTATCACTGCATTCTAATATTGGACACATGATTTCAGCAATCCCATTCTGATTTTGGAATTTAAAATTATTTGTGTTGTCTCTTTTGAATGTCAACCCATTAGCTTTTCTTTTACTTGTATTTTTCAAATAGGGACTGGTTTTATTGTCCATATCAGTTCAGCAGTATACTATTTGATATTAAAGTTTTCAAACTATTGAAGTGTTTGAATCAACTGGTAATGAATACCAGTTTGGTTTTAAGTGTATGTTAACTATGCTTCAAAGAATATACAAATGAAATCTATAATCTACTGTCTTCTACAAAGTTTTAGTAATCCTTTTGTTTTGAAACTCAATGTCAAATATTATCAAGCAGGCTCCAAGTCTTCTGAAAACAGGTATGTAAGGTTTGCATTCTTGGTGATAAAAGATCACTGTTGCATGTCTAGCTTGGAATGTGTGGGATACCTTGGTGGCATTGCCTTCACATTAAAAGTATTAGGATAGACTTCTTGAAACTGTAGGTTTCAAGACGTGCACATTAAAAAAACCCTTGGATTTATTCTAAACTTTCCATATTTCAGATATTTCATAGAATAAAAATAAAATTAGATAATCTTTAAATTATATCACTTGAAATTTTAGGTGGGAGTATCTTGAGGCTGTTCACTAGGGTAGACCTCTTTATTTATGTTTTGGGATATAAGTAAAAGTGAAATTACTAAAAAGTTCATATTTGATTCTTTGTGAATCTTGTTTTGGAAAAACAACGGGGAGCATAAAGTCTAGTAATTTCAGGTAAATAATGGTGGGAGGACTAGAATATGAATGGATTTTATTAATTGTGGTATTTTACTTTATAGATTTGTTTGAGAAGATGGTTCCTATGGCAGTACAGCAAGCTCTTGCTTTCTACAACCAAAGAAAGGCAGAGTTGGTTAATAGATCAATAGGCCAGATGAGAGAGGCCACCAATTTGGCAAATGGGTGAGATGATTATTTTGATGTCTGACTAGGTTCTAGAGAAATTTTGCATTAGTAGAAAAGTATTTGGCAGTACAGATCTATTGAAGTTGATATACGTTGATATACTGTATTAATACTATAGTAAAAAAGTAAATTTCAGACATTGGATTGGGAATGAGACCTCTCCAGATAGTTGCTCCTTCTCTTGTGTATGCCACTTTAAATTCAAATGAGAAAAGCAATTTATAAAATGAAAGTCTAGTTTTTTAAAATGTCTCAATGGTTTTTTTGATTGGTATGTAATTGAAACTTCGTCTATGGTTGAATTCCTTATACTCCCAATCAAAGCAAGGTATTTCTTAACAATAAATTCATCTGATAATGTTTTTGGTGATGTAAAAAATAGCATCAGCATAAAGCACTCTTTGACTTGTTTAAGCAAGACGGCAAACTGAAATAATGTAATCCTGTCTAGGGTGCTAGCATCCCTTAATCTCCCTGCTGCTATTGAAGATGTTTCTGGGGATAGTGTTCCTCAATCTATTCTACAGAAGTCTAAGTCAGTGATTGAACAGGGAGGCGTTGAAGCAATAGATCAATTGATGAAAGATCTTCCTGAATTATTGCAGAGAAATAGAGAGATTCTGGATGAGGTATGTTTGCGGTAATAATTGCAATATTAAGAAATCACATACCTTTTTCTTAGTAGAAAAGGTAAATTTTCACATTTTACTAGTTAAATGTTTCTAATTTAATTGATGGGAATTGCAATGTTTATATAATAGGAAAGGAACCAGTTTAAGAAGTATTAGCAGTGATATTTTATTGTTCAAATGACACTTGGCTGATATAATTGCAAAGCATGGTATTTAATTTAGATACATTATTTAGGTTTTAAGTTTAATTCTTTGTTAAGTCACCAGCTTAAGTCATAACTCTTAAAGGGAGATAATTTAAGCCAAAATTCTGTCAACTTCCCATTAAAATATGAACTAAAATTATTTTAATTGTTTTTTTTTAAAAAAACAATGAAAGTCACTAAGGATATTGGATGAAGAAGAAGCAACAGACAATGACTTGAAAAACAAATTCAAGGAACGTTGGCAAAGAACACCATCAAATGATTTATACAAGTCTTTGAGGGCAGGTAATATATTATTGTGTATTTGATCTTTATACTAGGTTGCTTACTACATAGAAATTGGCATGAATCTCTTTCTATGCTGATTTTTATCCCTAAATATATTGCCACAACATTGAAACAGATGGGTAAGAGCACAGTAGAAGCAACAGTCTCAGAATAGGAACAAACTTACATTAGGTTTGAATTTGATAGATGATATGTTTCAGTTCCAATCTGAATTGATTATATTGAGTCAACATATAGATGATAGATATTAACACTACAAAATATTGATTGATTATTAGTTTATCTAATAAATTGATACTAATGCTTTTGTTTACATTTCAGGGAGCTAGATATTAATTTATTTTGACACTTTAGTATTCATAATGTGAGGACAGACAGTAAAGACCTACCTTAATAAATGATTATTACAATATTTTAATGTTGATATAATGTTGATTAATTTAAACTTAGATAATTTTAAAATATTGCCCATTTTTACGCTAGTATTCCCAGGAATTATTTATAATTCAAGTGTAAATAGGTCTTGAAAAAAAACAAAACATCAACTCAGAATAAATGAATTCAATATCTTCGCTTTCATTGGGTTCCAATTGCCAACATTCTAATTTTTCTCAATACTATTCTGTTTGATAGTTTTTCAGTATTTTAACAAGCACACATTTTTAAAAATATTGTGCTTCCAATAACTTGTGGGATTTGATTTTAAAAATGTTTATTTAAAAATTAATACCCTATTGGCCAGTTTTTCTATAAACTGGATGGAGGTAATACTCAGTGTGGATTATCATTCTGAGATGATTATGGTCTTGAGATGAAAAATGAGGGTGAAGTTGTTTGTTTCAAGTTCTGTTATGCTATCTCAAATGTTTTATTTTCATGAGAAGAAAGATACAGTTTAGAACAGTGGTTCTCAACCTTCCTAATGCCGCAACCCTTTAATACAGTTCCTCATGTTGTGGTGACCCCCAACCCCCCATCCAGCTGGCCGGGGGGGTATCAAAAACTTGACCAAAAAAAAAAAAAGGAAAAAGTGGGAAAGTATAGGTTGTCCTCGACTTACAGCAATTCGCTTAGTGACTGTTTGAAGTTATAACAGCACTGAAAAAGCGAATTATGATCATTTTTCACACTTATGATTGTTGCAGCATCCCCAGGGTCATGTGATTTACATTCGGATGCTTGACAACTGATTCATACTTACAATTTTCACAGTGTCCCAGGGTCACATGATCAATGGCCAGGGGGCGTGGCCAGCTGATCACTTAGGTTGCAGAGTGCCTGTGGGGGGGGGGAAATCTATGGATCTCTGGAATGAGACTGGGGTGGGTGCCAGCCTTCCCTTCCACCTTTCTCTCCCCTTGTCCTTTCCTTCCTTCTTTCCTTCCTTTCCTTCACCTTCTTAGTCTCTTCCTCCTTTCCTCCCTCTCTCCCATTGTCCCTTCCTTTCTTCTTTCCTTCACCTCCCTTAATCTCTTTCTCTTTCCCTCCCTCTTTCGTATTGTCCCTCCTTTCTTTCCTTTCTTTCCTTCACCTTCTTAGTCTCTTCCTCCTTCCCTCCCTCTCTCCCATTGTCCCTTCCTTTCCTTCCTTTCCTTCACCTCCTTCTTAGTCTCTTCCTCCTTCCCTCCCTCTCTCCCATTGTCCCTTCCTCCCTTCTTTCCTTCCTTTCTTTCACCTCCCTTAGTTTCTTCCTTCTTCCCTTTTTCCCATTGTCCGTTTTTCCTTCCTTTCCTTCTCCTCCCTCTTAGTCCCTTCCTTCCTTCCTTCCTTCCTTCCTTCCTTCCTTCCTTCCTTCCTTCCTTCCTTCCTTCCTTCCTTCCCTCCCTCCCTCCCTCCCTCCCTCCCTCCCTGTCCCTTCCTTCCTTCCTTCCCTCCCTTCCATTGTTCGTTCCTTCCTTCCTTCCTTCCTTCCTTCCTTCCTTCCTTCCTTCCTTCCTTCCTTCCTTCCTTCCTTTCTTCCCTCTCTCATTGTCCCTTTCTTCCTCCCCTCCTCTGTGTCCAGGAAGGGACAAGGGGAGGGGGACAGGCTGCCAGAGGCAGAGGAGAGCTCCACCCAGCTCACTTGCTCAGCTTTGTCAGAAAACATGTGACTTGCTAAGTTAGCAGAAGCCCCAGGATCAGCGCCGGGCTACAGCTGATTTGCGCTTCTGCTAAATTAGCAAGCAGCATGTTTTCTACCAAAGCTCGAGCAGGTTTGCTGGGCAGGAGCCAAGGAGAGCTGCTACAGCTGACCTGCTTCTTGGCTGCTCTGCAAAAGCGCGGATCAGCTGTAGAGGTTTGCCCCGATCCTGGACAAGAGGGAAGGAAGGACGGACGGAAGGGACAAGGGGAAAGAGGGAGGGAAGGAGGGACAAAGAGGGAGGCGAAGGAAAGGAAGGAAGGAAGGAAGGAGGGAAGGAAGGGACAAGGGGAGAGACAGAGGGAAGGAGGGACAAAGGGAGGCGAAGGAAAGGAAGGAAGGAAGGAAGGGACAATGGGAGAGGGGTGGAAGGAGGAAGAGACCAAGAGGGAGGGAAGGAAAGGAAGTTCCAGCCAGGAGAGGCTTGGCAGCTCAGCTGCCGAGGAACAGAAGAGTGCAAAACCAAGGAGAAGAAGGTGGCGGTTTCCTCTCAAAGGGGGCTCCTTTTCTCCACTCCTTCCCTGGGTTTGTGGGGAATTTCTTGTCACCAGCACTGACAGGTGCTCCTTCGAGCCCGCTGCGAGCTTTCTCGCCCCCTTTGCTTCTCTCCCCCTCTCTTTTGTGAGGATTGTAGTGCCCTTGGGAAGCAGATCATGCTTTGAAAGGAGGAGAGGAGGAAGAGTCCCTTCCTCCTTCCCTCCCTCTCTCCCTGTCAAACCCCGGCGGGCTCGACATGAATAGGCGGAGGAGGAGTTGAGGACGGGCGGGGTGGCAAAGGAGATCGGCAGCTGTCGCCAGACCTCCCAGCTGACAAGCGCAAGCTCGGGGGTTGCCAGCTGACGGGCTCAGGAGTTGGTTGCTGCGGTTGCCTCCCCTTCGCTGACCTGCATGTACGAGAAGAAGTCGATCCAGTTGCTGCACAATAAGTCTCTGGGGAAGGCGGGGCCTTGCTCTGCGTCTGCGCTCTTCATGCACCCCCTGCAGGGCACATTTGGTAGAGTTCTTGCAGACTGCCTCCAAGCAGCATATTTTCCACAAACAAGTGAGGTGGAGCAGAGGGGGGAGGGAGAGAAGATGGTTGACAAGCCCTGCCTAAGACCATCGGAAATATGTGTTTTCCGATGGTCTTAGGCGACCTCTGTGAAAGGCTCATGCAACCCCCAAAAGGGTTGCGACCCACAGGTTGAGAACTGCTGGTTTAGAAAATAGGAGCAACCCCCCAGAACCTGGGTTATATGTCTCAAAATAAATTTGGATTTCAAATAACCGTTCTTGTACACGTTCAAGTGATAGAGGAATTTCACTTTTTGTAGTATAGAATTTTAATTTTTGAGCAAGCATTCTGAATATAAACTTTGTTTCTTTATAATGACTGCTAGTGGAAGGTAGAGTATGGCATCCATAATTATTAAATGATGACATCTGTCATCATTTAATAAAGCTTTTAAAATCAACAACAAGGATATGTGAAACAGTTTTTTTCAACACTGGGAAGAATATACTACTACTGACTCTGGCCCAATCAAATTCATGGAACTACCAATTTAACAAAGTATTGGTAACCAGTTCACATAACCAGTTTCCCAGAAACTGGAAATGGATGTTTTATTCCTCCTTAGCAGGTGAATTATAGCAACGTTTTTGTATCAAAAGGCTCATAGGAAGAAATAAAGCAGATATTACCTTAAGTTATAAGTTGATAAAGGGAAATATTCAGTTTTTAAGATGCTGTAGCTATTTTTCCTTTTATCTGACTAAAAAGTCTTTGTGAAAATATTGCTTTTTTGGTTGTAAGTAGTTGATAAGGGCATAAAAATTCACTTATATTGCTAATTAGTAAGATGTCATATTTTAGCTGCAGATTTTTCTTTGGGCTTTTTTTATAGAAGGAACCAATTATCGTAATGTACTGGATAAAGCAGTACAAGCTGACAAACAGGTTAAGGAACGGTACCAATCTCATCGAGATACAATTTCATTGTTATGTAAATCAGAACAAGAACTTAATGCAGCCATTCCATCAGCAAATCCAGCAAAAACAATACAAGGGAGTGAGGTATGAAAGAAATTTTTTAATGGTTACATTTGTTGTGGGAAAACTCCAATCTGAATAAGAAATCAAAGCATTTGGAGACATATGCAAAACTAATTCTTGGCCAAATGCAAAATGTTTAAAGCAAGGCTCTAGGCTATATACCTTATATGTTATGTAGGTATAGTAAAGAAAGCAATATAAATAATAGAGTGACAGCCAAAATATAGCATCTGATAATATTATGGGATGACTCTACTATGGCCTGCTGAAACACTTTGAAATTCCATTTTACAAACTGGATACCATACTTTCCTCGCCCCTAATCATACTAGGATATAACCTAAACAATGACTTTTTTATTATATCTATATATTGACTCCACTGAAGAAAAGACAGCAGTCTGGATCCTCTTATCTACGTTGTCTCTCTGCATGGTCACCACTTGCTTGCTCCTTTTTCTGTTTCTAAGCCATGCACATATTTAATGTATTTTTAACCTCACAAGTGAGTAGTTAGATATTCTGGTTGGTTCATAATTATCACTGTTTGATTTACAGTAGATTGATTTATTAAAAATGAATTTTAAATATCGGAACAGTTTAGAAGTACTGCTTTGATAGATTCATCTCATAATGATTTTGTAATGTGTAACCAGGAGTCAACAGTGACCTAGAGGAATGCACACACGTGCACACGCACAATATCTAATGCAGATGTTCTTTATTTATTAGCTTTATATCTTGCCTTTTATTCAACTCTCAGGGTTGCACATGTAGCATCCCTCCCCTCCCCCTAAAAAACAATCCTGTGAGGTAATACTGGTGTGAGAGAAAGTGACTGTCCCAAAGCTACTTTCCAGTAAGCTTTTGAGACTTACAATAGGGACTTGAACTTAGACATCAAACTGGTTGCCCGACATCACACTGGTTCTGTTTACTCAAGTTTTTCATCTTGTAATTGCCTCTGATTATAGTCAGGCATTATTTTTATGGTAAAGATATATACAATTGGCTTTTCATGTTTGAGGATGAGTTATTTATTTAACCAACTATTTGTGTATCATCATACAAAAGTATTTTAGACAGCTCATGCATTGAAATTTTCTCTTGTTACTAAAAAGCACCTAAACAACTTCGAAAAATTGTGTAAAGCAGTTCTATTTAGAAAGAGATGGCACAACAGATGTTCATATAAAATTCTCTGTTTTCATGCAGAATAAATCTATTTCTGAAATTCAGCAGTTTTAATCTTGGTTTCATTTAAGATGTATATAAGAACTTCCAAGATTTTAATTTGAACTGTATTTAGGCTCAACATGCTGTCATATTCTTAAGCAATATTGATGTAATAAAAGTATTAATATGAAAAACTATTTCTAATTTTATTTCTAATTTATTTCCTTTTATTAGGTAGTTAATATCCTAAAATCGTTGCTAGCTAGTCTGGATGAAGTAAAAAAGCAGAGAGAACAACTTGAGAATGATCTCAAATCAGTAAACTTTGACATGACATCTAAATTCCTAACAGCACTAGCGCAGGATGGTGCTTTAAATGAAGAAGCCATATCTGTCACAGAGTTGGATAATCTTTATGGTGGTCTTACTCATAAAGTACAGGAGACCCTGAAAAAACAGGAGGAGCTGCTCAATAGCATTCAGGTAATTATTTAAAAGTGTTTTAGAACAAAAAATCTGGCATAATCTGATGTAGCTTGTTACCGAGACTGTAATCTTCAATTATTATTCCAATAGAGAATCTGTATGTTCAGATTGAGGGAGCAAAATATTGTTAACTTGATTGCTTACATCTTGTCCTTTTTTCATGTTTAGAATTCTCATCAGGAATTTTCTAAGATGAAGCAGTCAAATAATGAATCCAATTTAAGAGAAGAGGTTCTGAAGAATTTAGCTATAGCTAATGACAACTTTGTGGAACTTACAGCCAACTTGAAAGAAGGCACAAAGGTATGGTTACAGAAGAGTCCACAAGACTAATAACATCTTAGAAGATGTGTTTTATTTCTGATTTTTAAAAACTTAATAGATACAAGAATTGGAAAAGTCCTTGAATGAATGTATGGACCATGTATTTCAAGAATACCAGTTTTGAATTACAGATTTTGCAAAATGTTAAAGGATATTTTTGTAGCATAATACAGACAGAAACTGTTTTCTTTCTTTCTTTTCTCATTTAATGACTTTTTGTGTGTGTGTGTGTGTGTGTGTGTGTGTGTGTGTGTGCGTGTATATATAACAAAGAAAAATAAAAATAGGTAATTAAGGAAAGGAAAAAAAGGGGGGGGGCGAAAGTATGAGGCCCAAGGGAAGAAAGAAAAAAAGTGTTGACTTTCAATTCTTTTTAGCACAGTACAAGATTACATTCCAGCCTCAACTTTTTACTTCTATACATTAGTATATAACTAGCCATTTCTATAACAACAAATCTATCTAACCTGCAAAACCAAAATCAATATTTCATTTTTTTATTATAAGCACAAAATCCAGAAGTGATATCCCAATAAAAAACATAATTAAATTTGTTCTCCTATTTGAATAAAACAATCAATTTAACCATTTCTGCTTTATCTTCCTTGCTGTGGAAATATGTATTTCTATTTGTACTTATAATATTTATAAGCTATCACCATATATATTAACAAGATTCACTGTATTCTTTCAGATTCTTTAATCTTAAAGCGAAAATATTTTTTTCATCTGTTTTAAAACACTAAACTTTTCTTTAAAAACATTTCTAATACATCATTTTTAAACTTCCACTTAACATGCATGCTTTAAAATTCACTATTAAAAATTACTCCCTCCAAGATACCCTTATCGAATATTTTTTTCTTATTTTTTATATGTATATATATACACACATACTTTTTAAAACTCTAAGCTTTTCTTTAAACTAGTACATCTTTTTCTTTAACTTTAACTTAAATTACAGATATTGAACCAATAAAAATCCTTTCTAATTCCAATTGACTCATTTAAGTTTAAGTCACTTTTTCCAGCTTGTATTCATGGAGTATAGCTTTTTCTTCTCTGGAATGTTTGCCAAGTAATTATAAGCTTCTCTTTTTCTCAAGGATTTTTCAACCTTCAATATATAAAAAGGGGAGGTTAACTTAAATGAATGGCAGAAAGGTATCAATAAATTTATTTGGGCAGGGAAAAAACCAAGAGTAAAGCTTAAAATTATGCAAGATATTCGTGAGAGAGGTGGACTCAAGGTACCGAATTTGAAATTGTATTATGATGCTGTGGCTTTAACATTACTTAGTGACTGGGTTAATTTAACAAATGTAGAAATACTCCACTTGGAGGGTTGGGATTTACTTTTTGGATGGCATGCCTATTTAATTTTTAATAAAAAAATTGACCGGGTTTTTAAATCTCATATTATAAGGATTTCTTTACTTCGGGTTTGGAGGAAATATTATAAAAGTGATTTTAAAATACCATTATGGGCTATACCTTGGCATGCGAAAGAGGGGATAAGGAGAGGAGTTAAGATGGATAGTGTTTCTTATGCACAATTACTCAGATAGGATGGTAAAAATTGGCACTTAAAATCTTTGGAAGATTTAGCATATGAAAATATTACATATTCATGGTTTCAGTATAGACAAATAGTGGATAGATGGAAGATAGATCGCAATATGGGTTTGCTTAGAGAAGATGAAAATCTTTTTAAACAAGTAAAAGACCAAAGACGAACTCATATTAAGAGAATCTATGGGGTGCTAGTAGAACTGGATTCAGAACCAGAACTAATTAAAGAATGTATGATTAAATGGGCACAAAATTTTGGTGAACCAGTTCTACTAGACACTTGGGAAACCATCTGGGTGAGGAATGTTAAATTTACACAAGCCCAGAACTTAAGGGAGAATTTTTACAAAATGTTTTATAGATGGCACCTTGATCCACAAAAAATGTCTCGTATGTATCCTGACTTACAGCCTAAATGTTGGAGATGTGGTTGTTTGGATGCTACTTATTATCATATTTGGTGGTCGTGTAAAAATAAAAGCTTTTTGGATTAAGATATGGTGGAATATTCAAAGAATTTTTAGAAGGAGGGTAAAATTTACCCCACAATTGTTTTTGTTGGGTATTGTTACTGATTGTGATGTTAAGGAGGTTATACTGATGTTAAATTTAATCATAGCCGCAAGGTTGTTAGTAGGGCAATACTGGAAGAAGGAATCTTTACCTACCTTGCAAGAATGGTTTTTTAAAGTTTCTTATTTGGCGGAAATGGCAAAGATTTCGGCTTTTTTAAAGGATCAATCGCAAGAGAAGTTTTTTGCGGTATGGGAAAAATGGATAGATTTTATACAACATAAGTTGGATGTAAAAAAATATTACTTAGTTTTTCAATAACCTATATATAAATTTTAATATTTTATAGATTGTATTTTTTTTCTTCTCTTTCCTTATATTTTTTATTTTTATCTCATCTTATTTTACTTCTTTTTTTATATATATATCTTTTCTTCTTTCTTTTCTCTTTTATTCTCTTTCTTTTTAAATAATTTTTTTTCTTTTTTTTAATATCTGTTAATTATCTTATAAGCTTAGGTAATGTATTTAGATATATTAATGGTTTATATTTTTTTAATTTTTTAAAGATTTTTAGAAATTTTAATCAAGCCTATATTCAGCTCTGGGAAGGTGGGGGGGATGGAGTGAGAGGGTTGGGGTGGTTGGGTAGGATTGTTTTTTTTTTTTCTCCTTATTTGTAAAAATTTTTAAAAATTTTCAATAAATATATATAGGGTTTCTTTTATGGCTTTATTTGAAACTTTTATTTTTCTTCCTTTTATGTCATTGGATCCGAGTCACATTCATTTTAGGACTCAATTTAAGGCTCTTTGGGAATGTAATACAGCTAAAAAAAGAAGATATGATGGTTCAGTATCTATTAAAATTATAGTATGGTTAATGAATGATGTAGAGAAATGCTTACAACAACCTCAAGATAACTATTACTTCAGATAATATGACAAATATTACATACCATGATTTATTCTGTCTACCATGGCCAGTTAAAATTCCAACTAAATTTAAAACACTCTGCATGGTATGAGGTAATATCTGAAAGAGCTTCCATATAACACATACTTCATTTTAATTAAACAATTGAACCATTTTATTTGGTTATTTTTCAGATGGATTATTTTGCAGACTTACTTGGTATTTTATTCCATTGAAGTATTTATTTCATAGATTGATAAAAATACAATTATATAAAATGTTTTCCATTGGTGTTTTCACTAATATATTTTTTCTGTCATTAAAATAAATTTCTACCTATGTATATCTATGTGTGTGTGTGTGTGGTGTATATATGAATATATGCATTATTTTTTTTCGTTCTAGTTCTATAATGAATTGACTGAAATCCTTTTGAAATTCCAAAACAAATGCAGTGACATTGTGTTTGCACGCAAAACAGAAAGAGATGAACTTCTGAAGTAAGCTTCTACAAATTTCTCCCATATTTTGTGATTTACCAGTTTGCTTATATTTAATAACTTGCCATTTGCTGATATTCTGACTTAGTTATGTGTCCCTCTTTCCACTTTCTATACTTGTCCTTTTTATCTTTCAATTTATCAGAGAGTTCTTTATGCAGCCATCTGTTTCTTTTGACAGCTGTTATTCTTTCTTTTTGTTGGTATTGTGCAAGACTGGGCCTTTATTATCTCACTTTTCAAAATTTCCCAAGCCTCTTGAGTTGTTTTCCCCTTGAGGATTCTCATCCATGGAATCCTTCCCAAACCCTCTCTAAGTTTATTGAAATTAGCTCTCTTGAAGTCCAAGACTCTAGTTTGACTGTGTTCTATTGCTTGTGATTCCATAATGTTGAATTCCAATATTGCATGATCACTTCCTCCCAAGGTTCCTATGGCTTCAATACCTTCTATCATTTCATATCTGTTAGTGAGAATTAGATCCAAAATGGCTAATCCCTACTTCCCTTCTCTACTTTTTGGGAGACCAAGTTGTCTGCTAGGTTTGTCAGGAATCTGTTTGATCTTCCACTTGGTGCAGAGTTTGTCTCCCAGTTGATGTCAGGGTAGTTAAAGTCCCCTATTACTATTGTGATGTGCTTCCTACATTAGTTAGCTGACTAGCAAAAAGTTCATCTATATCCTGTGTTTGGTTGGGTGGCCTATAGTATACACCAGGGGTAGGCAACCCAAAACACTCAAAGAGCCACTTGGACCCGTTTCCCACCAAAAACAAAACACTGGGAGCCGCAAAACCCTTTTGATATCTAAAATGAAGATAACACTGCATATATCCTTTTTTACCTTTATTATAGGTGTGTGTATGTGTATGTGTGTGTGTGTATGTGTATGTGTATATGTGTATATACACACACACACACACACACACACACACACACAGATAGACACACACACACACATATACACATTAAAAATAAAAGTAAAAATATGACTCTTGGGAATATCTGTACTATTAAAACAATGATCACCAAGAGAATGCTTTAAGAGAATAAAATTACATACACTCACAGGTAAAAAAAGGATATATGCAGTGTTATCTTCATTTTAGATGTCAAAAGGGTCTCTCTCTCCCTCCCTCTCTATCTCCCCTTGGTCTGCCACTCCTCTTCCCCCACTCTCTCTCTCTCCCTCTCTCTCTCTTTCTCTCTCTCTCTCTTTCTCCTCCCCCCCTCCTATCTGCTGCTCACCTGGCAAGCTTCAAGCTGTTGTCCAACAACCTCTGGGGTAGGCAACCTCGTCTCTTTTATGACTCATGGACTTCAACTCCCAGAATTCCTGAGTCAGCCTAGCTGGGCTAGCTAGCTCTCTCCTGCCCTTCCTGCTTCCTGCTTCCTTCAGAGACGCAGCAAAGGGAGGAGCTCCGCCCAGAAAGCTTTTCAGCTCCTTGGAGAACACTGTGAGTGCACTCTCTTTTACACACACACACACACACACACACACACACACACACACACACACACACACCCAGACACACACACACACACACACACAGAGAGAGAGAGAGAGAGAGAGAGAGAGAAGCAGGGAAGTGCAATTGCCTCTCTCTGTCTCTGTCTCTCTCTGCAAAGGCAGAGGAGGCTGGGAGCCACAGGGGGAGGCTCAAAGAGCCGCATGCGGCTCCAGAGCCTCAGGTTGCCGACCTGTGGTATACACCTATGGCAATATCGTTTCCCCCCCCCACTTTTATATTTACCCATATGCATTCAGGACAGTTTTCATCATTGTTGTGCTCTATTTCTGTAGAGATGTAGTTATTTCTTATGTAGACAGCAACTCCACCTCCTCTTTTATTTGGTCTGTTTCTTTTAAATAATTTAAATCCCTCTAGCTGTGGGTTTCCATTTGTGGGTTTCATCCCACCGTGTTTCTGTAATGGCAACAATATCATATCTGCCCTCATTAACCTGAATTTCTAGTTTACCCTGTTTGCTGTTCAAACTCTGAGCATTGGTGTATAGACATTTGAGTCCTTTATGACCGACCCTGTGTTTACTTCCTACATAACCTGTGTGGTGCCTGAGTTCCCCTAATGTCTTACTACCTATTTGGTTAGTGCACCTTGTGTGGCACTCGCTATTAAGAACTTGATTTTGCTTGACACCAAGGTTGATGTTCTTGTCCACACACACATCTATGTTACATGCACTGATAGCCTTATAATTTTTAGATTGCTGGGGACAGGGATGTTCTGTATCAGTTAGCTCCCTGTCCCCACTGTTTAGTTTAAATATTCCTCCAGAAAATTTGTGAATTTATAGCCAAGTAACTCAGTCCCTTTCTTTAATGGATGCAAACCATCTCTTTTGTACATTTTTTCATTGGACCAGCTGCTAACATCTGACTAATATATCCAAATGAAGATGAATTTAATTAGGATATGACTTGGAGTGAACCAAGATCTCAATACAAAATACACACCAGGTGTTCTATAGTAGGCTAAAGTAATGTTCTAATTCTCCATGTTCAATTTCCATTTTTATTATGTTTTTCTTTTAAGAGATTTGCAGCAGAGCATTGCCAGAGAACCCAGTGCTCCTTCTTTTCCTTCTGTGCCTGCATATCAAACTGGGGGAAACAAGCCCTCTGCATCCTCTACTCCAACTCCAGCTCCCCGAACCAATGTGGTAAGTAGATCAACAGTAAAGTTATTGTTTTGTGCTTTCTCTGTTTCAATAAATTCAGTAAATTGAAACAGCAGCCTTATATACTGAATACTGTATATTGCAAAATTGCAGTGCAAAGAATGGATGAAAAAGAACCTATTCATAGCCCTGGTAGATGAGAGAGAGAAAAAAGAAGGAAAAATAATACCATGTTTCTCTCTAATCAGAATAGCACTTGAAAACTATTCCAGTCTTCTTGATAGTGATAATTTTGAGATTTGAGTTTTGGTTTTTCTAACAAAATTCTAGGCTACATAAAATTGTTCTCTGGTTATGTGTTGATGGCAGAGGTGGACCAAGGAAAAGAGAAAGGATGATTAATAGAACACAGAAACAGTGAAATGGATAATCTTAATATTGCCATTATAGCAACAGCTTGATAGAGATTGTGAATATTATGTATAATTTTGTAGTGCTACTGTATTTACAATTTAATATAATTTATTTTGTGGTGCTATACATTGCTTTCAGTTATAAATATATTTTGTCAGATTTACTAGTTAGATAAGAAAGATCAGAAAGATGAAGACCATCTATGGCAAACTTGATTTAAATAAGTAATTTAAGAAAGTCTTATTTTGTATATTTAAAAGGCATTGATTTAAATACATTTATCTCATTGTGTGGCAATTACATAATGTTGTTTGTGTTTTTAGTCAGACTTTCAAGACTGATTGCCATAAATACAAAATATAAAAAATAGAATTGTACTTCTATCTTAGATTATATGTAATTTTGTTGTTTAGTCTAGTAAACCACAGCCACCAGCACGTCCTCCTCCACCAGCAATTTCTACAGCACCTGTTGTCACTGCTCCTGGTTCAGCAATCACTGGGATATCAGCTGCTCCTGTGGGTTCTGCAACTAATGTAGCACTTTCACAAGCCCAGGGCCCACCTTATCCAACTTATCCAGGATATCCTGGGTAAGTTTGCAAAGATGTGAACTAATTAATGTCATATTGTAATGGAATGTATGAATGATCTTGGGGGACAAGGGGTAGATACATGCCTGGGAAATAATAAGACGAGAGATGGAGGAGCCCCCAGTTGATTAACAGTCAGTGGAAGAAACTTTTCCTCTAATTGATCAGGTGGTTAAAAATGGCACCTGGGAAATTTCAGACTTGCAAGATTCTGTTAATGTAGCCTTACAATAAAGCAGAATCAGTACATCTGATCATATTTCTTATTTGTTCACTTGGGACTGCTAACATATAGAATTAAGACACTTCTGAACTTAGTTTTAGTTCCAATAATAGTTTGGAAGAAAGAACCAGTTTGGTTTAGTGTTAAGGCACCAGGACACTGAGTTCTATCAAAGGGACTCTTTCCCAGCCCACCACATCAGGCTTGAGAAATAAGCCAGTGGATTAATTCCTCTGGCAACCAATTATCTGAGAAATAAAAGTGGAATCTGGTCTGGGAAAATATAAGAAAAGAAAAAAAATGTTTTGAGGAAAATAAATGGGACCTGTAGCACAATATGCTCATTGATAAGCATTTCTTAAAAAGAATCCAGTACAAGTAGTCCTTGACTTAAAACAATTTGTTTAGAGACCAGTGTTACAGTGGCACTGTAAAAAGTGACTTTTGACTGATTTTCACACAACTGCTGCAGCATCCCCATGGTCACATGTTCAAGATTCGGGTGCTTGGCAATTGACTCATATTGATGATAGTTGCACTGTGCCAGGGTCATGTGATCCCCTTTTTGTGACCTTTTGAAAGCAAAGTCAATAGGGAAACCAGATTCACTTAACAACTTTGTTACTAATTTAACAAGTGCAATGATTCACTTAACAACTGTGGCAAGAAAGGTCGTAAAATGGAAAAAAAATTCACTTAACAACTGCCTTGTTTAGCAACAGAAATTTTGGATTCAAATGTGGTCATAAGTTGATGATGATCTGTATTCTTTTTCATATTTCCTGCCAGATATTTTCTCTTAAGATTCTATGACAGTAATGGCAAACCTTTTAGAGACCGAGTGCCCAAATACTGCCCCCCCCACTCTGCCCCCCCCCATCCCTCACACTGCATGCCTGCAGGGCCACTCACCGACTCCAGGGCTCGCCACAGATCACCCAGGCAGTCCAGCAGCGCTATGGCGGTCAAGCCCTCTGCCCGCGCCCTGCAGCATCAACTGTGCATGATGAGGTGTGAGGTCAGAGTCTTGTCTACGCTGCCTGGCTGCCATGTCCTTGGCTGCGCTGCTCCGTGTGGGCCACGCTCAGGGGCGACTCTCTTTCAGGGGGACTGCTGGAGAGGAGTATGCCAGGGGGAGGGGGGAGAGAGGTGAGGCTGGGGCAACGACACTTGTGCCCACAGAAAGAGCTCCGAGTGCCGCCTCTGGCACCCATGCCATAGGTTCGCCACCACTGTTCTATGAATTCTAAAGTTCTAAAGCAATACAGGTGATGTTCAACTTATGCCTGATTTCTTAGTGACTTTTTGAAGTTATGACCGGATGCTCCCAAAGATACTTACGATCTGGTTTCAAAATTACTACCCTCATGCTGATTCACCCTTATGACTGACTGTAGGGATGTTACAAAGAGCTTTCCCCCAGGTTATTTCCCTCTTTTCCCATCCTGCTAGATCTTGGCTTTGCTTTCCCTTTGCTGGGTCTCCACAGGCTTTGGGTCTGCTTCTCATCCTACCAGGTCGGATGCCTACTTCCCACTCCTGTTACTGGTTATGGGCTAGAATGGTTCAGAGGTTACATTAGGGAAGTAGAGCAGGTGCTCTGTCCCTGGATTGTGTGGGCCTGTCTGAGAAGTGGACACCATTTTCTGACTTTCTGCTTTGAAAATGGGGCCAACTTCCATAAAGAAGCCCCATGGCCCAGGGACAAGCCTGCCCTCCTTTTCTAATGAGAGCTTTGTAGATGTTATCAGTGAGTGGAGGTGGGGAAGGTGTTTTTGCCCAATTGGAATGGAAAGCAGGCCCAAGGCTTGTGGGAGAGGAAGATCTTGGGAGACTCGGGGCTTGGCCTGAGTCTGCACTAGGCCTCTCATGGCCTCCCCATCTCCTGAAGTATCCTGTACTTCACTTAATAACCTATGTGGCCATTTAACTACATCAAGGAGAGCAGGGTCAAGGTCATTAAGCAAGGTGATCATGAGGTTCAGAAATTTGTGATTATCAATTCACCAGTTCAATCTGCTGTTAATCTTAGATGATATTTAAGATTTCAAAAAATGATTTACATAAATGTTTATGCAAATTATGAGTTATGAATAATAGGCTAATAATATCTTTTTATTTTTCATGACATATTTCCCTCTCACTATCTGTATTGTTAAAAAAGTGAGAATGATTCAGAATATAGCATGCAGATCTCATGTGTGTCAGGGTTCCGACTAATGAAGCACTTCAAAGAACTTTTAGGCATGTTTCCTAAAGCCTTTATTACAGAGCTACAAATTGCCGGTCACCATCATGGACGTTTTGATGCCTCTTGCTGGCATCAAACTTTTCTTGCATGTTTGGCTTAGTAATTTACAATATCTTGTTTAAGGGCTGACCTAAGCCAGAAATAAAGTACAGGTAGTTCTCAGTTACTCTTAAGTGACTGGTTGAAGTTACATCAAATCCCCAAAAGGTACTTATGACCTGGTTCTGAAGTTCTAATGGTATTCTTCCTCCCCCCCCCCCATAGTCATATGATGATGTTTTGGCTTTCGGCAGCTGTTCCGGATTTATGTCTGTTTGCAGTGTCCTGCTGTCACTTAACTATGATTTATAACATTTATGTTGTGTCCAGTTTTTGACAAAAATAATTGCCAATAGTAAACAATGGGTTTGCTTAATGACCGCTGCAAAAAAATTAAGTTGGCCATGTGATGATCTGTTTTACAATGATCACAACTGTAATTGGCAAGCTCCACTATGGTTGTAAGTTGAAGACTACTTGTACTTGTAAAAATCCATATGAAAATGTTTAAATTATATTTTTCCTTATCTGCAGATTGTTTTGATTAACGTAAGACAATTTGTTAGGATCTTTTATTGCTAAGTTTGGTAATAGAGGTTTATTTGCTAGTTCTTGCATGATGATTAGATTAGATACTTTTATGTGTAGATTGTTGAGTGTTTAATTTAATAGCTTTATGAAATGAAGATTATTTCTGCATCCTCTAAGGTTTTTGGGATAAGTCAAAGCATGGAAATTTCTTCATTATAATAAAATATGCTTTTTTGTTTTGTTTTCACAGATATTGCCAGATGCCTTTGCCATTGGGTTATAATCCTTATATGTATGGCCAATACAATCTTCCATATACACCATCTCCTGGGTACCAAAATCCTGGACAAGCTCCTTATCCAGGACCACAGCAACCTGGATACCCTTATCCACAACAGCCATATTATCCACAGCAATAACATATTAGAAAAGAATCATTGCTTGTTATAACCAAGAGTAATTTGCAATAAGCATACTAAACTTCTACTTCAGCTAATGTACCTCACTGTATTGGAATGGTTGATAACTTCCTTTCCTAATAATGCTCCAAAACATCTATTTTCTCAACTGAATTCTGGCTATATCAGACTTCTTGAGAAAGTGGCAAGCTACTACAATAGTAAATTAACAGAATTAGATTATAAAGAAATTCAATTTATGTACTAATTTACCTACACCAAATATTACTTTACATTTCTCTCCTATAAATAAATACTAAATAATTGATCTAAAACAAAATGGCACAAGCATTGGTCTGGTATAAACTATAAGAGTAAATAGAATTTCTATATTATATTGGTTTGTATTTTGGATTTGCTTTTAGTTACCAATATGTTTTGTTTAAAGCATTGTAAATTGTTAAGTGCAAAATAAGCTGCATAAGATAGTTTGAAAATTATACTTAGATATTTTATATTTGGCTATAACTAATGTATGTTTTTGAAGCTAGAGCACCTTCTTTGGCACTGCTTTTGAAGCTGAGATTTCTGCAAACCAGTCATGGTTTCTTATATTTAGTTCCTATAATATACAAACAATCTCAAAAATCAATATGTTATTCCAGAATAAGAGAAAATAAATCAGCATATTTTTATTGAATCATTCAAAGACTAGCTTGTAAGGTATTCATTGGGGTTATACACTTGACATTTTGATATTTTACTTCTGGCTTATCTAATTGTGTTGTTTTTTGAAATGCTAAAAGTTCAGTGTCCTCTGCAACTTGCCTTTATCCTACCTCATTACATGTGCCTCTGTGTATACAAAGATGATCCTGTGCAACCTACTTTTCTTGGGATGTCTAAAAAAGCTTAAGTTACAAATGTGGATAAATAAAAATAATTCCATTTATTTAACCAATTTACTCCGTTTGCAAGGTTTTGAAAAGAATAAGAACCTCATGCTGCAATTAAAAAAAGATTCTACTAGAATTGTTTGTTAAATCATGCTTGCATGACATAATAGGATGCATGTGCCCAGCCAGGAAGCCTTGTGCAGCACATCAGCATTTTTAAAAAATTAATAAATATATTGCCCCTGCCACTAAAAGACACTCTGGATTTCTGAAAGTGTCACTGCTAACACTGCCAGTTCCAGTGCTGCCATTCTGCTAACTGCAAAACAGTTGTTAATACATGTCTGATATTCTTTTGCAGCATGCAAAAGTTTTTGATTGATTGATTCATTCATTCATTCATTCATTCTCTATAGCTGCCCATATCCACCAAGTGATTCTGAGTGACTTAACGATTCTAAAATGATAAAACAATTAAAACAATTTAAAACTATAGAATAGTAAAAACATCAAGAAAATAAATACAGTAGCCAAGATAATTAGCCAACTAATAGTAAAGGCAAGAAATGGGGCCCTTAAGACATTCCAGACCTGGGTACATAGTTAAATTTTTAGAGTCTTTCAAAAGGCCAACAGAATGGAGGTCATACTAATTTCCAAGGGTAGAAAGTTTCACAAAGCAGGAGCTACAGCAGAGAAGGCCCATCTTCTAGTTTCTGCCATTTAAACTTCTTTGCCTGACAGTATGTTCAACACGCCTAATCTGGATTGAATTGTATTGGTAGAGACTCTTGGAAAAAGACAATCCCTCAGGTAAATCCCAAGCCATATATGGCTTTAAAGAGGACAACCCTATCTTGAACTATACCCAGAAACATACTATCAACTGGTATAGCTCATATAGTTGGGTTACATGTGTCATATATCTAGCACCATTTGAAAGCTGTGCAGCTGCTGAAGTTTCCAAATGTTCCATGTTCTCTTTCATTTTCATAAAAGCTAGAGAGTAAGAAAGAAAGAAAGGATTTTTTAATTCTTTATTTTAATTACTGACATTCTATTATAAATTAGTAATAACCCTATGAAAGGGATAGTTTCCTTATTTTACTAGTAAATGGTGTTCTGAATAAATCTCATTTTTAAAATAGTAAAATGGAGTATACTTTAACAATTTAAAAAAATTGGAAGAGCAAGAAATAAATATATTTCATGTTTCTTGTAGCGAATCAGCTATCTTAAGACAGGAATATACAAGTGTTTATAAATATTTATACAATCTTAGATTGGAGCTATATTATGTAGAACAATGGGAATGGGCTTCTGGGTAGTATACAATAGCAAATAAAACAGATCTATGTTATAGTTAAAAAAGTCTCCAGTAGAGGGCAGACTCAAACCATGCTTTCAAGCTTTTTCACACAAATTTTATATATATATATATATATATATATATATATATATATATATATATATATATATATATATATATATATATATATATAGAATGCTGTATGTTACACCCTGTTGCCCAAATATGGGAGAGAGAAATCTTTTGCCTTGTATCAGCTCAAACTAGAGCCATCCACAGGCAGCAGTCACAACTGTGACATCATATACATTTCTAAAATTTGGATTGCTAGCAAAGAATTAAGGGAGAACTGGAATAGCTAACACAGCTGGCAAAAGTGAGACAGAGCCTGTGGTCTAGAGGTTAATACACCTAACATGCAGACAGCCCAGGTTCGAATCTCAGAAGGGTATGTCTGGTTGAAAAGAGCTAAAGAGTTCGAAATAGCTATTCCAGTTCTCCCTTAATTCTTTGCTAGCAATCCAAATTTTAGAAATGTATATGATGTCACAGTTGTGACTGCTGCCTGTGGATGGCTCTAGTTTGAGCTGATACAAAGCAAAAGATTTCTCTCTCCCATATTTGGGCAACAGGGTGTAACATACAGCATTCTAGATAACTCCTCCCCTGTTTCTTCCCTCCCTAACACAGCTGGCAAAAGTGAGACAGAGCCTGTGGTCTAGAGGTTAATACAACTGCCTAACATGCAGACAGCCCAGGTTCGATAAAATAAAAATAAAATCAGATTGGTATGAATAATAAAATAAAAATAAAATCGGATGGGTATGAATAATAAAAATTGAAAACATTATGCAGGAACATATCAGAATTAATGAAGCCTGGTGAATCATAAGGCTATTTAAATAAGAAAGCTTCATCTTCATTACTTTAACTCTGCAGTATTTCAGTCTTGCTAAGGAGTAGATTCCTATAATTGCACCCAAGGCAGTTCCTTAGTTTCTCACCTTATCTCGGTGACTGAGGAGCAGGCAGGAAAAGGCCTCTGAAGGGCAGCAAATTATTGGAGAGCAAATTATTTGAGAGTGAGTTGTTTTGAAATTATGACCTCAATTCTCAAAAGTTTGACCAGGCGATCGGTGTTTTTTAAAAACTGTTTTGGTCAGCTATAAGTACATTGCAGCAGAATACAGCTAAGTAATGCTATACAGGATGGCGCACTTTATACAGAGAAACCAGATTAGATAAAATATTTTCCTTTATTAACTATTTTCCATTCTTCTTTGTTTCTATTAAAATGTGAAACTATTGCTCAAGAATAGAAGCTTATTTGTCTATCTAATAATATCTAAGAAAGAGGCTGCTTTTTTTTCAAACTGTTTAGCCTGCAATGAATCCTCCTACAGTCTATTCTGATACCTATGGAAATATTTAATTAACTTGTTCTAACTTCACTGATTTTGTTCAAATTTTCTTTGTCTGTCTTTCTTGTCATCCTTATTTTTAATTTTCCATTCCCCAAATGAAAACTCCTTTTCATTCCTATAGATTTAGCTGCTTTGCTTCAAAGGACAATTTCTCATTAGAACTTTTCTCATGTGCCAAACTGCATGATTGAACACCTACATCTTATATTTGTAGGGTTTTCAAAATATTTGTTAGATTTTGTATTTATGGATTTTAGGGAAAAAATCCAAATCACTTTTTATAGTTTTTATTTTAACTAGGAAAGGGGCGAAGGGACACGCCCTTCACAGAAAGTAAAACCTGTCATTCATCTGTTGAGAGGGAATGTTAGTTTGCTCAACATCACTGCTGATAATCTACATAATTATTTACTAAGTAATTCTGGAAAGATGATGTATTCTAGCTGAATAATGATTTCTCTCTCAGATCAGAGACATATATCAAATGAGATTTAAGACCAATCTAGGATTTTATATATAAGATGACATCATCAATCTTGGGTAACCATCCTCTATACTATCATTAGCTTCGCTGTGTCAGTCTCTTATGTTTCTTTATGATTTGCTTACATCAGTATCTAGAAAAGTATGATCAAAGGTTTTCCTGGTAGAGCTTTTATATCAACAAATTTAACACAAAATTTAGAAAAAAAATTGCAATAGGGAATCAGTAGGTGCTCAAGATGATTATGATAGTTTTTTGTGCCAGATCTGAGATGAGTTTGGTAATATTAAGTTCTTGTATTTTGTTTTGAATATTAAATGCAGAATATTTTAATGCAAATATACTGAAAGTGTCAATAATGATGGAATGTGTGAAAGAAGAGTGCCAGTTTTTTAAAGTGCCAGCTGAACTATTGACAAGAAGAGTCAAGAAGAGAAAATGTTTATGGATGCCAATTGAAATTATGAATGGTTGATTTCATACAAGAGGTAAGTGTAGAAAGATTAATACAAAGGAGATTAAGAAAAGCAAAAAGCTGGAGCTGAGATGAAAAAGCAATAAGCAGGTATTAGACTTTATATAAAGATAATTTCAAAACTAAAAACTAACAATATCTTTACCTTGCACGCGTTTCTTAAGAAACCAGTCTCCCTTGTTATATTAAATACCAAACATTTACATTTTCTACTCTTTGAATGGACAATAGGGCTTATCTAAGTATAGGTTTTCCAAACAGGGTTGAAATGAAGAGAGGTTAAAAAGAAAAAAGGGAAAAAAAGGCATGTGAAGGAATGTTGTGATTCTGTCAGTATCATAAAGTATGTGATGGGGAGATAGGTAGAATGTGTGTAATGCTATATACTATAAACCACATTGAAAATCATATATAGTATATACATATATCTGACTAACTACCACAGTTGAGACAGGAACTTCAGTTGCTAAGTGATGCAGTCATTAACTGAGTCATCATGTGATCTCCACCTGATGTTACAACTTTTTTTGTCAAGGTTATTCAACAAATTCACTGTAGAAAAGTGAATCTAGCTTCATCTATTGATTTTACTGGTTAGAAGCCAATTAGAAAGATTGTAAATCGCAATCACAGATTCTATGATGCTTCAACTGTTGTAAATAGACATCAGTTGCCAAGGGCCTGAATCACAGTTATGTGACCATAAGGGCACTGCAACAGATTTAAGTATGAGGACTGGTAGTAACTTTTTTCAGCATTGCTGTAACTTTGAATGGTACTAAACAAATACTCATAAGTCAAGGAGAAAGTCTATGCTATATAAACAAAGGTGTACACCACCCTTATTTTGTTTTGCCCAAACTCCCACAGAAGCAAGTTATTCTCAAGTTTTGTTCCCTTTGCAACTCAGTTGAGAAACAGCTGAAACTTGCTCAAGAATTGAACAGGACATTCTAGTTTCAAATGAGTCTGCAATTTTGGAGCAACTGGCAAGTGTAGCTTTCCCAAGAGTGAAAAAAATTTCCGTTGCTATTTTACTGCTGAAGTTGCTCTTTAAAGCACAGCAAAAGGAGCTATTTCAAATTCCAGTGAGAAAAGTGGAGCTTTAGCCCACCCTTTCTTTGTTCCTTCCTTTGTCTTAAGTATGAATATTCAATCTGTGAACTACGTATGTGTGAAAGAAGAACGATATAAGTAGTCCTCGATTTACAACCAAAATTGAACTCAAAATTGTTGTTAAGTGAATATGCTTTCCCATTTACTTTGCTGGTCAGAAGGTCGCTGCATAAATATATGTCAATTGCCAAGTGTCCAAATTTTGATCACATGACTATGAGAATGCTGCAACAGTCTTAAGTGTGAAAAACAATCATAATCACTGTTTTCAGTGCCACTGTAACTTCGAACGCTCATTAAATGAACAGTTGTAACTCAAGGACTACCTGTGTATAGAATGTCCCAAATACAATCTGTGGCATTTTTAATTGCATTTTTGGGTCATGTTCCTTTTTGGAGAACCACAGCAAAAATGGGAGGAACATTTATTCAGGCCAGACATTCATTCTCTCTCTTTTTTTAATAATTTTTTATTTTTTAAACCAACAAAACAAAACAGAACAAAGCATAACACACATAAACACACAGTGTATACTTCTCCCTTTTTTTTAACAGCAATTTTGTAATGGTAATCTATTATTTACATTTCCCCCCTTATTCTTCTTTAGATATATTTGTCCTTGTTGTCTCGTTGTTTCTTATTTGTATTTTTCTTCCTTCATACTATACTTCATACTAAGAATAATACATATTATTATTACTATACATTATTATACACATATTTTCCATTTTTGACCTTTCCACATTTATTCTCCTCTATTAAATTTCTAGTCTCCAACCAGTCATACCACTTGTTCCATATTAAATAGTACTCTGTGTCTTCCTTTTCTTTTACCTCTTTTGTTAATTTGTCCATCTCAGCACAATCCGGGATTTTTCTTATCACTTCTTCCTCTGATGGTATATTCTCATTTTTCCAGAACTGTGCGTATGCTATTCTTCTGCTGTTGTTATATGTAGAATTAAGTACCATATTTCTTTACCATATTTTCCGTTTAAAATAATCAGCAAAAAGATCTCTGGTTTCCAGTCTACGGGTTGGTCTATTATTTCTTCGATCCATCTTATTATTTTAGTCCAGTATTTTTTTGCAACTGGGCATGTCCACCATAAATGATATGTTCCATGTACTTTTTTACATTTCCAACATGTTAGCAAATTGTTCTGGAACATCTTGGCAAGTTTTGCTGGTGGAAAATACCACCTGTAAAACATCTTCAACTGGTTTTCCTTGAATGCTGCTGACATAGTCAATTTTATGTTTATTTCCCATATTTTTCCCATTTCTCCAATTCTATATTATATCCAAATTTTTTTGCCCATCTAATCATTGTGTCTTTGACAACCTTGTCTTCCATTTTATATCTCAATTTGTATAAATTGCTAATTAATTTTATTTACAATGAGGTGTTGGAGAAGGCGAAGATACCAACAACTTGGACTGAAGCAATCATCACCCTCATCCCTAAGGAAGACTCAGACTTGCCACAAATACAAAATTATAGGCCGATTTCTTTACTGAATACAGATTATAAGACATTTACAACAATAATAGCAGAAAGGATTAAATTTTTTTTGAATAACTACATCCACCCGGATCAAAATGGATTTCTACCAGGATGACAGATAAAAAATAATAGGATAATAATGAACACTTTAGAATTTTATGAAGTCCATCCTGAAAGACAAGCTACACTGGTTTTCCTTGATGCTCAGAAGGCATTTGCTAATCTGTATTGGAAGTTTATTATAACACAATTGCACTATATGGATTTTGAGACAAAATTTGAAAAGATGGTTGAGAAAATATATACTAAACAAACAGCTAGGGTAATTATAAATGATGAAATGACAGAAAAAAATGATATAACCAAAGGAGTAAGACAAGGATGCCCACTCTCCCCTCTTCTACAGTATTTATTTTATCATTAAAAATACTCCTGACAAAAATCAGAGAGGACCAAGAAATAAAGGGTTTAAAAATTAAGAAGGAAGAATATAAGGTCCAAGCCTTTGCTGATGATTTGGTATTCATTTTGGAAGATCCATTAGAAATCGGCTTTAAATTGATTTAAAAAATAAAAGAATCCATTGAGGTAGCCAGACTTAAGATTAATAAGAATAAATCCAAATTAATAATAAAAAATCTTACAAAGGCACAGGAAAGTGAACTGGAAGATAAAACAGAGATAAGTATAACTAAGAAAATAAAATATTTAGGGATCTGGCTTACAGCGAAGTGTTCCTCGATTAAGGAGGACAATTATGATAAAATATTACACCAGATTAAAAAAGATTTAGAAAATTGGGAAAATCTGCAAATTTCACTTTTAGGGTGGATTGCTATGGTCAAAATGAATATATTGCCAAAAATATTATTTCTGTTCCAAGGTATTCCAATAAAATTAGGGAAAACATTCTTTCAAGAATTAAATAAATTGTTCACTAAATTTATATGGCAAAAGAAAAAACCCAGGATTAAATTAAAACTCTTGCAAGATATGAAAGATAAAGGGGGATTGGCGTTACCAGAGTGGGAAACATACTACCAAGCATCGAACTTAACTTGGCTAAAAGATTCGATGGATTTGAAAAATACTAGAGTTTTAACAATAGAAAGACATGACTTGCAAGCAGGGTGGCATGCATTCCTGTGGGACGAAAAATATAAAATACACAGATACTTTCAGAGACATAATTAGGAATGCCTTGCTACAGACTTGGGAAAAAATAAAACAAAAACATTATGTAAGAATTCCAATGTGGTTGGAACAGAAGCTTTGAAACACCCAAACTTACTGGATATAAATAAGATAATTATATACAAGGAATTAGTAAACGAACAAGGAAATCTGAAAACAAAACAAGAATTGGAACAAGATATAGGCAGAGAGATTGACTGGTGGACATTTACACAAATTCAATCTAAATATACAGAGGACAAAAAATTATATGAAATACGGAAAGAGCTGCAAGAATTGGATAAAATTATACATGGAACAGACATTTATTCTCATGTACACAGTAGCCCATTCAAATAGCTGACCCATTCATAAGTCATCCACATATGTAATGTATTCTCCAAAACCATACTACACCATATATAAATGCACAGCCACATCTATGGCTCTATTGAACTCAAGGAACTAAGATTCTAAACCATCCAGCAAAGGGAATTTACCACTACTATACTGAGAGGTGAGGAGAAGCAGCATGTGTAGGAAACCAGCTACATGCATACTATTATTGGCCAGGCCTATATCTCTTAGCTGGCCTATTGCTCTTGCATCCAATGGAAAAAATGTACTCTTGAATTAAAAACCATTTGTTGCTGATTTAGCTAGTTTTTATACATAGAAATGAAGGAATGTGTCATCTTATTCTTAGATAGCAAATATTTTTGACTAATGTTAATAAATACATAGAATACAGTCAGACTGCTGGATAGAATTTTGTCCAATATCTTGTTCCCACAGTGGAAACACATGGTCAGAATATGAAGACAATATTATTATTAAATATTTATACTGCCTTTGGGGTTGAGAGAGAGAACTGCTGGCCCAAAGTCATTCATACCTAAGTGAGTTCTGGAACTCACAATTTCTAATTGCTAGGCTACCACCTTAATCACTATATCTATCTTTCTCTCTTCAAAGAGATTAAGTAGATATTCTTGTATGAAAATGTACTATGAACACAACTGATTTGCAATGATTTGGGTTCATAGGATCCAAACCAGTCTTTAACATATTCCTTGCTGATTCAAGAGCAGCTTGGCTTAGGGCGGCAGGAGATTGTAGCAGAAAAATGAAGAATTCTGTGTGATTTAATAAAAAGGGTTCACTTTTAGTTCTTTTAATAATTAATTGTGGCTCATGCCAGACCATGACATGTCACGAGAGTGTTTTTGCTGTATCTGCTATAGCTATCCCTGTAGAAAGCTAGCTGAAATCAAGTGTTAATCTCAGTATGTCTGTGGAATTAAAATACAGTGGTACCTTGGCACTCAACTGCTTTGAAACTCATTGAATTTGGTATTCAACGCATTTTGACATGAAAATTTTGTCCTGGTACTCATTGTTTGTTTGGTACTCAACACACAAGCTAGTACTTGTTAATGTTGGCTTCCTTGTGACTCACTACATTATTCCTTATGGGCAAAATTTGTTTGGTACTCATAGTTTTTGGTACTCATCATGCCTCCCAGAATCAATTAATGATAAGGTACCATTGTAGATGGATGTATGGATAGGCAAACAGACAAACAGTGTCTGTCAAGATTTTTAATTAGACATTTTATTTGCATATGTACTTTTTAAATTCTACTTTATTAAAAAAAAACACCAACATTTTGCAGCTACGTTTTTTACTTTCCTTTTCTACTGGAAAAAAAGTAAAAAGGGCTCCATGGATAGTGATGATCCAACACTAGATGTCAGCAAAAGGAAGGAAACACATTGTACTTTAGAAATCTCTGATGTGCTGTATTGTGCTGCTGTTAAATCCTCTGCACTCCAGAGACACTGTCAGCCTTGAAGAACTTTGTTAAGGGTCAGCATGAAAGGACACAGGCTTAAAGAAGAGAAGTAAAGCCCAGAGAAGCTATACAATACAAGTAGATTTCTGAGAAATGCCCGAAGAAAGCTGCTTTTAACCTATAAATCAATATGTGAGACAGTAAGTTTGATATTTGTCTGCCCAACTCTCTTAAATATTGGGAGATAAAGACCTGGAGGAGCATTGTCCATGGGGTTGCAATGGGTCGGTCATGACTTCACAACTAACAACAACAGCAACAAAGATTATTCAGAATCACTACTTACACAAAATGAAATGAAATGCAGGGTAACGAACAACATAAAAGTCAATACTTAGTATTTTCATACAGTTGCCATTTTTCTTCCTGGAAGCATCATTATTATCTGTGAGCTGCAGAAATTTAGATGACCACTCAGCACATGATATAGAAAACTTTCCTCTATCCACATTTTGTGGCCTCCATTTTTTTTTTTTTTTTTTGCAACCTGGAGACAGCAGGGTAAAGGATCCTGACTTTTCTACAGCGGTATTGCAGGTAGAAGTTGTTTTTATATTGTGGAAGCTCTGTGTTCAGAAATTTTTGCTGAACTCTTGCTTTCCTTTCTTCTTTGTTCTTTTGATTAACTTAAGCAACCTAATGAATCTTTGTGGCACTGATTGTAACAAGTACTAGTGCCTAATTCTCATTCATTCCAGAGAATGGCACTATTTAGACTCAAATTGAATATAATCCTTCCAACCTCTAAACTGAAACTACCAAACTCTCTCTGGTTGCAATTGTTGTAAACTGTCACCATGAATCCCATTTTTGAGGTGGAACAATTACTGTTAAAATGTATTTATTAGGTGTATATCTTGCTTTTAAATACAATATATGCTTCCTTATAAGGCCATCCTCAGATAAGTCAACCTATTTTTTTTTTATATTATTTTGGTTAAAAATATGAGAGTCTGTTTATGTGCAGATGTGCTTATATGCAAATCATCATTGTCTTCATTTTAGCCATTGTCTATCCACTGCAGGATGAAGGCCTCTTCCACATGTTTCCAATCAACGCAGTCCTGATCTCTTTTTTGCCAATTGGGCCCGCGATACTTGCTGATGTTGCGATCCAGCTTGTATATCCACGTATATATGGGAAATATGGGTATTTTAAAAAGTATTTGCATGTATATTTGCTGATAATCTCAACCATGGTTAAGCTGAACCTGAGTTTTGGGATATATTTTGGCAGCTAAATTTCTTAGGTTTAGCTGCAAATATACTCAGGATTTAGGTCTGTGTGAAAATGAGTTAAGACGAGTGAAATTAACTGAGTGGAAGATACCCAGTTATTTTTTGAGCCTAAGGTAAGACTAAAACTCACAAACTATGAATATTGGATAGTAATTGCCGCTGCATTAATTTCCCTGAACCACTTTTTATATGCTTAATGATTGCTTACAGTTGGTGAAGCAGTCATATGTTACTGTAAAAAATTGCAGAAAAAGAATCAATAGACTGCTTGGTTCTTCTTCCTTTTTGAAGCTTATTTAGAATGCAGTGAAGGAGCACCTGGTGCAGGGACTGGTCTTTCACTACAGCCTTTAGCACTGAAAATAACTGAGGAAGTTCAGCTTCTCCCATCTCGTCATTTGCATACCTGGAGAGCTTGTTTTTATTCCTTCAGGGGAGCTGCTCCCAGAAAGGCCTCTCAGCACAAAGATGTGTTTTCAATATCTTTTTATTTTTTTAATTTTTTTTATGAGACTTATATACCGCTTTAAGTGCGAGCACTCTCTAAGCGGTGTACACCAGTAAGCAATGTATATATATATTTACATTGCCCCCAACAATCTGGGTCCTCATTTTACCTACCTCGGAAGGACGGAAGGCTGAGTCAACCTTGAGCCGGTGAGATTTGAACCGCTGACCTGCTGAACACAGTCAGCTAAAGTGGCCTGCAGTACTGCACTCTAACTGCTGCGCCACCTCGGCTCTTGACTAAGGTGACCTTGGAATATGTTCACTTAAGCAAATTGCAGCCTTATTTCTGGCATACTTATTTATCCTGCCCCACCTAACTTTGTAAGGTGTTCAACTTTTTTTAAAAACAAATTTTATTATTTTTTTAAGTTCTTAAAGCAACATGTTCAGGACACACCATGGTCCTGGGGTAATCAAACATCTTAAAACAAGACATATATACATAATATAATCAATACATCAAATATTCCCTCTCTTTTCCCCTTAAATAGCATAGTATATTTAGAATATCCAATTCTAGTTTAAATTTATTCAACCTGAACCTGTTTTTAAAGCTTCATCAATTTCTACCACAATCAAATTAACTTTAAATAAAAACATTTTCAATTCAAATATCCCTTCCACATATGTTCTGCTTTCTTAATTTTTTCAAAATCTTACTTGTTTCTTCTTCCATTAATCTCCGTTATTTAGAGTAAAATATTAATCTATCTTGTCATACCTTAAATCATGTCATTCCATTAAACAAAATTCAAGTCTCCAAATGATTATCATGACTAATAACGTCCATATCATCAGAAAATCATATCTTATTAAATTTCAATTAACTATTACTTCACTTCAAATCTGAAACATCTCTTCAATTTTCGTCATTCCATTACATCATAATTTTCATAGAAATAAACCTAACATTCTAAAAAGAACATTCCTAGTATTCTAAATTGTCTTTAATCCCTTACATGGAAAGATATCTCATTTTTTAAAAAAAATATTAATCTATCCTAGACACATCTAAATGTATGTATTTATCAAACTATTCTATAGATATCTAATCTTTCACTTAATCAATCTCTTTGAGTTAACAAATTAATATCAAACCTTAAATCATTTCAATCCTTTAAGTAAAGTTTAAATTTCACATGTTATAGGACAAACAAGTCATCTTATTTAATTAACATTCAATTAGTTATTGATTCACTCCAACTCTAAGACATCTTTTTACTTCAAACTCAAAATCTCAGTCCTTACATCAGTCCATAGTTCTAGGTTGCCTTTAATCCAATTTAAGAATTTTTAAATTTCATTTTTCAATCTTATTCTAGCTTTCCTCTTTTGCCAGGTAGGTTTCCATAACAGGGCTTCCTTTCCAAATAATAGGTCTCTTTTTGTTGCTTGTAGTGTCACTTGATTTGATACAGACCATCTTGATCTCTGATTTAATCCTCTGTTTCTCATGTCCATAAAGCCTTGTTGCTTCAGAAGTCCAAAGTTCGGTCTTTGCTTTTCCTGGTCTTGCTTGTAAGGCAAAATAAGATTCTCCTTATACAACCTTTTCTTGTATAATCTGTTTTGAAGGGTAGTCATGTGTAATCTGGGAGTCAGTTTTAAGTTTTAAAATAGAGATTCGGGCTCTTAGTTCTGTAGTAGCCTCTTTTATTGTAGTACATATTTCTTCTTTAGCCTCATAGATCTTTTCCAGTATATGTTTACAGTTTAAATGTGATTGAGGCTTCTCCATTTTAGCAATAGTTGAAGAAGAATCCTTTTCCTTTTTAGTGAAGGTTACAGTTGAACATTATCCACACAGATCACACAGCAAGCTCAAATTATCTTTCTTTTTGAAAAACAGTTTGAAGGCCAAAGCTCTCTCATCTCCAAATAAACAACAATCCAATATTAACTTTTGACCAGTAGGTATCCTCAGTGAGCTAAAAAGACTTCTTCAAACGCCATTTTTTCCTTTTTTCTATCTTTTAAAAGGAAAATAGAAAAATTCTATTTTGCCGATATAATACTGCTCCAAAAAAACACAAAAAACAGTTTTTTCTACAGCACAATGTAAGTAGCAATAGAATATAATCTTTAAATGAATATTTATTTATTTTTTCTGTCCTTTTTGTAAAATGCGTTTGTTCCCACGATTACTAAAGCTGCTTTCTCCAGACGGGAAAATAATAGCCCAAACAGCTTCTACAGGCAAAAACAGCACAGGTATGGAGAGGAACAAAAGGGGTTTCACCCGGATCATCCATGGTGGGTCTTTAACACTTAGATGATGATGTGACTTTCGGCTAGTGCAGCAGGGTGATCGGCCATCTTGCAGGCCGATCTTTGCTCTGTCAGCCCTAAGGAGTAGCTGGAGACTCGGGGGAAACTGCCACCCTCCCCTATCTATCAGCCGGCCTCCTCCTCAGTGGTCGCCCCTCCAGGGCGACTTTTGACCCCCTAGGGAGTCTACCGGCGAAGGAAACTCCGGACAGCCTGGAGATAAGTTTCCAGGCACGACTGGTGTTGCCGTGTTCCGGAACCGGAAGTCAGGTGTTGAACTTTTTGATAGTGCCATGTCTATAAAGAGTTGATATAGTTGCCACCAGTGCTTTTTTTTGTAAAAAAAAAAAAAAGGTGCTGGAACTCACACATATCATACAACCTGCCTTCCCTACCCTACAAGTTTCCATCCAAAAAAGATGCCGGAACTCCGTTTTGGGAGTTCTATGACAAAAAACGTCCTGGTTGCTACAATCATCTTGGAACCTTGCCCCCCTATTATGTGTGTTACCCCTTAATCCACAAATGACTTCTGCAGAATGTTGAAATGGTGATCGTGCCCAGTTGAGGGCTACATTAATCCTGCTGATTACTAGACAGTAGAAAATATTTTTCATCCCAGTTGTGATAGACTTTGATCAGTTGGAAGATCCACATTTCATAGAAAGCAATTTGCTGAGGCTAAAATTTGAACAACTCTGAAGCTAAATACCAAAACACAAAACGATGTTTTGGACTCATAGCTACCTATCCAATATTTATTTCATATAGGCAAATTAGTAAACCTATCAGTGAAAAGTTTGTTGAAGAAACTAAGGACATGGCCAATGTTTGACTTACGACTGTTTATGGCACTTGGCAACTGGTACAGTTCCGGGGTCATGTAATCACTATTTGTAACCTTCCCAGCTGGCTTCCAACAAGCAAAGTCATTTGAGGAAGTCATATTCACTTAATGACCACATGATTCACTTAACAACTGCACTGATTCACTTTAACAATTGTGGCAAAAAGATCATAAAATGGGCCAAACACAGTTAACATAGTTAACAAATGCCTTGCATAGCAGCAGAAATTTTAGGCTCATTTGAGGACTATTCAACTTGTCTTTCTTTTTTTAGAACTCACCCTGATTTGGAGATGTTTTACCTCTCTTTGTGATAGTGCTTACTGTAACTCTTGGTTTGGAAGGGACATTTCACAGAATAAGGGGAAAAGAGAATTTTGTACTCATTGAGGATGAGTTTGTTTGCCATAAAATGTTTATTATATAAATGTAAAATTCTAATATCTTCTCATACAAAGGAAATCAATTTACAAACCTGAGCACCCTGTTCTCAGAGGAAGTTTTACTAAACATTGAGGGATTATTTCTGAGTAGACATGCACAGTATTTTATTTTGGTTTGCTTGGACTACACTTTCAGAATACACAGGAACTCTTTAATTGGCTAAGAATTCTTTAACTCACCTCTTTAATGCAAAGTATAGCTTAGAAAGGTATGTCATCCTTTTGGCTATCCTATTATAAAGCTTATCACTAAAATACATTACTGGAAAAAAAAAGGAGAGGGAATAAATGCATAATTTCCAGAGTTGCAAACTTCTGATAAGAATCAATTGAAATAAAACAGCCGGAAGATTCCTAAGCTGTTTGTATCTATTCCTCCCTCCCATCTTGATAGAAAGCTCTTTCAGAGGCTTCTCTGAATTTTGAATTCTATAATGGCTTTTGAAAATAATGATAGTAGTCTTTGTATAATAAAATATTTTATATTTTTTTTTGCTTTTAATCTGTGTGCGCTGCCTAGAGTCAGTGTGGTAAGAAATGTTGCTATATAAATCATATAAATAAACAATTAAAAAGAAATAGAATTCTTTTAAGGAGGAATAGGTATATGAATGCATTTTAATTGTAACCTGCATATGTATCAATGCATATTACTGTACTTTCTTCAATCAGAATTGTTTAGTTTCATTTAAAAATCCATGTTGATTTAAAAAAACCAGAAAAGTGCCTCTGGTCCCCAAATTTTAAAAAGTATTGGGGATGAAGATTGTTTTTTTTTAATGGGGGAGAGGGGAGCAACTGTTCCCTTCTGTACAACAAATGTGTGACAACTCAGCAAGAATACTTTATTTTTCATTTGTGAAGAATAAGGGAATATGCACTATAGCTCAGAACTTTGAAAAACATCCAAAAGTCTATTTTCAATTTGTGTATAATCAGGATTCTGCACTTCAGAAAAATCCTGCATTTTATTTCATAAACATAAGCATCTGCTGCTAATTAAAGCTGCAGTATATAATTACACCCTTTCTTATTAGTAGATATGGAATCTGACAGTTGCTTAGATACAAAATAAGCAACCACACATTGTCTCCTGCACTTAACAAGCATAGGGAGTTTGAACAACAGGATTCTAAAGTTTTGCATTATCTTCAGTAAATGTGCTGGGGGTAGAGATATGAAAAAGGGATGCTGATCTCACTGAAGGCATATAATTTTCTAAATAATGGCATTCAGTTACTACCTCTGTAGTCTACCTCATAAAATAGAGATAAATGAGCTGTATCTTTCAGAGAAGAAGTAAAATTAGAAGCAAGGTGTTGCGTAAGTACTTATAGTTCTCAACAAAATATTCAACTCCTCTTAGACTTTCTGATAGCCCCCTCTATATCTTTGTCACAAAATGTTTTTAGTGCGTCACACACTTTCCATTAATATATAAAGAGAATTTGAGTAAGCAAATATAGCTATCTTTAGTGCTTGTTTCATTTATTCATAAATCAACTCATCTAATGAGCATGCCAATGTGAAAAATAAATTGTTCCCCTTAGATTGGTTACATCAAGCAGATTTATAATTGGTTATTAGTACCTCACATTGCTGTGCAGGATTTTTGGCTCCATGGAAAACTGCTTTAACTCTGTAATATATTAGGATTTTCAAGCATGAATCTTTCATTTTGGATCCAAATATATTTTTGTCTATTTAGATCTTAATCTTGATTTTGTCTTTCCAAACTATTAAAAGTCTTTATCCATTGTCTTGTAGAGATATTTGTATATTTGGGTTTATAGTCTTCATACATGAATTACTTGTACTTCAGGTGGTGGATAGATATTGTTGTGTAATGAGAACGGTGAGGCATTAAAGACACAGGAGTGAAAGAAACAGCTCATTTATTCAATCCACACAGAAGCAGCTCTAGCAGCAGCTTGACTCATATTTATACGGACCGCCCCTAGGCGGCAGCCAATGAGTTTAAAGCAAACATTCCCACCTAAAACACAGGCTTGTAATATATACAACAGACAGTTTAAGGATTTGAATTGAACATCTAGTTAACCGTTTTATAACAGTCCTTATAAATTTGGGTTAATACATAATAATCCTTGCCCCTAGATAAATCACACATCAAGAAAATGTCCATAATCTTGAAGATAGGCAGGCGGCTTTTGCGACCTCTCTGATTGCTGCATCTCTGCTGGATGTTCCCGGTCTACCCATCCCCTTGGCTGGCTGGGTAGACCAGGACACCTTGACGCACTAGCTTTGGGTAGACCAGTGTCTTTTCAGCTGATCTGGCCAGGTAGACCAGTGCTCTTGTCCGTGAATGGAGCAGTCTTGGTAAGACTGGAGAACAAGTATGCAAGCAAGTTCTGTGCTGTGGGCATGGTCCCTCCAGTCTGTGATGACTCAATCATGATTGAGTCGTCCAGCATTTCTCGGTGAGTCTCGCTAGACCCAGGAGACTCGGACATGTTGCAGCTGTCAGGCTGCTCTCTGTCGGCAGCCAGGGTCTGGTTAGCCTGCCACCGGTGCAGTTGATCAATGTGGCAGCGCAAAACACACCCATCTTCCAGGACCATTTCGTATGACAGTGGCCCTGACACCTTGCAAACCACAGTTACCACCCACAGTGCCCCTTGACCATAGTTTCTTGCCCACACTCTGTCACCCACTTGTAAATTCCTCGCGGGCTTGGGCTGCACTGTCTCTGTTGTTACTTGGTCCAGATGGAGATGGTCCAGTTAGCTGATGTCCCCATCTCAGTTCCACTGGGCTACGGTTCGTTGAAGTGCAAGGTGTTGTATGCTGGCAGAGCAGAAAGTCTACCAGCTGATAATGCCAATCCCCAGATGCTATTCTTTTTAGTAACTCCTTGGTCGTCCTGACCATATGTTCTGCTTGGCCATTTGAAGCAGGATGAAAAGGGGCTGTAGTGGAATGTCTAATTATGTTAGTCCTTAAGAAGGACTGAAACTCATCAGCAATAAACTGTGCCCCATTATCTGATACAATTACATCAGGTAAGCTATGTGTGGCAAAGATCCTGCGCAGTTCCTGGATGGTCCTGGCAGTAGTCATTGTAGGGACAGGTGCTACCTCAAGCCACTTGGAGTAACTGTCCACTACAATGAGGAACACCTATCCTCGGAAGGGTCCTGCATAATCTATGTGAATCCTAGACCAGGGGGTTTGCATGGTCTCCCAGCGATGTACTGGGGCTTGAGGTATTTCAGGTCTGGTCTGCTGGCAAACCTGGCATCCTTTCACTTGAGCCTCTATATCCTTATCCAACCCTGGCCACCACAGGTAGCTTCTCACGAGTGCCTTCATCCTGACTATTCCAGGATGTCCCTCATGCAGAGATTCTAAGACTCTTGCTCTTAATGTGTGTGGGACTATAACCCTTCTTCCCCGTAGAATGCATCCTTTGTATGCAGATAGCTCATCTTGTCTTCTGATGAAGCTGTGAAATTCTGCCTCAGAACTGGTTCCTGGCTATCCCCTCAGCACCCAGTTCAAAACACGACTGAGTGTTTTGTCAGTGGCTGTTTCAGCAGCCACATCCCCTGTGTGAAGGGGAGACTCTGGCAGGTCCTGAATTGACAGGATGCGTGTAGCAGGTGCGGGGTCTGGTTCTGAATTAGGCAGGGGACAACCTGCTGAGTTCATCAGCATGGCCCATTTCCTTGCCAGGCTTATGGACTAGCCTGTAATTGTAGGCTGCCATAAAGATTGACCACCTCAGCATCCTTGGAGAAAGGATCTGGGGGTTTGCTTGTCTGCAGTAAACAGACCTAGAAGAGGCTTGTAGTCTGTAAAGATCATAAATGGGTGACCATAAAGGAAATCGTGGAATTTTTTTATTCCTTCAATGATGGCTAATGCCTCCTTATCAATTTGTGCATAATTTCTTTCTGCAGGGGAAAGTGTCCTTGAATAATATGCTATGGGAGCATGCCTACCGTCAGCCATTAAATGGCTCAAAACTGCTCCTATTCCCGTATGATGAAGCATCACATGCAATACTGTTAGGCAGTTTTTCGTTAAAGTGTGTTAACATTGAGTCTGAAGACAGGAGTGATTTGACTGTTTAGAAATGTTTTTTGTGGGTGCTAGTCCACTGCCATGGTGCCCTTTTATCCAGGAGCCTATGCAGAGGCTCTGCTAATGCTGCCTTATGTGGAAGGAAGGCATGGTAAAAGTTAAGTAACCCTAAAAATGCTTGCAGCTCCCCCTTTGACTTAGGTCGGGGAGCCTGCAGAGTAGCCTTAAGCTTTGAGTCAACGGGATGTATTCCGGCAGCATCAATCTGGAAACCGAGGAACTCTGTGGAGTTCACTCCTATTTGATATTTGTCTCTTTTGAGCTTCAGCCCCACTTTGCGGAAGCGCAGAAGGACAGCCCTTAGACATTCTGCTACTATTGCTGCTAACTCCCCAGCAATTAGAACGTCATCAAAATAAAGACATACACCTGGAATATTTTTGAGTGTGTGTTCCATCATGCTCTGAAAGAGCCCTGGGGCTACACTGACCCCAAACTGCAGGTGACGAACCTTGAATGTCCCTCTATGGTTAACTATTGTTTGTGCCTCAGCAGTGGTATCAACCACAGCAGTTGCTGATATGCCTGTGCCAGGTTCAGCTTTGCGAATAAGTGACCTCCTTGTAATGATACCAGGATGTGGCTAACTACAGGTACTGGATACACATGCTGCTGAAGTGCCTTATTAATAGTGCACTTATAATCAACACAGATCCGCACCTCTCCATTAGGCTTAACCGCTGTGACTATGGGGGTTTCCCACACACTGCTGTCAACAGCTTGCAATACTTCCTGTTGAACAAGCTTTTCTAACTCTGCATCTATCTTGGGTTTAAGGGCATAAGGCACTCTACAAGGCTTTACCCTGATTCGGGTTACGATTGGATCAAGGTGGAGACCAATTGGTGCTCCTTTGTATTTCCCTAAGCTGGGGCTGAATACATCAGCAAATTCCTGGCAGACAGCTGCCAGATCCACTGTTGGGTTCTGTTGATGCCAGTCACATGGATGCCCAGGGCATCAAACCAGTCTAGGCCGATCAGGCTTGTGAGCTGGCCTTCGACTACCACAATGTTGAGTGGACCCTCAAACTGTTTGAACTTCACTTTTAACGTAGCTTTGCCTTTAACTGCTACACGGGAATTTTGAAAATCTGTCAACATCAGATTTGACAGCTTGAGTCTGACTCGTTTCCCACCATGTCTGCAGATGTAATTAAAAAACTTGTAGGAAATTATAGACACAGCTGACCCAGTGTCCAGTTCCATTGAGCATGGAACTCTTTGTAGCTTGACTTTTAGTCTAAGCTTTTCTTTGAGGGGGCAATGGGCATCTGTTCTAAGGATGCTCCTCCTTCCGGAGCAATATCCTACTCTGTTTTGCCCTGGGGCCCCTTTATCTCTCCTGGGGAAGTCTTTGGGTGGAGATTCCCTCTGGCAACCTTTACAGATGATAGCAATGTGGCCCTGTTTGCCACATGCTCGGAACACAGCTGTACGAAACCTGCATTCTGAGCGCTGGTGCTGTCCTCCGCAGCCAGGACAGCTAGGGAAAAAGGCTGACTTGTCAAGTGGCTGCTGCCTTCTTCCTGGAAGCTTCTGCACCCAGTCGATCTCAATGTCCTCTTCTGAGTCATCTGCTCTCTCTGAATCTTCATGATGAATGACTATCTGGCTGGAGGAATTCTCTGAGGGTCATAAAGCCTTGACGGCTCCACCTGCGGCCTCTTCTGCCATCATTTCTTTCAGTGCGTCCTGGAATGTCAAGGTCTCCTTTGTAAACAGCCTCTGCTGTAAGTCTCTGCTTCTCAGGCCACATACCTTGAGCCGATCCTCTAAATCTGGAAATTCGCAGAGCCTGGACGCCTGTCACAGGGCAGCCACGAATTCAGCAGCAGACTCCCCGGGCTGCTGTTCTCTCTGCTCGAACGCATGTCTCCATGTGATGATGGATAGTTCAAAGTGTTCTTTGAGTCTTCTTTTCAAGTCAGTGAAGGTAACTGACTCCAAAGTAGCAGGAGTGACTAGATTCTCTGCTATGTCAAAAGTTGCTTGGTCGTACATACACAACAATGTCGCAGCCTTTAGTCCGTCGTCCCTGATCTGGTTTGCTCTCAGGTAGTTTTTGACTCTGGAGACATACAAACTCCATTGTTCTGGGTGCGTCACGTCGAATTCGGATAGCTTGCCAACTTTGGCCATAGCTGGCTGTTACTGCGTGTCCCAATGCCTTATGCTGCTAGGGGCTTCTGTGCAAATCCTAGGATGGATCCTTAGGATAGTGATGCCTCCAGCATGGCTTGCTGGCAGGCAGAAGGGGGGAATGCTATTCCTACCAGAGCACTGATGCCTGGTTTTACCCCTTAGTGACTCTTAGGTCTTAGTCCTCCAGCTCTTTCTTCCTAGCAGCATAATCCCACTTTCATCGCCACTGTTGTGTAATGAAAACCATGAAGCATTGAAGACACTGGAGTGAAAGTAACATCTCGTTTATTCAATCCACACAGAAGCGGCTCTAGCAGCCACTTGACTCATATTTATACAGACCGCCACTAGGCGGCAGCCAATGAATTTAAAGCAAACATTCCCGCCTAAAACACAGGTTTGTAATATATACAACAGACAGTTTAAGGATTTGAATTGAACATCTAGTTAACCATTTTATAACAGTCCTTATGAATTTGGGTTAATACATAACAAATATAATATTCTGTTGTAAAATTCTCTGGTGTCAAACAGAATTTCTTCTTTCAGTAAGACAAGTTTTCCCAGTTCCTGAGTCTTCAAGCATTCCCAAACCATGAAACTATTATCTCCATGTTTGACGATTGATATATGGTTGTAGTATGTAGGGCTTGGTTTCTGCCAGATGTAACCACTTAGGGAAAAGTGTGAATGTTTTGGTTTTGGACATTCTTGGGAGCAGAAATCTAACCTGAGCAATAATTAGTGGAAGAAAATGTTATAACTATTAAAAAAGAAGTTTATTTAGGCAGAACTTCTCAATCTCAGCAGCTTGAAGGTATTATACAAGCTGCTACAGAATTCCGGGAGTTGAAGTCCACACTTCTGTCTGTCCAAGGAATGACTGTTCCACATCACAAGGTATCTTTCAAATGAGACTGTTTGGCAATGGCTTCATTACTTCATATTTCAGTATGAGTTAGTGAGACTTCATATTCCATGAAAGAATCAGATAAAGGAAACCAGTAAGGGCTACATTGATTCATGCTCAATATGTAAAATTTCATGTAAAATGATGTGCCAAGTACTTGCCAAGAACAAGTACATAATTTAGGATATCTGTTTATGCTTATTTCAAGGGGTGGTGTTTTTTTTTCCCTATTCAGGGTTTTCTTATCAACATTTTAGATATTTTTGGAAGTTATGTAAAATTTTCTCAACAAATTCTGAAAGCTGGGGTCCAAAAAATATATTTTGGAGAGAGTTTTGAACAAATAGAGGAATATTGAGGATATTCAAATATATAGAAAAATCTTTATGTTAGAGATGTGTATATGTTTATATAGTAGCACTTTTTGATGCATGCAAAATGGATATGCTAGGAAAATTATCCTTGACCATTGCAGATTTGGGGAGGTTTAAAAGTAAATTTCAAACAACATTGGAATGCATGCTATATCAAGAATCAAGATTTCAGCTACACAGAGGGATGTTAACATTTTTAGAAAGATGATGATTTTAGGGTAGCCAGTAGGGTATGCTGTATGTACATGCTGTTTTGGTTTCTTTTAAAATGAAACATTGCCTCCCCCCCCCCCCCAGTGAGAAAAACTAAGCAAAAACCTGTCAACTTTTTTCCTTAGCTGAGTATCTCAGTTTAAGCAAAATTGAGGGCAATATTTGAAGTAAAGTCTGAAGACAAAAGGCAAGAAAAGGAATGATTTAATCTGTCCTCTTTTTAGAATAGTTTTAGGAAATTTTTTTCTAGAACTCAGCTGAATATTCACAAGTCAATTGTTGCACATGAAGTGATTAGATATAATTTTTGTCAATCAGTTTGACATATTTTTAAGGAAAAAGGTAGAAATTGTGTTTAATAACACTGTTTAGCATTGAAAGTGAATTTGAAATAAAGATTGAATTTAATATTGAAACTGGGTTGAGTGTCTGTTTCAATTTCCTGTCCTTTGACAAAAATTTGAACTTTTTTCACAGTAATCCTGTCTTTTTAATGTGTTATCTCAGAGCTCCCCAATCTTTCCTGGAAGGAAAGGGAGGACAGAGAAATGTGCTTTCAGCGCCCATGGACCTGCATACAGGAACAGGCGTGCATACAGCATTGGTACTAGCATCCTCCCGCATGTGCAAGCAGGCCATGTTAAGAATCTATAAATAGCTGTATCTTTAATTTAAGATGTCACCTGTATTCATGGTTTTGCCAAATTCCAGAGAATCTTCCCATCATATTTTAAAAGTTGTGAACCAAAAAGTATATTTTGGAGAAACTTTTGAACAAAACAAAGGAATGTCAGGGATAATTTTATACAAAAATGCTTATGTTAGGAATCTTTGCACAGAAATGTACACACGCTTATGGAGGCATACAAAATGCATATACAAGAAAAATTACATTTGGCTATTTTAGATTTTTTTCTATTTCCTGATGTTAGTTCATATAACTAAACAAATCACAGCTAGAGCTATCCATACCTCATAAACTCAAAGGTCTAATATTCTCCTGGAAAAAGTGTAATGATCCGATTGGTCTTTATTATTCTGTTGAATAAAAAAAACCACAAAAAATTATTAGGTAAAGCTGTCTTTCACAGTACCCTTTTCAATCTTGGAAACTGTCCTATCTGTAAACAAATCAATAGTCTACAAGGACAGATTATTTATCTAGGGTCTGTAATCAGTGCTCTTCAGGCAGAAATTAGGTGTCCAGTTCAGCCCTTCTACTATATTGAGCCTCTGTCCTATCAAGCCCCCTCTACCATAAAGATCCTGCAGGAGAAGGGCAGTGTGGACAACTGTGGAATCTGGCAGGGTGAGAGCTGTGAACCATAAACACAAAGCTTTTGCTGTGTTCTTGCACAACACCCTTGCTGACCTTAATAGGGACATAAAGGAGAGAGGTAAAGGTATTTGTGATGATAACTCAAATAAGCAGGGGATCGTGGTCCGAGATAAAGAACTTGTTTTTGACAGGGAGAAGTGTGAACCAGGTATTACACAGCAGTCATGCAAGAATAGAAAGGCATCCAAAAAGAGAAGTCACCTTTTGGTTGGTGATTCGTTATAAGGGATGTAAATTTAGGAAATGACACAGCAGTTTCAAAAGAGGTCAGGTGTCTTCCAGGTGCTACTGCCAGTAGGGACAAGAAGCATATTTCTAAAATAATCAAGAATGCCAGCAAGGACTGTGATGTGGAGGTTATTGTACATCTTGGCACTAACGATCTGTCCCAAAAAGATGTACTCTCTGTGCAGAATGATTTCCAGAACTTGGGACAGGAATTTAGCAGAATAGACTGTAGGCTTACTTTTTCAGAGATTTTACAGTGTATAAGGAGCAAAATGGAAAAGGCCAGTGTATAGCACAATTCAATATGTGGCTAAAGGAATGATGTAAAGGGGAAGGCTTTGGATATATTAGTCACGATGTCAGTAGATGGTCCAATGAAAAAATTGTACAAAAGAGATGGTTTGCATCCATCAAAGAAAGGGACTGAGTTACTCGGCAATAAATTTACAGATTTTCTGGAAGAATATTTAAACTAAACAGTGGGGACAGTGAGTTAATTGATACAGAACATCCCTGTCCCCGGCAATCTAAAAATTATAGGGCTATCAGTGCATGTAACATAGATGTGTGTGTGGACAAAATATCAACCTCACTGTCAAGCAAAATCAAGGAAATGCCACACAAAGTGCACTAACCAAATAGATGGTAAGACAATAGGGGAACTCAGGCACCACACAGGTTATGTAGAAAGTAAACACAGGGTCAGTCATAAAGGAGTCAAATGTCTATACACCAATTCATAGAGTATGAACAGCAAACAGGTTGAACTAGAAATTCAGGTTAATGAGGGCAGATATGATAGGGAAACATGGTGGGATGAAACCCACAAATGGAACAACAGCTAGAGGGATTTAAAATTATTTAAAAGAAACAGACCAAATAAAAGAGGAGGTGGAGCTGCTCTCTATATAAGAAATAACTACATCTCTACAGAAATAGAGCACAATAATGATGAAAACTGTCTTGAATGCATTTGGGTCAATATAAAAGGGAGAAAAATTGACATTGCCATAGGTATATACTATAGGCCACCCAACCAAACAGAGGAAATAGATGAACTTTTTGCTAGTTAGCTAATTAAGATATGTAGGAAGCACATGACAATAGTAATGGGGGACTTTAACTACCCTGACATCAACTGGGAGACAAACTCTGCACCAAGTGGAAGATCAAACAGATTCCTGACAAACCTAGCAGACAACTTTGTCTCCCAAAAAGTAGAGAAGGGAACTAGGGGATTAGCCATTTTGGATCTAATTGTCACTAATAGAGATGAAATGATAGGTGTTGAAGCCACAGGAACCTTGGGAGGTAGTGATCATGCAATATTGGAATTCAACATTATGGAAGCACAAGCAATAGAACACAGTTAAACTAGAGTCTTGGATTTTGAGAGACCTAATTTTAATAAACTTAGGGAGAGCTTCGGAAGGATTCCATGGATGAGAATCCTTGAGAGGAAAACAACTCAAGAGGCTTGGGAAATTCTGAAAAGTGAGATAATAAAGGCCCAGTCTAGCACAATACCAACAAAGAAGAAAAATAACAGCTCTCTAAAAAAAAACCCGCATGGCTGCATAAAAAACTCTCTAATAAATTGAAAGATAAAAAGGACTAGTATAGAAAGTTGAAAGAGGGACACATAACTAAGTCAGAATATCAGCAAATAGCCCGAGCCTGCAAAGATGAAGTGAGGAAAGCTGAGGCTCAAAATAAACTAAGGCTTGCGACCAAAGTCAAAAATAACAAAAAAACTTCTTTCAAAATGTAAAAAACAAGAAAAAAAATAAAGCAAATGATTGGTCCATTAGTGGGTGAAAGTGGCAAGAAGGTGACAAGCAACAGAGAGAAAGCAGAACTATTTAACTCATTTTTTTGCATCTGTCTTTACACAAAGGGAAAAAGCAGACCAACCTATCAAAAATAGTGCCATAAATAACAGAATAGGAATACAAGTTAAGATAGGCAAGAATATGGTAAGTGAGCACCTGTCCAGCCTAAATGAGTTCAAATCACCAGGACCAGGTGGATTACACCCCAAGGTTCTCAAGGAACTGGCAGATGTGATCTCAGAACCATTGAACTATATTTTTCAAAGATCCTGGAGCACTGGGGAACTACTAGAGGACTGGAAAAGAGCTGATGTAGTTCCCATGTTCAAAAAAGGAAAAAAATTGGATCCAGGAAATTACAGACCTATCAGCCTGACCTCAATATCTGGAAAGATTCTGGAAAAGATCATCAAACAATGAATCAGCGAACACCTACAGGCAAACAAAGTCATTATTAAAAGCCAACATGGGTTTGTCAAAAACAAATCATGCCAGACAAATCTTATTGCATTCTTTGACCAAGTGACAAAATTAGTGGACCAGAGGACTGCTGTGGATGTAATTTACTTGGACTTCAGTAAGGCATTTGATAAAGTGGTGAATGCTCCTACACTGAAAATTTTTAAGAAGAGACAGGACAGCCATTTGTCCGAAATGGTATAGGGTTTCCTGCCTGAGCAGGGGGTTGGACTTGATGACCTCCAAGATCCCTTCCAACTTTTTTTATTATTATTGTTATTATTATTATTATTATTATTATTATTATTATTATTATTATTATTATTATTAAGATATCAACATGGAGAAGGAAGAAGTGCCTGAAATCAGCACCCTGGCCATGGCTGCCATCTCAGTGGAGGGAGTGCAAGCCAGCACACAGGTGGAGAAGGAATCTTCTCAGCCTTACAGCTGGGGGCGAGACCCAAAATGCAGGAGCTGATCTGGTCATTGGAGTGGCCTTGCCCAGTGGAGACACCAAGCCCCTTGAGGCGACCCTGCCAAAAGCAAGTTATTTGAAAGCTACCGAAATTGATTTGCAAGAGGGAACTTCTCGAGAATTGCGATTCTCCCCTGGCCGCTGGAGAATCAGGAAATTGACAACTACTGAAGACTCCACAGAGTGGAAGTACCTGTCTGCAGCCTGTAGCCAATCGATGGAGAAGTTGGTGGAGAGGTTCGAGGGGCTAGAGATGAAGAGTGGAGAGCAACCCTCCCACTCTTCGCATGCAAGTGATTATGACGATTGGTGGAACAGACGTCAATCCATACCTAAAAGAAGCCCCAGCCCCACCTATGGAGCACAAGAGGCATATTATCGAGTAAGAATAAGAGAAGGGGATGAATGGAAAACTGCTTTTAATTGTCCCATGGGAAGTTATCAATTTAAAGTCATGCCGTTTAAACTACAAATGGGCCCCAGCTGTCTTCATGCAGCTGATCAACCAGTACTACATGATCATTTATATGAGGAGTAGGCAACTTTGGCTCTTTTATGACTTGTGGACTTCAACTCCAAGAATTCCTGAGCCAGCTGGCTCAGGAATTCTTGGAGTTGAAGTCCACGAGTCATAAAAGAGCCAAGGTTGCCTACCCCTGATTTATACAAAAAGTTTTGGTGTATCTTGATGACATCCTGATATACAGCATGAATATGGCTGACTATGTAAAACTAGTGCGAGTAGTGCTAAAGAAATTGTCGGAGGCCAAACTATATGTTAAACTATCAAAGTGTGAGTTCCACCAGACCTGACTGGATTATCTAGGCTACAGAATTTCCAGTGAGAGCATTGAAATGGACCCAGCTAAAGTGAAAGCCATAATTGAATGGCAACCCCCAAAGACTCGCAAACAGCTTCAGAGTTTTCTAGGATTCGCCAACTTTTACCGACAGTTCATCCCCTCCTTTGCTGAAATTGCTTTTTCCCTTATTGACTTATTGAAAACAGGCAAAGAAGGGGGAAATCCGTGACTGGGCCAGCCACTAACATGGATTATGAATTGTCAAACTGCTTTTGAGAATTTGAAAAGATTATTTGCGGTCGAGACAGTCCTAAAGAATCCTTGTCTGAGGAAACCCTTTGTGATTCAAGCCAATGCCAGCAATGTGGCTGTTGGAGCTGTACTATTGCAAAAGAACCATGATGGAGTCCTACAGCCCTGTGCCTACACTTCGAAAAAGTTCACTGATTGCAAGAGAAGGTGGGCAGTGTGGGAGAAGGAAGCCTTCACAATTTGTTGGGCTCTATTAAACTGTGACACTATCTAGAAGGGAGCAGGGTTCTTACAAGGTATGGACTGATCACAAAAACCTAGAGGCACTGAAAATCCCCCATAAGCTGTCCCCAAAACAAGTATGGTGGGTGCAATATTTTAACCGATTTAACTTCACCCTGAAGTACATACTGGTGGGGAAAACTTTTTGGCTGATGCTTTATCCAGATTACCTCAATACAAGAACCAGCATGAAGAGGTTAATGAAGCAATTATATCTACACTGCAAGCTGCTTCTCAACTAATGCCACAAAGAGCCCCATCTTCGAAAGTCCCAAACCCCAATGACCCTGGGGCAAGAAAATTAAAACAGGAACTCCTCAACGATTAATGGTTCAAGGAAAATCAAATCTCCTTGACATGCAGGGATGGTTTGGCTTGCAAAGGGGGGAAGAGCCGAGGTGGCACAGCAGTTAGAGTGCAGTACTGCAGGCCACTTTAGCTGACTGTGTTCAGCAGGTCAGCGGTTCAAATTTCACTGGCTCAAGGTTGACTCAGCCTTCCATCCTTCCGGGGTAGGTAAAATGAGGACCCAGATTGTTGGGGGCAATGTAAATATATATATACATTGCTTACTGGTGTACACTGCTTAGAGAGTGCTTGCACTTAAACGGTATATAAGTCTCATAAATAAATAAATAAATAAATAAGTAAGTAAGTTGTATTTGCCTGAAACCCTCCACCTTAATGCTCTCCAGCACGGTCACAATGTGAAACAAGCTGGACACTTTGGATATTTAAAAACACTGCATCTGGTTCATCGGCAATTTTTGTGGCTGGGGTTGAAATGGGACATAGAAAACTATGTCAAGAGCTGTTCTGTATGTGCCACCATGAAAAGAATTCTGGGAAAACCCCCTGGACTGTTACAACCAGCCATGGGAAGAAATTGCTATGGGTTTTATAGTGGAATTACCTGAAAGTAGGGGGAATACAGTGATTTGAACTGTGATAGATCTATTTTCAAAGCAGGCTCATTTCATTGCCTGCAAAGGGCTCCCATCAGCCCAACGACTAACAAAGATGTTTTTGAAGCATATCTACAGACTGCATGGTGTGCCAAAATGAATAATCTCAGACTCAAGGTACACAGTTTACGGCCAGGTTCTGGATGAGTTTTCTCAAGTTAATTGGCTCATCACAAGGACTGTCGTCGGCTTTTTGCCCATCTACGAATGGGGCAGCTGAATCAGCGAACTCAATGGTGGAGCAGTATCTCAGATGCTATTTGGACTATCAGCAAACAAACTGGACTGACTTCCTCCCTTTCGCAGAGGTGGCTTACAATAACTCTGTTCATAGCAGCACCGGTTTAACACCTTTTAAAGTTGCCACAGGAAAAGAGTTCAACACAATACCCAAATATCCTCAGGAACTTCTACTTCCCAAATGCTTGACCAGTGGTGAGGGAGTGGGAGGAGGTAAGGAAAAACACAAAAATCATTCTGAAAAAAGCTTTTGAGATGTATAAAAAGCAACCAGATAAAAAGAGGGCTCCCCAAAGATCATTCCAAGTTGGGGAAAAAGTTTATTTATCCACAAAATATTTACAACTTAAGTTGCCTAGTAAGAAGTTAGGACCGAAGTACCTGGGTCCCTTCCCCATAGTAAGAATCATTAAGCCAGTTATGGTAGAATTAAAGTTTCCCAAACTCCTACGGAAAGTCCAGCCTGTGTTCCATTGTAGCCTACTGAAACCTTTTCGGGGTTCCACCTTATGACCTCCCTCTAACAAGGCACCTGGGCCTCTCGTAGTAGCCAGACAGACTCATTATGAAGTGAAGCATATTCTTCAGTACTTAGTGCAGTGGAAAATATCCACTACCTGAAGCCACATGGGTAAAATCTAGTGATGTAAAAGCCGATAGGCTCATTAGTAAATTCTATGAGAAACGCCCTAACAAACCAAGGGGCAACCCCTAACCCATGATTTTGATTGAATTGCAGGATTTGTCCTTTTTGTAAGGGGGGCCAAATGTCAACACTGCTAACATTGGATGTTCCTGATCTGACAACTGATGAAAATGTAGCCATTTTCTCCTTTAACATGCTTTTTTTTCCTTTTAGAAATCAGGTGCAGCGGGGGGTGGATGGGATGTAAGCTCAGCTAGCCATAATAATAACACTGCTATGAGAATCCAAGGACAAGCTGATAACGTTTTGGTGGGCTGAGGAGCTGAGGAGGAAGCCCGCGTTTTAAGCTAATTGGAGAATGTGCTTTATGACAGTTTATTGGGGATGGGAATTGTACTTTGTTACTTTGTATCCGGGGGAAGGGAATTTAATTTTTGGGTTCAGCTATGTAGTACCGATACTTTGTTTCCCGAATAAATGTTCTTTAAGAAAGAATTTTGCCTCGAAATTCTTTTGATGGGTTTCATCTATCAGAACCATCAGGTGAGCTTGCCTCTGGTCATGAAGAAAAGTAGCCTGGAGCACATAACACTATGAGTAGCAGTTTGTTCCTTAGAATTATTTCCCAAGTTGTATTCTAAAAGTTTCAACATTCCAAATTTATCTGGATCTTAATTTTATTCATAACTTTCTAAGACCAAAATCTTATTGGGCTTTTTGCTATTTGTTTCAGTTTTTTTCAAAGTTCTTAGGATTATAATTAATTTTTCTTTTGTTTAGAGTTAAAGATAAATTCACCCAATGAAGACTTGTCATATTTGACATTCCAAAAGTCTTCCTTTCTACCTCTCAATGACTCAGGATTTCATTTCTATCTATGATCAATGATTTAGCCCTTGAAATCAATGGGAATTTTGTGATCAGTTTTGATATTCTAAACATAAGATTTGTCAATCTTATGTAGTATTTTTTTTTAAATTTGTAACTATATAGAAATCCAAGTCATCATCATATAACTCATGTTATTGTGAGCAATAGCCTAAATAACCATTTTAATGTTATGTTTTTTAAGCAATTTTATCTCAAATCCTTGGAGTAATTGGTACAGTATAAGCCATAAATTTTGCTAGACAATGCTGCTGTGCTTATACAGGATCTCTTAGATAAGTCATGATATTGACAACTTTTAATAAGTAACCCTCTTCTAAATCAGCCTCCTTTGCAAGAATTGCCCCAACTGTCTTTGGCCCTCTAGAAAATTATCTCTGGATCATTGACAGTTTTCTGCCAATCTTATAGTCAATTGTGCAGCAGCATAAAAGGTACATTAAGCACATCTATTATGATGAAGTTTTTCTGTGCAGTCTTTCAGCAAATATAGACTTTACTGATTGAATACTTTGGACAGATACGATCTTGACCACCCAGAGATTTCAGTTCAGATATTTTCACAGCTCTGGCAGCCCTTAATGAGCAATTCTAAATTTAGCAATATTTAACTGACCTTGTAAGCTCCTCAGTGAAAAGCTCTTCAGCCTCCAGGAATTTCATGAGAAAATGAAATTCTTCTCTAAGGGGAAACGTTCTACAACTGAATGTTGCAGGTACCAGAAACTTTGCCCCTAATGAGTCAATATATCTATAAAGTGAGTATATTTAAGAATCCCTTAGACGAATATATGTAAGTAACTGCTAAATTCTTAAATACATAGCCAGTTTTGAAACCCTTTGGCACAAAATGAGCTTATAAGAAACGCTACAATGAAAGATAGATTTTTTTCTATGATGATTGTATTTTGAGTCATAAGAGTTACTTGTTCATTTTAGTTTTGGCACAATTTCTCTAATATATATATATATTGCAATTGCTCCTAGAAACACGAAGCCGAAAACACCAGCCTGAAGATGACGAATGGGACTTCGTCAAAACATTATATATATGTGATTTTATTGGTTTTTTTCCCCATAAACATATGTTAATTTTTCCAATCAATGAGTTGTCTGGGATTAGCTATGCTAATACATATTCAATTCCTAATCCTTCATTCTTTACTCTAACCAACAATAAAATAAATCCCAAATTTGATAATAATCTGTATCTTCTTTATCTTTCAGTCTCATAGTTAGTCTGTCCATCTCTGCACATTCCAATATTTTCCGGTTTGGCAGAGAATGAGATGGCCATAAGAGGCTGGATCTCCAGCCTCCCAGTCCAGTTTCGCTTCGCCCAGTGTCTCTTAAAGGGATAGAAAGTTGTCCTGGAGGGGCAACGAAGAAAGAGGGATATTTCAGGAGCTTGGATCTGGTGGTGACCGATCTGGGTGAACTGGAGCTCTCTCTAAAGGGACGGAAGAAAGGCTGCTGGGAGAGCCAAGGCAGCCCAAGTTGTCTATAGCCAGAATGGAAGCTGTGAAAAACAGCTGATCTTCAACAACAAGCTGAGTCTGGGTGAGCTGAAGTCTTTTCCTTCTCCTTGTGATTGAAAATGTTGAGACCCTGAAAGGGAGAACTTAAAAGAGTAAAGACCCCCAGAGAGGCTTTGAAGCGGCAGTTTATCATTAAGGGGAAGCATTATGAATATTGGAGTATAGGAGTATCGGAGTGTTGGAGACTGATAAATAAGCTGAGGAGGACATCTAGTAGCGAAAAATAAGAAATAAAAAGAAAATGACCTTGGAAAATTTGAAAACAAAATAGTGCCTTGGTTTGAGATAACAAGTGAAATGACTGTTTTATAGCTATACTTGTTGACATTGGCTAAAACCAAATAGACATTATCTGAAAAAAAAGAACATTTTAGATTTAAGAAGTGACTGGAGGAGGTGGATTTGCCTCACAACAGCAGATTTCTGTTTATACTTTCGATATAGGTTTAAGACTGTGAGCCACAAAATGAGTACAGCTAATATTTCCAGACTTGCAAAGAAAACTTCTTCGGCGCCCTCTGTCAGACAAGCTAGCCCAACAACTCAAAGTTCTGTCAGTACAATGTTACAATATGACAAAGTAAGCACTGCTCAAGATGAAATGCAGGCCTCATTAAAACTAATTCAAGAAATGATGCAGAGAAACCATGAGGAAACACAAAGCAAACTGGAAAAAGTAAATAAAGAAATTCTGGATATAAAGGCACAATTTAAAGCCCAAAATCAAAAGATCATTAAAAATGAACAGAAAATCCAGGAAGTGGAAAATAAAACTGAGGACATGGATAAAAAGGTGGAAATGTTATTGGAAAAGAATGAAGGACTAGAACAAACAATTCAAGAGCTAGAACAGGCCATGGCAATGGTAGAAATGAGAGAAGCGGAACATTATTTGAGATTTCAAACTATTCCTGAAGAATAACTATGTTCTGAACTAACCATTCAGAACACACCTCCACCCAATCAGAACACAGCCAAGCTCCCATCCAATCAGTTCATACCCTCACTGGCAGTTAAAAGGAAGAAACAGCTAAAACCACACATTGCTGCTCAAAGCAAGAAGCTAAAAACACCAGCCTGAAGATGACGAATGTGACTTCGTCGAAACGTTGCCAAGACACTTCCAATTTTACGCGGGAGAAAACCCGAACAACCAAAGACCTATATATATATATATATATATATATATATATATATATATATGCTGGAAAATTTGCATAAAAATACAACTCCTGGGCATGTCTATGGTACAAATAAAATACGAACACCAGGAGAATATAAATATAAAAATATACTTTACTAAAAGCTGCCAAGCTTTCGTTTGGAAACTCCAAACATCATCAGGGCTAAGGAGCCAGTAAACAATGATGACTTAAATGGGTTTTGCCGGCATCTGCACCCGGCTCATGGACCGCGTTACCGGTCCCGGCCGGTTAATTAGTGTTCCAGATGTTTCTTTATTACTCTCCTTACGCTTCCTTCTATGGTTCTTCCGGACCATTCCTTCCACTATCTCATTACTGGCATTCATCTCCTCCACCACCCCTTTATCCTTATGTCCTTCTATAGTACTGACCCTCCTCCCCTTTTTGTTTTCATTTTCCACCCTGGGGGCATCTGTTTCTCCTCTATCAGTGTTACAAGCTTCCCTGGGCTCACAGACGCTCCCCCCCACACACGCTTTTCTCAATCCCTGCTCCACACCCTTTCTTCTCACTCCTCCACTGTCATGAGTAACTTTCATATGGGTGTTGCATATTTGGGGGTCTATGCCCTCCTCCTCCGTCCTGGCAATCTTCTTGTCGACAGTTCTCCACCATTCCATTTGTTTGCTGCGTGATTGGGTGCTTACTCCGTCTCTCAATTCATCATCCCCCCTCCTCCCTATCGCATGCTCTTCCCCATTGCTGATAGGAACGGTATTCAGGCGGACACCAGTCTCCAGATCTCTGCATTCTGATTCCCCGCATTCTCACTCTCCTCTCCTGTGCTCGTCTTTGGGGGGACTTCAAAGTGTTCGTCCCGGGGGGGGCTGTATTGTTGGTGGGGGTATTCCTTGTCTGCAGAGGGTCCAGGCAGAACACCGTGTCTCTCCCTTTCACCGTATGCCTAGGCAATCGAGCCGTGCTTTCGTTCTTCTTCTCCCCCCCTTTTTATTTGTACCATGTGTTCAGCAGGTCAGCGGTTCAAATCTCACCAGCTCAAAGTTGACTCAGCCTTTCCCCCAACGAAAGCTTGGCAACTTTTTAGCATAAGTAAAGAATATTTTTAGTAAAGTATTCTTACTTCAAACCCTTCCGGTGATTGTGTTTTATTTGTTTTACTAATATATATTAGTAATATATATATATATATATATATAAATATATATAAATATACATACTAATATATATATTAGTATATATATATACTAATATATATATCTTTATATATATACTAATATATATATTTTACTAATTAATATATATATATTAATTCTTAATTTTTAATTTTAAGTACATAGAATCTTATTTTCTCAGCCCTTACCAAGCATCTCCAGGAGAAATCTTAACTGGAAAGACTTAAATTTCATTAACATTTTCCACAGTTTTTTTAAAAAAACCAAAGAGCATACTAATATTAGATCTATATATCACTTTAAATGGACCCCGGAAATAATATTGGCATCTGTGAGAATTGCAGAACATTTTGATCCTTCATCTAGGCTACAGGAGAATCAAGAATGCCAACCTTATCCTAGATTTGCATTTTGCAGAGAGTTTCCCTGTCTGAAGCTTCATTAAGAGACTGAACTTAACTATATGTCTCTGTCTGCTTTCAGCCCTACTAATATCACCTAAACACCCAATACCTTTCTCTGCCTACTTTTTCTTGGCAGAAAGTCATATTAATATGTAAGCATCTCAACTTTGGTCCAAGATTTCAAATGGCAGCTGGAGTGTGTACATGTGTGAATTGCAGAGAAGCAAAGAAAATAAATAGGGATGAACACTCTGGCATGCAAAATCTTGGCATATATTTTCAATTACAATAAACATGTGCTGACATATCATTAAGCACCTTAAGTATCCTACAAATAGACACATTTCAATTGTTGTTTAGCTGTTTGTGCTACTCTCGGTGGATTACACTTCATAAACAACAAAGGCCACAGAAGACTTCTAAAATAAATTAGGTAAGGATATAATGTATCTTCTTCATCAACTCTTCAGCATCGACTGAGAAGAAATTTGAAGGGATGCCTGGGGAGTGGTTTGGAAAGGAAAGGACAGGAAGAAAATACATGTCATTTCCATTACAGCAGTTGAAAAGGGGGTGTTGGTCCCTCTGCCTTCCAGTCTCTGAAGAGTCTTATCGCTATGAACAGAACAAATGTCTCATCCAGAGATAATGGGAAAGTGCTGTTTTTGGTCACTTGCATGTCAGGTGTTTGGGAGAAAATTTCATTCTGGCACTGATGAAGCCAATTGTTCCCACAGAATGATAAATTTGGGGTGTCTAAGCCATCACTAGAATTGCCAGGGAAAAAGTCTTTCTTCTTCTCAATGATAAATAGTACTTGGGTTAAAATTGATTATTTGTTTCCACAAGTGACTGCTTGTGGAACTTGATTTCTTTTTAGAATTAGGTCACACTATTTGGCTTTTTTATTCTCCACTTCATTTATATGTCATTTCCATCTATTTGTCTATTGTCAGTGGGTTTACAATTGTCAGCATATTCTCTCTTCACTCTGCCTTGATATCATAGACTAAAATAAAGAATTAGGTAAGACAGTTTGCAGATATATTTGGAGTGGAATCAGCTGTGGCTTGTTCTCATTCCATAGGTAAACTTTGACAGCAATCCACCCAGAAGCAATTGTATTGCAAAATTATTTGTGGCTTTGGGGCCAGAAAGCATGAAAAGTTTTTTGAACTTTGTTAGCGCCCAACTTTTAACAACTCTGAGAAATTCAGAAGTAAAAAGCATTAAAATCAAGAAAAATACATAATAAACAAAAATAGCAAAGCTGACAAAAATGGATAGGAATAAAAAAAGAACAGATCCTCACAAAAAGTTTTCATGAATAACCAAGTCTTCAAGGTCCTTCATCCAACCAGCAAGGTGAGATCCATATCGATCTTGGTGAGAACTTCATTCCAGAGGGTATAGATTGCTACAGAAAGGTGTGCTCCTGGAACCTGATAGAGGGCATTGATTAATCAAATAAACTCAGATCACATCAACCCTACAAGATTAAATTGGCTGGGCAGATACAATAGGAGATAGGAGTCCCTCGGGTAGCTAGGTCAAGGGGCACCTCCATCCCAATTTGAACATGGGTCATCTACAAGAAGATTATCTAAAGTTGTCTCAGCATTAAATTCCAGCCTAAATCCTGGCCGGAACAGGTCCAGATATTTTGTTTCCTCCAGGGTTTTCATCAACTGCAGGCAAACCAAGACAAGAGTATGAAGAATTGTTGAACCCAAGGATGGTCTCCTATGGATGTATTGCTATTTTCCTGCAGGGAAGCTGATACCACAACATGAATCTTTTAACAATTCCATCTAGTCCAAACAACAAGCACAACTATGAGTAGTAGCTCTCTCTTTATTGTAAGATTAATAGAATTTTGCAAGTCTGAAAGTATTTCTTTCTTCCACTCCTTTTTCTTTCCAGAAAACCAGGAAGGGTTGCTTCTGAAATGCTCCCCACGCATCACTTCTCTTTCTATAATCTATCTTGGCTTTTCCTCCTTTCTCAAGATCATTCCCACATATGATTACATGATCCAACCATTGGTTACTGTCCAGGGAGGCCTTGCATCCAGTAAACAGATGGATGAGCTGGCAGCACATAGGATCCTGTCTACTTTCTCAGAGGCACCAGCCAAATGCATCCCAATAACAACATAATATTATGCTTCCTGTATCTGCATGTCATAGTCCAGGTTGAAGTGAATTTGAACAATTTTATCCACTAAATAATCCAGGCAATCCTCCTAGTGACCCAACAGATGTTCTGAGGAGCTTTTCCTATCTAGTAGTGACCAAACATGTTGAATAGAGTCATTATATGGCTATCAACTGCCTACCAAATCCTCAGGAAAAACTCCAAGCTCTCTCTGGAAATCATTGAGTCTATCAATTGTCTGGAGCAGGCTGATCAAACAGACCTTATTTGCCTGCAGGAAGACTTGACACTATTGAGTTGAAAGGCAACCAGAGCATTATCTGTTCATGGCCACAGATTGATCTCAATGTCCTCTAGTACAACAGATGATTGCTCTAGCCTTAAGTCTTGTAAAGGTTACTGGGAGTTACACCCTTTCTGGTCTTTTCTAAGAGGATGCTAACCAAGAATGTTTTTTGGAAATGGAATACCTATTGAAGATTCACATTCTTCCTTGATCTCAATTTTTTAGAGATTCAGAAGATTGCTTCTGCTTTCATTATTAAAAAGCAAGTTTGTATCATTTTGAGTGCTAAACTAAAAAGGAACATTTGTAGGAAAAATCTGCTGAAACTTCCTAAGCATGAAAGATATGTGGAATAGGGTGAATGTTATTTGGAGGGAGAGGATATACATGATAGGGCTAGAATATCTTGTAATGTTTGTGGAAAATTCATTCAGTCTTTAATATCTATACAAAACAGACAATTCTACAGTTTTATTGTAGCTGGTGTTATAAGCTTTGGATTGCTTGAGTATAGGCTTTTAATTGTTCAGGCATGGAACATCCAAAATCATGATTATAACTGCTAGCTGCTTTCATTATCAATCTAAATTAAAGGAATACAATGTTAGCAAATGTTTAATATTCAGCTGCACTTACAGTTATTTTATTTATGATGTAAACCAGCTAGTCTTTGTTTGGGAAATAAAGTATTTCATCCCATGTCCAGACAGATCTGAGATGTTTAGATGTTTTAACAGTTTATGATTATTTCTTTGGCATTTGTCAGTTCCCACAAGAGGCTTTGGTGCCCTTGTTATGAGATTACAAATTTTGCTGATTTCCAGATGTTACACTTGCTTACTTTAGTAGCTTCCCAGTTATTAATATGGAATGAGATTTACATCTATCTATCTATCTATCTATCTATCTATCTATCTATCTATCTATCTATCTATCTATCTATCTATCTATCTATCTATCTATCCATCCATCCATCCATCCATCCATCCATCCATCCATCCATCCTATCTATCTATCTATCTATCTATCTATCTATCTATCTATCTATCTATTTCATCTAACCATCTATTCAATCTTTGTATTACAGCACGTTATATGTTTTGTTAAAAGTGACTTGTTGGATGTATGCAGTTACAGTCCAGTGGGAACTTTGAAAATCATTGCTTATCCACTCATTAACATTTGTGCTGGGGAGGCCAAAATATATTTGGATGATTTTTCTTAGTGATCCAAAGGCTAGACAGATATATTTCTTTAGCCATTTAAAGCCCTCTCCTCCACCATACACACTATGAAATATCCTGAAAGTGGTGAAGGAATTTTGTTACTATGGTGATGAATACTGCAGAAAAAAGCAGTCTTTTGCTGGATTAAAGTAATGTCTTCAAACAGTTCAAACTGTTGGAGGTTGAAGCATTCAAACTGACCATGGGAATATTGAGCAGGAATTTGATCTGAGCAAATCAGTGAAACAGGTTTTATAACTGGAACAAAAGAAAGATTTATTTAAAAGAAAAGCAATACAAGGATAAGCAAATACTAATAGAAGTTAAAACAACAAGAGCTTTGTGTATGTGTGCCTGGGAAGAAAGGTAGAAGAATGGGATGTCAAGTTAGCAGCCTCATAGACAAGAAACTGACAGTCATATACTAAGAGAGGACATGGAATAAATTGTTAACTTTCTATAGTATGCCTTACTGCCGCGCTGTGGTCAGGAGTTCATTTGGTACTGAAGAATCAGAGCCATTGGATGTAGACTTTCATCATAAACTCCTCCTCAAAATTCTACATTTAATCTCTCAGTATGGAATTGTTTCACACATTTTTTTTCCTGCTACAGAGCAAAATATCTTTGGAGGAATACAGTAAGCATTTCTGCAAATCAGTATTCTATGCTGGCTTAAGGATAAAATGTATAACATTCACCTGGCAGAATTGTCCAGGTTAATAAGAAATTGCATCATTTTGGCACCACTTGGCAATGAAAGGGATATATCCATGTGTGCAAGAAAACTCTTAGATGTTCTAAAGTACAATATCATGAATTTATTAAAGGGAATTTATTAAAAGGAACAATCGAAGATCTCCAAATAGCCCATCTAGGATTGAATTTTCCAAGAACTAGATTGTAAGGATGCAAATCAAATACTAAATGGTGAAGAAGTGTGAATTTCCTTGAATTGCTAACAACTAAAAAACAGTATTTTTCAAACTTAGCAGCTTTAAGATATGTGGACTTCTGGAGAAATGTTGGCTGGGGAATCCTTGGGTATTGAAGATGCCAAGTTTGAAAATACTAAACTAAATGAAAATCATAAGGGAGGCAAAAGTGCATTATTTTAAGGGATTGATTGTAACATTTTGCTGCTGATTTTATGCATAAGATTTGATAGCTATTCTAAACTTGAATATATTTAATTCAGTATGAAGTACATGAGAAAAAACAGTGAATGATTAAAGAATAAACACTTCTTTGTGACTTCTTCAGTGATAAACACAGCATGATAATCTATTGAGAAATTCTCTTTGCATGAATGGCTAAGGCACTGTCACTTTCACATGGAAGACATCTGGAAATCTAAAGCGTGCTCTGATCTTCATAATTTTAATTCTTGTACCACAAGAACAGCCATAGTGTACACTCATTTATTGCAAGTGCTTCTGAATCACATACTATCACCACTTTTTTCTCCATGCAGTCAATCTGACGCAAATTCTATTTTGAGAGTAGAAGTTCATATGGCTTACTACAATATAGTCCAATATACATAGGATGATAGTAGAATGACAATAACTTGTATGAGAATAGTTCTAATAATGTGGAAGATTATATTCAGATTACAGTGCTTTTCAAGGATATCCACAGAACATGATCAAAAAACTCAGAGGGAATCCACTTTAAAAAACAGACAAAAAGCTTTGATTGCCTGGATCTGGGTGCCATTGTTTTTTAACAAGGCTGAAGCAGTTGTCACTAATGAAATCTGCTAGCATTTTTATTAATGTATTTTAAGCAAGCTAGAAATATATCAGGCAAATTACCTCTACATTTGAACTTCAAACATCAAAGATTCTGTGAACCTGCCCTTGATTGACTACACTATTACTCCTGTAATAATATTTTATTAGTTTAACTTGTTTCTTGGATGTAAATGATATTGATATTTTGATTTCCTATTTAAAGAGAATCTTATTTTTGGAATTGCAGTGAATTCCTGGGAGGTTATTCAAGAACACTTTCTCTTCCTTTTTTTTTTTTTGTATGTAAGAAATAAGAAATAATGGGGCTATAAGGACAAATATTTAAAGAAGAATAAGGGGGAAATGTAAATATTAGATTACCGTTACGTAATTGCTGTAAAAAAAAAGGAGGAATGTATATTGTGTGTGTATGTGTGTTATGTTTTGCTTTGTTCTGTTTTGTCTTGTTGGTCAAAAATAAAAATTTAAAATTAAAAAAAAAAGAACACTTTCTCTTCCTTTTATAACTGTAATATCTTATACATATTTTGAATTTGAACAAAATGTTCTAGGATTCTGCAAGTATATGTGCTCCTCTGCATGAAAATAAAGAATGTCTTGTATTAGAAATGTGAAAAACCATTTAATTACATTAATACTGGTAAAAATATGGATTTATAATGTCATTTGTGGGAATTTTGTCTGTCTGCGTGTCTGTGTGCCTGCGTGCCTGCGTGCCTGTGTGCCTGCCTGCCTGCCTGCCTGCCTGCCTGCCTATCTATCTATCTATCTATCTATCTATCTATCTATCTATCTATCTATCTATCTATCTATCTATCTATCTCTATCAAACTTCTTAACCACCCATTTCCCTCATTCAGGGGTCTAGGGAAAAATTGTGATATATCCAAATCATTTTTTCATATGAAAGGTGGAAGCTTGTGAAAGAAACAATGAATACAGTTGCATATTTTTTCTTGTGAGGAGTTGAAATAAAAGAACATGGCTGAATGGTAGAGTATATGCTTGAAGTCTCCAATTTTGGATGTATCCAAGTGGGAATGAAATTTTAGAGAGCCTTAACTAGTCACTATAGAGTAGGCAAAGAAAGACTTCTTTGTCATCTTTGTTACCCCTTTCAGCTGCATTGAAGAATGTCAACAGTATAATTGCTGAAAAGTGTCCATGTGGTTTTCTATCAGTTTTAACCTGTAATATAAATTCTAAGATAAATTCTAAGATAGATTTAACATAGTTTAAACCAGCGGTTCTCAACCTATGGGTCGCGACCCCATTTGGGGTCGATCGACCATTTTTCGGGGGTCGCCAAAGAAGGCGATCCGCCATTTTCTCCCCTCAGGGGGCGGCGCCGCGCATGCACGCCCCGCATGGGGGGACGCTGCGCATGCGCACCGCGCATGCGCAGAACGTTTGTGTGACGGGGGTCGCCATCACACAAACATTGAGAACCACTGGTTTAAACATTAAGAGCCTCTTCCATTAAAGGGAGAGTAGGAAAATCTCACACTTGCACATATGCTTGAATTGAACTCACCCTTGCTACATTGTATTGCCTCCATTGAGGCATTTCTCTCATCTCCAAATTTTAAATCCAACTGTCAACTCTGGAAGTGAATATTAGGTTGATTGAACCAGCGACTGACTTGATATAAGAGTGCTTCCTTTGTTCCGTAGCGATTGAATGCATAAATTTTTGCTCTGTGACTGGTGTTGGTTTCATCGTCTAGAACACAAGTGTCAAACTCGATCATGTCATGTGACATATTATGATGTATCGTGATGTTTTTTGGCTTTGCGGAGCTGGGATGGGCATGGCCTGTGTCTGACACATCTGGCCCAGGGGCTGCCAGTTTGACACCCCTGGTCTTGAAGAACTGATTTCAAGCAGATATTTTCATCCCAGGAATGACTCCTTTCTGAGGGCCTCAGCATATGTAGACTTAGAATTCTAGAAGTAATCTTTAATCTTAAACCAACTGAACCTCTACCAAACTGTATAGCATTAATCCTTGGCTGTGACATATTATTTCAAATGTTTTTGTATTTTGTTTTTGTTTTAAATGTGATGATATATGATTTATTTACAGATAGACAAATCTATTATCTGTTGTAGCATCTGTATTTTCAGTATTTTTCAGAACAAGAATCGTTCATCACAACTAAAGTAGCTATACATTGTTGAACTCTTATGACTAGAGATGTAAATTGCAGCAACTCTTCCAGCAATATGTTTTTTTTAAACAGGAGGGGAGAGAGATCTGAGCCCTGAGGCACCCAACATAACAGGGGTCTTTGACTGGATCTCTCCTCTCCCACCAATACTGATTGGTACTAATCACAGATAGGGAATCCTGGCAAAACAGTCTCCCCATTCTTGATCAGAAGGCTCAATCCAACAAGATGACCCGTTTGATGTATCAAAAGCTGTTGAGCGATTCAGAAGGACCAAGATGGAAACACTATCCCAATCCTGAGCCCTCCAAAGGTCATCCACAAATGCTGTCTCAGTACAGATAGTCCTTGACTTATGACCACAACTAAGCCCAACATTTTCATTGCTAAGTGAGACAGTTGTTAAGTGAGTTTTGCCTGCAACTTAAATAAGTTTTTTTCCCCATATTTTAAGCTGTTTCCAAATGAAGCTATTCTTAATCACCCTGGCTTATTTCATAATTTCACTGGCAGTTCAAGTCCAATCATCTTCCAATTTTCCCCTCTTTTTTCCCTACCATAAAAAAGCCATCAAGGAAGGAAAAATTAAATGGTTTGTAAACTTGTAAACATGTTGTCTTAAGATTCTAGCAATGGGTTCATGCTGAGAAATCCCTGTTGCATGCCAATTATGGAGGTCCTCTGCTTGCTGTGATGCCATATGATCCTGAATGCTGTTGCTGGGAGCTATGTCCTGGCAGCTCTTCATCTGAGAGGCCAACCAGGACTCTGGGACTTGGAAGGCACTGGCAATGGCCGGCTGGGATGGGGTGGGGGGAGGGAGGGTAACAGTAGAGTTTCCCTCCTCGTAGTGGCCATTTTAGCTTCTGTTTCTGCTAGTCCTAGAGAGAAAAAAGGTGACACTGAGATTGCTAATCACTTCAATCTTGATTCGATCTACCAGCTAGCTGCCTATGATGGTGTACTATGAGTTTCCCACTAAAGTTTGATTGTCCTCCTTTGGTGAGAGCCAGAGGAGAACATTGGTGGGATTAGATGAATGGAAGGGGAACCATTGATTGGTTGGTGACAACAGCAGAGAAGGGGTTCCTATGAATGGGAGTGTGTTTGTGAGTGCAGTTGTTGGAAATGGAATTAAAACACCAACAAAAATTGGATCGGTAAGAAAAGAGTTTTATTCTGCAGAAATAGAAAAGCAGTTTGCAAAGTGTGGTGGATCCTGGTGGGAGACTTCAACAGAACGTTCTAAACCAGAGACCACATGCAAACATTCAAGTTCATGACGTTATATACAGCTCTATCACAATGCCCTGTTCCCCCCCCCTTCGGTCCCATTTGATAGGTCCTCTGGGTATACAGTCTGTCCGAGGTGCCTAGTAAGAATACATTGTCTCTCCTTTTGGTTACATTGTTTCAAATTTCTCCCCATCACCCTTTTGTCCTGTTTACTGTTCCTTTAAGGACCAATTGTTCGTTAAGTTTAAGGGTATTTTATAGCCAAGCTTCCTGGAATTTAGTGCCTGCCTGCAGTTTTGGCTTGACTAATCCCTTAATTGTTAAGCAATTGAAACCTTTTTATTTTTAACTTCTTTGTTTCTCACAGAGTGGAGCAGGTGATCCTCTAGATGGGTAACAACAGAGTTCCACTGACCCTTGGCAAGACTGAGTGATTTTGGGGTTTGAGGCCTGCAATTCTAGGACTATACTGTTTTTGGTGCTAGACCAGCTTCTCTGCCCCAAACATGTTTGCAATCTGAGGGTTCTCCTGGACTCTTGAGTCTTGCTCAAAGTTCATGTAGCAGTTATGATTAGGAAGACCTTTGCACAATTTCATATTGTGCACTAGTGTGTCCAGTTCTAGATTGGGGGGCTCGACTCATAGTCATTCATGCCCTAATCATCTCCTCATTGGACTGTTGTAACGTGTTGTACATGGGATTGCCAATGAAGAGAGTTTGGAAATACCAGTTGGTGCAAAATGTGGTGATTAAGTGCATCTGTAGAGCAAAACATTTTACACTGCTTCTCTAAACTGTGTTTAGTTACTGGTCTGTTTCAGGATTCAATTCAAGATGTTAATTTTGACCTTTAAAGCCACATTATTTGAGGAACCATCTCAAATAATGTGAAGCCACATTATTTGGGGAACCATCTCTCCCCAGTTATACCTTCCTGTCCCATTAAATGTGGCAGAAGACGCATGTTACAGGTCCTGCTGGCCATGTAGCTGCACTTGGCAGGTCCTAGGAACTGGATCTTCTCCCTGTGGTACCTGTCTTGTGGAACATCCTTGCTCCTGAAATGAGGATGACTTCAGCAATGTTGATTTTCTAGAAGTCCCTCAAAACTTGATTTTGCCCTCAGGCTTAGATCCCAAAAGACTGGCGAGAAACTGAAATGGCTCCATTGTTAACATCTGCTATTGTGTCTTAGATTTATGCTTTTAAATCTTTTAAATGATAATTGTGCTTATATTTAAATTAGTTTTAATCTTACTGTACACAGCCCAGAATAATTTTTATGAGATGAGAGCATATATAAATTTGATGAATAAATCTATATATGTGGTGGATTCTCCAGCTAGAATGGGAGGAGTGTGAAGAGGGCTCTAGCTTAGAGACTATTCATAGGAAGCAATGCAGACCTGACCTCACCCAGAATCTCTGGAACTTTTATCTGGCTGTCTCCAAAAGTCAGTCTGGCAAAATTCTTATAAAGAGGTGAGCAACAATAAAGAAGAAATTCTGATTAACTAATGTTGTTGTTCTAGTTCCTTGCATATGACAATATATCCATTAAACTCTCATTGTCATAACCTTTGACAGGGTGAAACATTATATGATCATAGGGCAATAATTTTTGAATCAAGGTACTGGGTTAATTTTCAAAAGTGTCCAAAACCTGGAATCCCCAAAGATTGAAATTTCAGAAAATTGTGATTGCTTCTATAGTACTGGCTGCTGCTGTGCTGCTGCTACAGTCAAGTGAACTTCCTTTTCAATATTCTGTGGCAGTTTCCCAACTGTGCTTGTATTGTCTTGCTCCCTCCTGTTCGGAAGGGAAGGGATGGGTGATTTCCAATGCTCCCTGCCACATTCCCACAAGGAAATACAATGGGGAAACTGGCAGAAAGTTGGAAGTTGCTCCTGTTCCATGTTTTTCTTTTTTGCCTGCCCTTGGTCATTTTGTTTCACTGTTTCCTTTAGGTAAAGAAATATCTCTGAAATAATGACCAAACATGTCATATGTCTTCTAGTAAATAAATAAAATTGCATTTAAACTTTACGTTAAGTGTATTTAAATTATATGCCCATGCTTTCAGCTTGTACTATAGTAGTAATTCTTTGAATGCAAAAAATATATTCTCTAGTATAATTCATTAACTGCATATATGATAAAAGACTACAGTTGAGCAATGAGGAACTAGGAGGGATAATGAATTAATGCTTTCCTAGGAAAATTCTAAGGTGGAGAGAGGATAGGAGCAATTGCTCCATACATGGAAGAATTGTCCTCCTCTCCCTAACTAAAATTTAGTTTTTTTTAAAAAAATATGTTTACATTGTAGACAGTGAAATTCAACTATTAAAATATTAACTATCCATATTTTAACTAGAAATTCATTTTGAATTTAGAAGAGAACACTCACTTGAAAGGTGTCAGAATGCTTTAAGTTGGCCCTGTTCAATAGGAAAAAACATGTCTTCCAGAACATGTCTTTCTTTGGAATTCACTTGAATAGTTGAAATAGCCATTAAAAGGCATTGCTTTCTCTTAATAGAAAATTTAGATGCTGCTTGAAACAGGTAAGGATTATTGTGAGCTTGGAAAGAAATCCCCAACCTGCATTTTTTTTCAAATTGACAACAGCCAAAACATTTCTAATCTAATCGGAATGGTTTGCATACTCCTATAAAATAAGACCCCCCAAATTAACTCAGCATTTTAGAGTTCATTTCATACTCTTGTTAATGATGTTGGTGGGGGTGGAGATAGAAGGGTCACTCTAGGACAACACTCTGCCACCAGCTTGCCCCTGCTGGCTCGCCCCTGTCTGCTCAGCCCTGTCAACTCAATGTGGGATAACTTATCACCGGACAATTCCTTTTAGTTACATCAGTCTAATGTAATGTAATAGGAGAATGCTGGAGGCAAGAAGACAGAATGGGGAAAAATCAGAGAGAACAAACCAGGGAGGGGAGAGGAAGAGGAGGAGGAGATGGTCGTGATGGTTTCCCTCGCAGCATCTGGGATTTTCCCCCAGTGAGTTTTCCGATGGCGAGTTTTCTGTGGCAAGTTGTCATCTGGTGAGCCAGGTGGGGTAAGGTATTGGTGGCAAGCTGCCTAGGGTAAAGCAATGATGGCAAGTTGGCAGCAGTGACCCGGCAGGAGAGAGAGAGAGAGAGAGAGAGAGAGAGAGAGAGAGAGAGAGAGAGAGAGAGAGAGAGAGAGAGAGAGAGAGAGAGAGAGAGAGAGAATGTACTAGAATTCTGATAGGATGTTGTGAGAAGAAAGGAAACTTTCTGTTTCCAGAAATTCTCTGAACTTTGAAAAGCTCCTTCTCTTTTCATGTACTTTCTCTTTGATAAATCTACTGCAATATTGTTGGAAGATGGCAGTCAGGATTTGCCAGCATTTTCTTTCCCTGGGTATTATATATAATAATGGTTCCTGGAAGCAGCAAATGCCATCTACTCTGGGATTTGTAACCTGAAACATTCTGTCCCTTCAAGGAAATACTTTATCTGCCAAAAAGAGTTAGTGAACTTCAAATAAAGAGATTTTTTTACATGCAAATTGGGTGTAATATACAAGTGTGCAATGAAAGCAGAAAGATTGATATAACACCTTAAATTTTATTAATTCTTGACCAACTGGAAATAATAAGCAAAAAATTATTTATCTTTTCCTAAAAGTGGTAGACAGGCTGTTAAGAAGACAGAGGAGAGGCTGAGCAACACTTTTACTATTCCTTTAAAAATAATACATATTTCCATGAAAAACTGAGTATGTGAAGTTGAAAATGTCTGGTGTTCAATGATTTGATGGAAATAGAAAAAATATACCTTATTGCATTTCTTTATATCTGAGCTATAAATTATTTAAATATTTACACCTATTCTTTTATTTAATTGGTTTGTGGACATTTACCCTGAAATGTAAATAAGTGATATTTGGTATGGTGTTTAGCTTGTTATATTCCTCTTAAATATTTGGACAACTCATTTTCATCATCTGGTAGATGAATCACACAAATTTGTTTGATATTAAAAATCAGCCTTTCAACTTTCTTCCAAAAGACTTTTGCTTAAAATTAGTGGCTGAGATATTTTATATGCAGTATAATGGGTACTAAGTTTATATGATGTTAGCAATTTATGTTTTGCCAAGTCAATAAACCTAAGCTTGGCTATAACACATTATCAGTCTTTTCTCAATAGCTCAGCAAAGGAAACCATTTTCTTTGGATAAAAGCTCTATTGGTCTTGTGATCTATAAATCATCCTTTCAAAAAAAGCCCTTTGAAACATCAATTCAAGGTATATTCACAGACTATCGTTTTATAGTTTTCCTAGTGATGGAATATAATGCCGGTGCCTATCAAAAAAGAAAATGCTGCCCATTTTTCATTGAATTTTCACAACTTTAGTAAGAGCTCTCTAGAGCCACTTATATTGCCATGCCTCCTCTCTGTAGCTTCTGAATTGAATTAGAAAGCTTGAGTCAAAAGGACACATTTTTAATATGAAAGAAAGAGTGCAATCATTAGAAACAAATTGGATCATAAAATAGGACATGTGGTTTCTATTCCTCATCCTAGTTTAAAAAATTCAGTGCCTTTCACATTAACTATAATTAAGTTTGATTTTTTGAAAGGATAATTTATGTAATCTGTATCACTATAGACATTAACTGGTTTGTTGGGTCAGGAGCTTTTCTCAGGTATACAATATTTCATTTAATACACAAAATAAAATTATTCAGCCCCACTTTTTATTTTGACCACACTTTGATCAGTTTTCTTTGGCTAAAGAAGAAAATACCATCTTTTAATCCTAAAAGCTTTTAATTTTGGCACAAAGGAAGTGAAATAATACTCATTAAAATTATTTTACATAACTAATCTTTTTTATACTGTTAATCAACCACTTATCACCTGCTGGAATATAATGTATATTGTCTACCTTAAAATAATTTTTTGACCTTGATTGCTATGCTAAAGAAGTAGTTTTGGCTACCTTCTCTTCCCTTGTTTTGGAAACATTCATTAAAATTGCCACTTATATTCATATCAGAGATTAAGTTGGTGATTAAAAAATAAACTTCACATTTCACCTACAGAGCATATTCATTGTCATGCATTTGTAACCATGGTTACATATCACTTCTGTAATACTCTGCCTATCTACTTTAAATCAATTCCATTGAATTCAGGAAGGTTTACTTCTGGAGAAGGGGCTAGCGGAGGATGAGATGGTTAGATAGTATCACTGATGCAGTGAACATGAATTTGGGCAAACTGTGGAAGTCAGTGTATGCTGGGAGGGGGGCTGGCATGCTATGGTCCATGGGGATGTAAAGAGTCAGACATGACTTAGTGACCGAACAATAATAACACACACAATACAGATCCTATAAATTTCATTATGAGACATTTACAAGTATTTAGAGATTATTTTGTTGCATTAATAATATGTTTACCAATGATATTTGTACTGCTTAACTGAGATTGTTTCAGACCTAGTCTCAATTCATCATCAATCAATTTTGTGAAACTGAAAATAATACGTTATACTGTAATGACTAATAATAAGTCATTACAACACATTGTTTTCAATTTTAAATAAAGAAAGATAATTCAAATCTGTGCTTGCTGATACTGGCTATTTCTTATTTGATAAATATAAATATCAGAAATTAGAAAACAAAAGTTACGATGTATACAATGCAGTTTTGAGTCTCAAAAAAGGAGAATATTTGAAGCTCAGAGTTGAATTGTGAGGTCCTTGGTGCTCTCTGAGCTTGGTTGTTTTCCTGCAGACATTTCATTACCCAAACTAGGTAACATTACCAGTGATAGACATGGATGATACTTAGTTTGGGGATAATGAAATACCTGCAAGAAAACAACCAAGCTTAGAAACCACAAAGGACCCCTCAGCTTTGAGTCTTACTGATGTTTATGGAATCTAAAATAGTGTAATCCAATGTACAACTATTCAAAATGAAGTAATTCTGTCTTGCAGGATAGAACTTCTAAAAGATAGTTTGAAATGACAGAGTTTGTGACTTTTATTTTTTCTTGGCAATGGGATATCTAAAATATGGTGGAAATGTCCAAGATAAAAATAAAAATGATGCAGTTGAATGCTGCCTGTTTTTATGTGTCGAACTTGATTGCATCCACATGATTATCCTGACTGATTTGACCATACTTGACAAATACTCCTGCCTGGTACAGTGTGGAGCCTTTGACAGGAATCTCAGCCTCAGTGGCTACAGTAGATCATTAGTCTAAGAACAGAACATGGGACACACATATAGCAGATTAGGGCAGATTGGGCTTATTTAAGATTCTCTGATATGAAACTGTTGAGTCCTCAGCTTAATGGCAATAAATCACAGAGCATCTCGTAGTGTCAAGAAGCCTTTATTGTTGTTTCTTCAGCTCTGTTTCAGCTCTGAGGCACGCAGGCCTCTCTGCCTCTCTTAAGAACGTTTCCCCGGACCAAATAGCAACATTTGGCGCGCTCTGCGTCTCGCGCATGTGTGCGAAGTCGGCGCCAACCTGTCTGGTCCTGGGCAGCTTGCAACTGCCCAGGACCATTGCAATGTCCCGAGCTTGCCTTTGCAGGCTCAGGACACAACAGAAACAATTCAATTTCTCCAATGCTTACTCAGCAGCCCAAGATGAAATGGCTGTACAAAGTAGCAACCAGCTGCTGGAGGGGAGGGAGTCTGCCAGGAATTGTAGCAAACTGAGGTTGGGGATGTTGCTAGGTAGTTTGGAAAATAGTCAAGAATAGCAAATGGTACTTTTAAAACAGACCTTCAATACACAGGTGGGGGTGCATTTACGGTGGACTGGGAGGGGGTGGAGGATGACACTGTCCATTACTGCAATCAAGGAAAGGAGTGTGGCAATGGAGCAATAAGTCATTATGGACTTGGCCAGGGTAGAGCTTGACAATTCATGAAGTGCTCTATTTTAACAACAGCTATGCCAGTTTATCAGGAAATAATGATCTTCACAGCTGCCATATTTTGACACATTCAAGTATGGAAAAGTAAGATTGGCACATTTTGAAGTAGTCAGTTACCACTTTTAGAGGCAGCTGGTTAGATAATTTCATCTCCAAGACAGAAAAAAGCATTGGTGAAAGGAAGGCTATTGCCCCCCAAAAGGCTATTTTCTGAAAATGTATGTGCCTAATGCAGTGGTTCTCAACCTTTTTAATGCTGCGACCCCAACCAGTCGTAAGTTGAGGACTAAACTGGTCGTAAGTCGAGGACTAAACCGGTCATAAGTCAAGGATTACCCAACCAGTCGTAAGTCGAGGACTTTCCCTGCCCGGGAGTACCGTACATACGTGGTGCCACCCCCTACGCCGGCCGAGGCGTAGCTGGCAAGCGGCAGAGACGGAGCAGGCCGACCACCGGCTGGGCCACCAGCTGGCCCAGTCCAAGGGAGGTAAGACACCTGACGGAAAAGGGGAAAAAATGGAGGACAGCCATACTTGGCGACCCCTGTGAAATGGTCGATCGACCCCAAATGGGGTCGCAACCCATAGGTTGAGAACCACTGGCCTAATGGAAGAAGAAAGATGATCACTCAGACACACATTTTTCTTTTTTTTTGACAGTCAGACTTTCCTAAAAGAACTAATCAAGTTAAAGGGAAATCTTTAATCCTTAGTAGAATTGGCCAAGTACATTGCCTCAAGCCTGTTACTTTTTTGTGTCAAAGAAAAGTTTTTGGAAACATTTTTTAAATACCCACTACTCTTCTACTATCACATGGATAGTAGAATGGTGGATGGTAGCTCAAGGCATTTTGCTTTTAAAGCTAAATAATGGGCTTTATTCTCACCCCACTGGATATTTGGAAATATATCAGTTCAATATCACTTTAACAGTTATAATGAATTAGCATACTTCAAAGACTTTGGTACTAATAGATTTCATTTTGGTCCTTTAAAAAGCACTATCCTTTGTGTTTATTTTGGCATTTTGTACCATTGGCTGGCAGGAATATCCTAGTCCCCAAGCACAGCCTTTTAAACAGTTGTTCTGGTATAAAGAAAAATAAGGAGAATAATTGCAAGCTTCATATTTAGTATAGTACACAGTTTGGTTCTAAGTGCAATTTTGTTGATGGCAATTACTGTTATGGTTATTTGGAAATATTAGCTTTACTTCTGCCAAAATACAGTATACATCATATTGTAATAAATATTTTTTTAATCACTAGAATCAAGTTGTCACTTCTTCATTGCTATATGATTGCATGATACAGCCCTGATATCTGCCCAAGAGATCCCAATCTATTGTTGAATATTCTTGCATATATATAATAATATCTATTTCTGATTGATTTAGAAGTTCTGGAGGTCAAAGCTATATTTATCATAATGATGTATCCCTCAAATAAAAAACTTTATTAAAACTAAAGTATTTTGATTATTTAAGTGACCAAAAGCATAACTTATGGTGGCTTTTTTTTGGAAATTGAGAAAGAAGAGATCGTAGTTAACCTGGGAGACATATATCCAAATAACTTCTGCCTTAGAAAATCAACATCTGAGTACGTATCTTCAATCTGACAAAATGAAACAGAATTTCAATAGTTTTCAAAAGAAGCTGCAGGTGTCTTATTTGTTTCCTTACTCTCTGCTGGAGAATGCCCTCCCCCCTGTTTAAAAACGTTGAAGAATTACAGAATCTGAATCATTAGTCAAGTTGAAAGCAAAATATTTGCCATAAAATGGCCTGTGTTTGCTGCCTCACCATATCCATATAAATCATCACAATGGTCTGAATACTGCTGCATATAGGCAGACAAGAAGTTCAGACAAATTGTCTTAATAAACTCTTCCTTGCTTTGATGGAACAAGTATAATAAGCTTGTGACTTATGAGAGCTGTAACAGACAGGTCAAAAATCTGCTTCCTAATTCATTCAGAATTATATTGGATTACTCCACAGAAAGCATCTTATTATAGTTAATCTTCAACATTCATCTTTAATCTCTTACTTTCATTAAAATCAGCTGCTAGTCATGTCCATGGGCACTGTAGTGATATCCTCACTCCAACTAGTATAAAAAGGAGCATATATTAGATTTATGCTGGATATAGCTAAATCTTAACATTTAGTGCAGAAGGTAAGGGATAGAGGGGATGTTGTGATTTTGCATATAATAATTTATCAGAATGAGTTGGGGAAATTTTTGGCCTCTCTCTCTCTATATGTATATGTATATTATATGTATATTTATACACCCCCCCACCACACACATATATGAATGAGACAGAATTTGATTTATCATTCTTAACTTTTGTGATTTATATCCTACAGAATTGTAATAAGATTACCAATGTAACCTGATAAAATCTGTGCAGTGTGGCAAGCTTTGAGAATACAAAGACTGGTCTCCATACATTCTCTCTGTTTCACTTTCTGGCTATGTACTTTCACTGACATATTCTGTAAATGCAGAGTTATGTTTATTAAGAACATGCTTATTCAGAGGTAGTCCCCGATGAATCCAATGTTAATATTTTACTAACAGAATAACAAAGTTGGAAGGAACCTTGGAGGTCTTCTAATAGGAAACTATATTACATTTCAGACAAATGCTGTCTAATCTCTTCTTAAAAACTTCCAGTTTGGACCACCTATAATTTGTGGAAGTGAATTGTTCCACTGATTAATTGTTGTAATTGTCAGAAAATTTCTCCTTAATTCTAGACTGGTTCTCTCAGAGAGTTGCATCCTTTGAATCCTTTCTACAATTGCATCCTTTGAATACAACTGAGTGAAATTAATATTCAATATCTCACATTATATATTCCTTATTTGGCTTGATCTTTGGTGGACAGATTTACTTACAGATAAACTGACTTTTAATCTTTCATTAATGAATATTTATTATGTTTTATGTGATCATGATTATAATGAAAATCAATATATTTGAAAATCATGTCATTATTATTAAACAAGCAACTTGTCATCACAGAGAATACAATCAGAGCGGCATTCAAGAGTGAGGTATCTAGGAACTTAAGAAAATAAGCAGCAGGATTACTTATGTTGAGGTTATGCGCTGCCATCTAAAGATCATTGCAAATCTATATAATATTATTAACATCATAATAAAGAAGTATGATCTCACATTTATTTTCTCTCAAGTTTCACTGAGGGTAATAAGATTTATTCCTATATAAGCATATATAATAAGCAAGGGGAGCTCTCTGGAAGTTGCTTTATTTCCTCCCCCCCCCCCAACAGTGTGAACAAACATGGCCCATGGCCCATAGCTGAGAGGTGTAATTCAGCAGCCTTTGGAAATTCACAAATCCCTGTTTTGTACATAAACTCACAACATGGAAATACTAAGCTGCAGCACTGCTTACTATTAGGGTAGATCTTACTTTCTTGGTAGATTGTTTAGATTGTATACTTTATTCACTAATACTGACAGCTGAGAATATTTATGCAAAATGGCTGCTTTGGTCCTTCATTTTCACTTTTCTGAGTAGTTCTTCTTATGCAATGTGAAGCTGTTAAAATAGCTGCAATTTATATAACAGCACAAGTTTATTGTGAACACAAGTTTGATGACTTACCACATGCAATTAAACCAAACTTGTGAGCTTTCATATTTTACTAGATGTTCCTTCCATGCAATTTTTGTACTGTTTTTGTTTTTAACTTACTTTTATAGAAGAACTTCTTGTTGAGAAATAACTATAATGTCCAGGATGTCAACTCAGTTGGCTTACTAATATTATTCACTGAGTACCCAAACTACAAGGCCAGGGTTGAAATCAAATCACTGTTCAGGGAGGCATAATGACATATCATTATGAAAAACTCTACTCTAAGGTAGTCACTTCAATTTTTAGTTATGAGTCAGCAAGTAGCTGCCAAACTTTAGCTGACAGTTCTTATTTCTAGAACTTTCTAGAGCTGATATATGAGGCAATGAAAGGAAATGTACTGTCTACATATCTCTTGACCAGGAGGATATAAAGTGGTTTTCCCACCTACTAAAATGTGAATTAGTCTTGGAACAAAGGATGAATTCAACCTGCCATGCTTTTTTGACACAATTTATCAGAATAAATCAGCCCAATCAATACCTAGTTGCATCTGCAATGAATCATGTGAAATTAAATCATTTATTTTATTTTTAATTTTTTATCATTATATTCAATTCTAAAAAACATTTACTAGGCCCAGATGATATGGATGTTTGTGCAGATCACCTGATTGCTCTTTACATAATTTTTACATACTGAATAACTGAAAATTGAATACTTGAATTGTTCTATTGCAATGTATTTTATTTGATATGATACATGGTATTATGAAAGTTTTTCATATAATATTACACCTGCAATAGTCTTTCCATACTTCTCTATTAATACTTCATTCTTTAGTCATCAAATGAGTTATGCGTATGTGTATCCATTCTATATACATGCAAATACAATTAGTATAATAATCCATAGATACTAATAAGGGGCTCCAGGTATGCTGCATACTTCATGCCCTTGCCTCTACCTTTCAGAGCTGTAAATAGCAAGTCCTTGTTAATATGTTTTATACAAAATAGCAGAAACATTAACATTATTTAAAATTCACTGATCTAAAATGTTTCCCTACATGAAATAACAATATTTCTTGTCGTTTAGACCAGGGGTAGGGAACCTTGGCTCTTTTATGACTTGTGGACTTCCACTCCCAGAATTCTTGAGTCAGTATGGCTGGCAGGAAATCTGGGTATTGAAGTCCACAAGTTATAAAAAAGCCAAAGTTCCCTACCCTTGGTCTAGATAATCTGGACATTTTACAGATGTGATCCCATCAATTACTAAGAAAACCCAATGCAATGGGTTTGCATTGCCCAACTGACCTAATCTACTGCTGTTTCCCAGATAAATGAATCCATTGCAGCAAACTCAATGCAAAAAACACCAATTATGTTGGGGGCAGATACCTTTATTAATAACACTTTTCAGACTTATTTTCACAATTTGATTGTTTGTTACTTTTAAAAATTTTTCTACATCTCATTAGAATTGGATTCATTATTGGATTTTTTCCCACTTTCTTTTTGCTTCATTATATTGCCATGCTTCTCTTCCATATATCCACATGATATTGCTAAATAAGGGAATAACATTTATGCTCTTTCAAAATACTGGAACTGTTTTGATTAAAACTTCTGCTTTATGGTTTCCTTTTCATATGACATGTTAATCCTGCTTGAAACCCATCTAAATTTATCATGCAAACAGGAGCTCTGTAATAATTATTATTTGGTTTTTCTCATTAATCAATTATATAACCTACTCCTCAAAATCATGAGTTTTTACTAGGGTTTCCAGTTTTTTAAAACCAACTAGCCATGTATAGTTTAAGTAATTGATTTTAAATCATTGTTTTCTTAACTCATGGCCATCACTTCTATGGTTGTAATCAATATCTTTATAAAACTTGCTTATTCTGATCCTAATGCTAATAGGCATTAATTATTGCTGTGTGTGTGTGTATATATATATATATATATATATATATATATATATATATATATATATATATATAATCATTGGAGCTAATATATGTTTCAGCTATATTGTTTTTGTGTATTTAAAACATTTGGCCACTTCAAGATGTTTACTTATTGGAAAACTGACACCAATATTTTTCTTTTATAAAGCTTGTGCTAGAAATAATTAATATACTCTAAATTGAAACCTGGTTCTTAATATTCTGTATATCTTATCAGAAGTGCAAAATATTTTTTTTATACCCAGAAATGTAGAAGGAATTGATTTAGTAGAATAACTTGCCTCCAGAATTTGTGGGTGCTCTAACACTGGAGGTTTTTAAGAAGAGATTGGACAACCATTTGTCGGAAATGGTATAGCATTTCCTGTCTGAGCAGAGGGCTCAACTAGAAGACCTCCAAGGTCCCTTCCAACTCTGTTTTTCTGTTGTTATTCTGTTATTCTGAAGTAGCAGAATCACTGCTGGTATCATGTAGAAGAACTGAGACTACAACTCTGAGCTGTTGGTTTGAGTTCCGAGCGTGGCAATTTGGTTGCAAATGTTTCATCACCATTTGAGGAGACATCATCAGTGCGCTTTGAATTGTGCTCGTCTGTCAGAGCACTGGCCTTTAAATACTTTTTTATGTGATGCAAATTGGTATGAATGTTATTTGTTCAGCTATATCTGAGTCATGGTCTGGGCCATAGTCTTTGGTGTTAAGTATTATCTGTGTGATGCAAATTAGCATTAGTGTTATTTTTTGGGTGCTTCTGAGTCATGATCTGATTTAGGATTGTTTGGTTGGCTGGCTGTCATTACCGAGATTTGGTCTGATATCTTGTAAAGGGTTATGATTTCCGTTGCTATGTGGTGGGCTGTCTGTTTATTTTTAAATGCTACCGTTGGTATTACAGTTGAAGTAGTTCTTTCATCCTCTGCAGTTGGAATAACATTTATACCAATTTGCATCACATAAAAAGGTATTTAAAGCCCAGTGCTCTGACAGATGAGCACAACTCAAAGCACACTGGCGATGTCTCCTCGAATGATGATGAAATGTTTGCAAGCAAATTGCAAAGCTTGGAGCCCAAACCTACAGCCCAACTAGCAACCTGAGCTATTAATATTCAAATACATTTCAGCTCTTGGAATTCTCAGTTCCCATTACCTCTGATGGTCCCAAGATAGCTGGATGACAAAACAGATAACTATTTTCAACATTTTGATACTGTGTGGAAACTACTGTTTATTCTTTGAACTGAGGCTCACACAGTATTGTATTTTACATTATTCACCCTTTAAAAAATGCTTACTTTTTTATTTTGAAGACAGAGAAAGGGCTAAAGAAAATACCTGTGAAGCACAAACCTGGAATAGGATTTGTGAATTTCTGCTGAAAATTGCAAACAAATTATTGGGATAAAATCACAGTTAAGACAATTGATTCAAAGCTTAGATGACCTAGACACTGGTATTTGAACATAGTTCTTTTATATTTTATTGTGTTCTATTAATCTAGGTGAAATGTTAATATATATTGCTAGTCCATGTATGATATGCTATACAATGAATGAATGAATGAATGAATAAATAAATAAATAAATAAATAAATAAGGCAATTTATATGTTTGGTTAACTTGGTGTAATACCTTCCTCTAAAAGTTGCAACACTATTTTCATTAACAGATTTTGTTTCTTCAAAATAAAGATGCCATTTTCAACAAAATTCAACAAAAGGATTTTGACTCTCAGAATGTAAAGAATATACATCCAATAGATTCTATAAATATATAACTGAGAAATTCCTTATGCAATGTGGCTTTGTGGGAGACATGTCATAGCCCATATGCAATTTATAATATCTGTATACTACTAAAACTCTACTGTGTCTCTGTTTGTAGCTTTCAATTAGTTAAAAAGCTGCATTATAAGGTAGTAGTCTTTGAAACAAAATACAGGGGTGTCAAACTGCCGGCCCGTGGGCTAATTTCATCATACTGAAGCCGTGCCCACCCCATTGTCGGCAATGCAAAAAGAGTCACAATACGCCGTGACACGTCACGTGATGATGTTGCGAGTTTGACACCTGTGCTCTAATACATTAACTTAAAGTATCCATACAAAATCAGGGATTCATTACTCCAATGGATCTTCAGACCAGTTGTGTTTGCAAAGCTCTGGTTGCTGCAGCACTGCCATCGTCAGTCATTTTGACTTCATTGTGATTTCTAATGCTTCCTGCCAGCTTCCTACAAACAAAATCAATGGGGAAGCCAGAATGAAATCAAAGTTGCTTCCACTCCCACTGTTTTCCCCCCATCTGTTGTCACTGTGCAAGAATGACTCAGGGAGTCACAGGTCATATAGTATGTATTCAATATCTTAGTTGAGTTGTAATTAAGTTGGCTCATTCAGAAAAGCTAAATAATGGGACAGCATATGCCTTCAATCCAGTATGTATTTAAATTATAGAATTCAACCAATTCAATCTATACAAGGCCTTTAAACATTTTGCTTCCATGCTGGCTTCCCAAAACTTTCTTCTTATTGTACTCTATATTGATCTAACATTTATTTCATTTTCCCCATTAAAAGTCATTGTAGCCTTCAATAAATGAAATATACTTTCACTAAGTGAAAATGTAAGGAGAAACTAAAATATTGAAGCAATGATTGGTTTTATATTTTAACTGAGGAGTTTTACTGCCTTAGAGGAAAGCAATTGATTGATTTTTTACAAATGTTTGAATGAATACTGGACTTTGGATATTGGATATTGTAATGGCTTGGAGGGATTACCCCAAGCTAAATTTGAAGGCCGCTAAGGAGTTTGCTTTGCACATGATTTAGATAAATTTACCCCTGTTTAAGTCTTCATTCTAGAGGCAGTATACCTCTGACAATCAGTTGTTAAGGTAGGTGAATGGGAGACCTGAATGGTAATAGTCATGCTATTCTCCAGCTGTAAATGAGGTATTTTACCAATGCAAATATGATAGAAGTTAGAATCAAATGATTTTGTTTCACTGTTTGGTCTTTAAACCAGAAATGCCATGGTGAAACATTAAAAAAAAGTTGGAATGTAAAAAATGTTGCTTTTTTCTTCATGCTTGCTATTTCCTCCTTTTTAATTGATTGTTTTGTAATCTTTGTTAGGTTATTAGTTATATGGGCAGAAGAAGTTATTATGTAAAGGGCTAATTCAAGGATTGTTCAGCATCAAAGGTACAGAGGTAGTTAGAGGCAGTATAACAGTATAACCGTGATTTATTTTCCTTCATCTTGCAGCTTCTTGCCTAGGGCTCTGGCAATCATCAGCACTTAAAAAAACCACTGTTTAAATAAGAATGCTTTTGAGTAACACTTTCCCAGATGGCAATTAAAGGCGTTGAGTTGACAGCTAGGGAAAAGATGGAGGCCTTGATATCTCTCCTCCAGACCCTGAGTTTGAGAACAGCTGTGGATTTGTATGATTAAGCAACAGGAACTTTCAACAGCCAAATGTGAATTTTGCTGAAGAATGGTTACCTCCTCACTGATTAAGTAAGACGGTATGACATCAGGAAAAACAGAGACCTAAAAATATAATTGCCCAAACAAAAATCTCTGTGTGTATTCATCTATAAAAGAGATTAGAAAAATGAATGCAATTATAAAAGACAGAGAGATCATACACAGTTCCAGGGGAGAAAAAAAAAATAAGATATAGGTTTTGACAAAAACTGAGAGGGATAAAATTTAAGAGGGATGACCCAGGAAAATTTCTGCAGCCCACCAAAAGGTATACTCGCAATGTCTTGACAACACCATATATTTTAATAAATGTAAATAAAAGGGAAGTTCTCTGATATCTTTTCATTGATTGGTTACATTTATATCTTTTTTTTTCTTTCGAAACTTTTACATGGCAAGTCCCTACAACCACAAATCTACGAGGTAGATTGATCTGAGAGACTTAGGTCTCTTCAGATATTTGCTTGATAACATGGCAAAGCACACATATATCTCACTCTGCCGCTTCCAACCTCCCTACAATATGTAGAGGTGGGAAGTCAATCCATATTTGTAATTTGCTTTAATGAGAAGAGCATAATTCTCAACTTACTTTATTCAGTTTCCAAATCATGTAGAGAGCTGTTCGGGCAGCTGAATGTAAGTACAACTCTTCCTCCCAACTCAGTGATAAAGATTTGACACAATAAGGAGGAATCCATTGTATTTATCTTTTATCCTCTTTCCTTGAGTTTGATATATTTTTCACTGAAGGATCTGAATGGCATTATAGGTACTAGCTCAAATCATTTAGTGATCTTCACGGCTGTGTGGGGACTTGGATTTGATACTCCAAGTCCTACTCTAGCACTGCCACACCAGACTGTCTCAATTTTATATCCCAGATGGTTTCGACATGAATCAAATGATCTGTACGCTTCACCATCATATTATTATAAAACATTACAAAAGTATAATTGTCTATAGAGTTGTACAACTATCTGTAGTGGCAGTAGTTCATAGCACTCAGCTAACCCTGCTTCTGCAAGATTGGCCTCTTAATAATTTCTCAGCATCACTGCAAGACATAGTATCAGCAAAATGAATGTTCTAATATATGGTGTTTGTTACAGCCATTAACCTAAAGTTTTGGGTAATGACATCTCCATATAAGCGGTGATAACCATGTTAAAAGTATCTGATGGTGACAAAAATTTAAGTATCAAAGGTACAGAGATAATTAGGACTCTGGTTAATCATTCTTCATTTCTCTCCCTTTGATGAAATGAGATTCATACAGATTAATTACTACCTGCTATAAATAAACTCTGAGAATGGCAATCTGCATAGCAGAGGCAGAGGGTAACTGTCATTTAATATATCACAGCTTTGTGTGCACCTGTTCTCTCTATATTGTTACCATAGAAACCTTACTATTACAAGAGAAGCCCTGGATAATTAGCATGGATCGAGGTCTATATCAATCAGAATAATTTGGAAGAATACAAGGAACCCAAAGGAGTAGGCAGAAACTACTTTATCTCAGTAAGAAGCTATCAAATTGCTACTCTGTAGTAAATAGCAGGAAAGCTAATGCAGGAAATCAGAAAAGTACACAGATCACATGAAAATATATCAATTTTTTCCCCCAACAGTAAGCTATAAATTCCTGAGGAGAAGCAATCATTTTTGGGAAGAATGATCCAGAAAACCACTCAGGAAAAGCTAAGGCACATATTTTTTTTTTAACAATAAAAGGAAAATGATGTAAGTAATGTTCTCATCAGATGACCATTGTCCAAAATGTCTGGGCTTCTTGGAATTCTTGTCCAAAATATTCCAGGTGGATACAAGATTATGTATCAGTCCTAATTTTTTAAATATCTTTTTGAAAATAATTTTTATTATTTTTTTCAAAGATAAACATGAAATAATGTAGGTAAGATTAAAGAAAACAAGATGTGAATTTATCCTCTTTCTTCCCTCATTGAAATTACACCATTCTCTTCTTATTATAATCAACCTTTTATAGTTAACAAATCCATAAATCACCAGTTCATTTTTTTTTCATTTTCTGCAAGAATTCCATAAGAACAACAGTCCCCAACCTTTCCGGCTTTGCCGACTGGCGGCGGGGGGGGGGGGAGGGAGAGGGGATGGTTCTGCACAAACAGCAGGCAAGTGCACTTGCGACTCACAAAAATGCACACCCCGCTGCACATGCAAGTGGAACTATCCTTGCTCACACGCTCACAGCCCAGTTCCAAGTAGGCCATGGCGCAGTACCGATCATGACCCCAGGGGTTAGGAATTCTGCATAAGAGGATTCTTCTCTTTAATTAAAGTACTTGTCATCCTAGGCTTAATAAGACAAGTCTATATTGTCATTTTCATGAGTTCTGTTATCTTTACAATCCAGTCCTCCATTGTGTGTATTAGTATCTTTTCATCTTTGAGCACAGAATAGTCTTTCTGCAATTATATATATATATATATAATAAAATCATTGTTACATAAATCTTTTAAAAATTGTTATCCATAATTTCCAGTAAAAACATTTCATATAAATGTTAATCTTTAGAATTTTTTGTATTATTATATATATTTATATACTTTTTTTTGCTTTTTAGCATGACTACTGTTCTGTTCATGAGTCAAAGGCATTTAGATGAAGTGAGTAACACAAAAGCAAGTCTTCTTTATTAGAAGTCAGCAACAGAACAGTAAACAAAATGGTGCACAGGCCTTTTATAGTCTCCTTTGAAGGACAGCATCAACCAATCAATGCAAGGCTGGTTTCACGCCTTGTGCATGTGTGCAAGGCTGGCGACAGCCTGTCTGTTCCCAGGCAACCACATGGTCTGCCCGGGACTCTCTGCAGCCTTCCTGAGCCTGCTGAGCAATTCAGCAGGCTCAGGACATAACACCCCTCCTCCCCCTGGATAAAACAATAAGTAAACCTTACTGTTATAGCAGCAAACATATACTTGTGTTCACCTGGCATTTGTTATTGTTAAACATATTATGCCTGCACACAATCTTGCATTTTACATGTACAAAATACAGCAAAATGTTTAATACACTGAAATATAACACCCCTTCATTTGAGTGTTTGTTTTGCATTTTAAAGAACTAACAAGATTTCCTCAGGCTTGACAGAAACGTCACATAGTCCTTAAGATGTTTGGGTGGACCTTTGGCCTGCTGTGACCTTCTGATGGCTGGTGTGTGTGCCTGGCCTGCCAGCTCACCTGCCAGGCTAGGCAGACCAGGACTTTGTTGTCCCAAAGACCCAGGTGACCCACCCAGCTGCTGACTGGCTGGATCTGCTAAATCCAAGCCAGAGTTCCTTGGTGGGGTGGAATTCCCCAAGTCTGGTGGTGGGGTGGAATTCCCCAAGTCCACAATGGATGCCTCTTGGGAGCACTGTCCCTCAAGCCCAAGACCAGCAGCTGGAGCGGCCTGAGTAGCCAATTTACCCCAATGTCCCATTGCCCCAGTGTCTGTGCCGCAGGTGCCAGAGTCACAAGCCGCCTCCATGGCAAACTCTTCTTCTGGGGCAATAGCTGAAGCCTGTGAATGTCCACGTGGCCAGGCAAACCCCCCTTCTGGAGCAATAGCTGAAGTGCTTGGCTGGAGAGACTGTGGTCCACGATTCTAATTGTGGTCCTCCCCCCCCCCCGAGAGCAGAGCCAGGAGCAGAAGTTTTGCTGGGAAGACTCCAGTGTAGTTGGTCAATGTGATGTCGGATCACAGGACCATCATCCAAGGCCACTTCATATGACAGCGGCCCAGAGAACTTGCATACCACTGCTGTAACCCAGAGATGTCCAGGTCCATAGTTCCTTGTCCAGACTGGATCGCCCACCTGTAGTCTCCTAGGTGCCCATGGCTGTGACACCTGTGAAGCCACCTGGTCTGGATGTGACATGTCCAGTTTAGTGATGAGGCGGCAACCCCAGCGGAATTCTGCTAGGCTCTTCCCCATGGCTGTGCAAGGTGTGGTGCATTGTGAAAGAAGGAAATCAGCTAACCTGTGATGCCAGCTGCCGTAATTGATTCTTTTAAGAGCATCTTCAGTAGTGCGCACCATACTTGTGTACAGAGGCCTGAGGCATTTCAGGCCTTGACTGTTGGCACACTTGGCATCCATGAACCTGGGCCTCGATGTCTTTATCGAGCCCAGGCCACCAGAGATGGCTGCGGGCAAGTGCTTTCATCTGGACTATACCCAGATGTCCCTCATGCAGTGAGATCAAGACTCTAGTCCTCAATGAGGCTGGAATGACTATCCTGCTATCCCAGGCACAGCTTGAATATGGATAGCTTGTGCTTCCTTTGCCAGAAGCTTTGAAATTCAGTATCTGGACACGTGTAAGGCCATCCTGACAACACCCATGTCAGCACGCGTGTAAGCGTGTGATCAGTGGCAGTTTCTGCAGCCATGTCCCTAGCATTGAGGGGAGATTCAGGCAACTCCTGAATGGAGAGAATGTTAATAGCAGGAGCAGGATCTGCCTCTATCTGTTTTAAAGATAATTTGCTGAGGCCATCTGCATGGCCCATTTCTTTCCCAGGTTTGTGAATCAAAGTGTAATCAAATGTTGACAGGAAAATTGACCATCTCAGCATTCTAGGAGATATTATGTGAGGGGTTTGCTTGTTTGTGGTAAACAACCCCAGCAGAGGCTTATGGTCTGTATAGACCGTGAAGTGGTGGCCATATAAGAAATCATGAAATTTCTTTATGTCAGCCACTATGACCAAGGCTTCTCTGTTAATCTGAGCGTAATTGTGCTCTGCAGATGTCAGAGTCCTTGAGTAGTAGGCCACAGGGACTTGTGTCCCATCAGTCTTCAGGTGGCTAAGTACTGCTCCTACCCCATAAGGGGATGCATCACATGCGATGCACACTGGCAATTGCTCATTGAAAGGTGCTAAGACCGCATTTGAAGAGAGCAGGGCCTTGACCTCATTGAAACTCCTTTCATGGACCTTTGTCCACTGCCATGGAGCCTGTCTATCCAAGAGCTGGTGTAACGGCTCAGCCACCACAGCCTTGTGTGGAAGGAATGTGTGATAAACATTTAGGAGTCCCAAAAAAGCCTGAAGTTCACTTTTGGACTTGGGGCTTGAGGCCTGCTGAATTGCTTGGAGCTTGGATTCAGCAGGGTGGATGCCTTGAGTATCAATTCTGAAGCCTAAAAATTCAGTGGAAGTGACTCCAATTTTACATTTATCTTGCTTCAGTTTCAGACCCACTTGGCAGAAACAAAGCAAGACAGCCCTTAATCTTTCAGCTAAGTTTAGAGATGACTCTCCAGCAATGAGGACGTCATTGAAGTAGGGACAGACCCTAGGAATACCATGGAGCATGCACTCCATTACACTTTGGAAAATGCCAGGGGCTACATTAACCCAAAATTACAGTCTTTTGACCTTAAAGGCTCCCTGGTGCATTACGATTGTTGGAGCCTCAGCTGTTGCCTCATCAGCTGAGGCTCAAACAAGCTGAGTTTTGCAAAAATCCCCCCCCCTTGAGGGAGGCCAGAATGTGGCTAACCACAGGCACTAGATATGCATGCTGTTGCAGTGCTTTATTCAGTGTACATTTATAGTCAGCACAAATTCAAACTTCTCCATTAGCCTTTAGAGGTGTTACAATGGGGGTTTCCCATGGACTAGAGTCCACAGGTTCTAAGATGCCCTGCTGGAGCAGCTTGTCCAGCTCTGCATCAGTTTTGCTTTTGAGAGCAAAAGGCACCCTTCTAGGCTTAATCCTAATGGGTGTGATAGTTGGGTCTATGCGTAAGGCAATGGGAGGCCTCTTGTATGAACCAAGCTCTGTGCTAAACACATCAGCAAACTCCTTGCAGACTTCTGCAAGGCTTAATGTTTGCAGGCTGTGAAGCCCAGTCACTTGAATCCCAAGGGCCTTGAACCAATCGAGTCCAATGAGACTCGTGAGATCACCCCCAACTATCACCACATCTATAGGCCTTCAAAAGCCCTACACTGCACCTTGAGCATAGCCTTCCCCTTCACGCTGACTCTGGAGTTCTGGAAGTCAGTGAGAATTAAGTTTGATGGCCTGAGTTTTACTTGAAGGCCACTTCTGCTGCAAATCCTTTTGAAGGTGTCATGAGAAATAATCGATAGAGGGGATCCTGTGTCCAACTCCATTGAAAAAGGAACCCCCCGAAACTTCACATCAATGTGAAACTTTTTTTAAGGGGCTTGTATCTCCCTGTTCTCAAAATGCTCCTGCGCGACACACAGAAACCCACCCTGTGTTGACTGGGGACCCTGCTACCCTTCTGAAGCAATTCTTCCTGAGGTCAGGCCTTCTGGCGACCCAAACAGATGGCAAGAATGTGGCCTTGCCTGCCACATGCCCGGCAAATGGTGGAATGGAATCTGCAGTCAGCGCACTTGTGGCGTTCCCCCACATCCAAAACATTGAGGAGGTGCTGAAGCCTTGTCTGGATACTCCTTCAGCCTTCTCTCCACCAAATGGTACATCCTATCCACCTCCTCTTCAGGATCCTGTTCTGGATCTTCTCGAGCGACTTCTTGATGGATGGTAACGGTGGCTGGGGGATTTCTGGTGAGCCACAAAGCCTTCACAGCACTGCCCGCTGGTTCTTCAGCTGCAACCTCTCTCAAGGCATCTTGGAATGAAACATCTTCCTTGGCGAAGATCTTTTGCTGCAGCTCATGACTTCTTAGGCCACAAACTAAATGATCCCGCAGCCTCTCTTCCAGATCCTTGAATTCACAAGGCCTCGCTACTTGCCTTAAGGCAGCAATAAAGTCCACAGCAGACTTACCAGGCCTCTAGTCCCTCTGCTCGAATGTGTGTCATCAAGCAATCACAGAAAGTTTAGACTGGAAATGTTGTTTCAGCATCTGTCTTGCACGACACTGACTCCAAAAGTGCCGGGGCCATCAGATTCTCTGCTATGTCAAATGTTTCCTGTCCAAAGACACACAGCAGGGTAGCCGCTTTAAGGCTGTCTTCTCTTATCCGATTAACCCTGAAGTAATTCTCCACCTGTGCCACATACGAATTCCAGCGTTCTGGGTGAGCAATATCAATGACAAGCGGCCTATTTTAGACATCGTAGCCTTCTGCCACCCTCATTAACGCCTTCGCTGCAAGCCTGATATTTGCGAAGGGGTCCCTTGCCAAGCTCACCTCCAGCTGTGCTGGCAGGCAGAGTCGCAATGCTGGATGCCGAACTTCCCAGGACTTTTTTTAATGAGTCCTCACTTTTTCCGTTGTTAAATGTAGCTTACAGCGATCCCACCTTCGTCGCCACTGTTAGATTCGCAGGCCCAAGGCATTACAAGGAGATGACTTGTGTAACAACACAGCTTCTTTATTGATCACTCCACACACTCAGCAGCAGAAAAAATGGCATGCAGGCCTTTTATAGTGTCCATGTTCTAGGCAACGTCAGCCAATGAAAACTAGGCTATTTTCGCACCTTGCGCATGTGCGCAAGGCTGGAGACAGCCAGTCTGGTCCCGGTCAGCCTTGTGGTTTGCTTGGGACTCTTTGCAACATTTCTGAGCCTGCTGAAAACTTCAGCAGGCTCAGGATATAACAATATTCAAATTAACCTACTAGATTTGAAAAAGTTGAGGGATCAAATATTTGTGTCTCAGATAACTGGAAAAGTGGTGGAGCAATGGAATAGCACTTATTTATAAGGTGATCAACCGTCCTCCTTTAGGGAGGACAGTCCTCCTTTAGGGAGGACAGTCCTCCTTTTGTAAGTTCTGTCCTCCCTTGAAAAGTGTCCTCCTACATGTCCTCCTTTTTGATATTTGAAGATTAATCTGCAGGGCTTTTTTTCCCTCATAGAACGCTCAGAACGGTGTTCCGGCACTTTTTTTGATGTTTTTTTTCAACTTTTACATGAGCTGTGCTACTCCCCCTATTGGCTTTTGAAAGCAAATAGGAATTGCTGCTGAGCGTGCCAAAACACCGGCAAACTTTGCACATGCAAGTTGTCTGCAGCGAAGGTGGATTGGTAGGAACTTAGCACCCCTCCTGCTACCCAACTACACCATCTCCTAGTTAGTCTTGAAGATACCTGGAGGAGACTGGAGCAGTAAAATTCTCTTGATCTTCGACTCTTCTAGGGCAATAATGGCTGCGGGTGCAAGAGGCAGGGGCAGTGGGGGTGCTGCAGGTGGGGGTGTGAGGTGCGGCAGCAGCCGGCTGCCCCCTTGCTATGGGAGCCGTGGGGCCCTCTCTACACAGGGCTGTGCAGGGTGGCGGCGGTGCTGACGGGGTGGCTGCAGGCGGGGTGTGTCGATGGTGGGCTGCCCCCCAGGGCTGGAGCTGGCGCGGCTGGTGCTTTGGGAGTCGTGGGGCCTGTTCTACACTGCAGGGCAGCGGTGCTTGCAGGGCGGCTGCGGGCGGGGGCGCGGGGGCGGTTGACCTTCCATGGGCTGAGCCAGCTTTTACAATATTGTTTTCTTCTATTTATTTGTGTCCTCCTTTTCATTGTAAAAAAAGTTGGTTACCTTATTATTTAAAAAAACAAAAAACAAAGAGAGGAATAATATTAAACAACATTTCTATGGAGTTTCAAGTGTAATGCTTGATTTAAAAATCAAAAGTTATCCCAATTGTATTATTGCCATTACTATTCTGGCCCATATAGCTCTATGGACCATATAGCTCTATATTGGAGTGTCTGGCAGTTAGTGGGTTAAATGCTAGGTATGTGGATGGGTCAGTGGGAGGAGTTCCAAAGGTCATTGGGAGACTTCCTGGACACAAGCCACATGGGAATCTCTTTGTCTGTAAGAAGCATGGGCTATGGAAGGTCACACAATAAGCCTGAGTCATTATAAAGATAGTATGAAGAGCAATACTTTCTTACCTAAAGGGATAATCTAAAAGGTGGACAAAGATGTATTTCCAGGAGCACCAATCACAACGTGAACGCAAGTAATCTTTCTCATTAAATTATATTTTGTTTATTATAAGATCATTTCTTTTGACTTAACTATCTGACTGGATTTAAAAGAAAACAATTTAGATTTGGGTCAGAATAATTACCATGTTAATAGTGGGTCAAAAAACCTGTAGAAATGAATACTAATATATATATATATATATATATATATATATATATATATATATATATATATATATATAAAAAATATTTATTTATTTAATTTTATTTATATGCCGCCCAATCCCAAAGGACTCAGGGCGGCATACAAAATTAAAACAATCATCAACAATAAAACAATAAAATAATACAATCATACAGCATGTCCGATCATATCCCACCCCCCCGGGGACATCAGCCCTAGGCCTGCCGGAACAGGAGAGTTTTAACGGCTTTCTTAAAGGCCGGCAGGGTGGGAGTAGTTCGAACCTCGGGGGGAAGTTGACTCCACCAGGTCAGAGCCACCACAGAAAAGGCCCTTCCCTGAGGGCCCGCCAGCCGACATTGTCTGGCCAACGGGACCTGAAGGAGGCCCAATCTATGGGACCTCACCGGTCTCTGGGAGCTGTGCGGTCCTGTAAGTAACCTGGCCCTATGCCATGAAGGGCTTTAAAGGTGATAACCAACACCTTGAATTGCGTCTGGAGACCCACAGGAAGCCAGTGCAGCTCGCGGAGGATAGGTGACATGTGGGCATACCTTGGCGCGCCCACAATCGCTCTCGCGGATGCATTCTGAACCAACTGCAGCCTCCAAACACTCTTCAAGGGTAGCCCCATGTAGAGCGCATTACAGTAATCCAGTCTTGAGGTGACAAGGGCATGAGTGACTGTGAGTAAAGCCTCCCGGTCCAAATAAGGCCGCAACTGGTGCAACAGGCGAACTGGGCAAAGGTCCCCCTGGCCACAGCCGATAGATGTTGTTCCAAATTTAGCTGTGAGTCCAGGAGGACACCCAAGTTGCGTGCCTGCACTGAGGGAGGTAAATTTGCTCCCCCAGGACTAATGATGGACCATCCAGTTGACCTTTGGGAGGCAAGACCCAGAGGCACTCGGTCTTGTCAGGGTTGAGTCTAAGACTGTTCACCCCCATCCAGACCCTCACATCTTCCAGGCACCGGCACATCACATTGACTGCTTAACTGAAAGGACACGGGGTGGAGATATATAATTGGGTATCATCCGCGTACTGATGATATCTCACCCCGTGTCGCCGAATGATCTCACCCAGCGGTTTCATGTAGATGTTAAAAAGGAGGGGGGACAGGACCAAGCCCTGAGGCACCCCATGATCGAGGCACCTAGGGGTCGATCTCTGTCCGCCCATCAACACCGACTGCGACCTGTCAGAGAGGTAGGAGGAGAACCACTGCAATACGGTGCCGCCCACCCCCACCTCTCCGAGACGATGCAGAAGGATACCATGGTTGATGGTATCGAAAGCCGCTGAGAGGTCAAGAAGCACCAGGATAGAGGAATGACCCCTATCCCGGGCTTGCCAGAGGTCATCGGTCAGTGCAACCAAAGCAGTCTCAGTGCTGTAGCCGGGCCTGAAACCAGATTGAAAAGGGTCCAGATAATTAGTTTCATCCAAGGATCACAAGAGTTGGGACGCCACCACCTTCTCTACAACCTTCCCCACAAAGGGGAGGTTGGAGACAGGACAAAAGTTCTTCAAAACAGCTGGGTCCAGGGAAGGCTTCTTGAGGAGGGGCCTCACCACCGCTTCCTTTAAAGGTTGCGGGAAAGACCCCTCCATCAAGGAGGCGTTGATTATCGCCTGGAGCCAGCCTCTTGTTATGCAAGAGTGATGCAAGCCCTAATCCATCTCCCTATTGTCAAGGAAGAAACCTTCTGGCCCAAGGATGAAGGCTGAAAGGACACAAACAGTGCCTCAGACCTACAGAAGGGTGAAGTTCTCTGTACATAACATTGCAAGGGCCCTGCGAATGTCCAGTATGTTCCACTGCATCTCTGTGTCATTGGATGGGTCAGGACAGAAGTCCGGTAAAATCATCTCTTGAGATCTATGGTACAAGGAATTTACCTTGGGCATAAAGGAAGGGTCTAGTCTGAGGGTTACCCTGTCATCATGGAAAACACACAGGTCCTTTCTGACTGAAAGAGCAGCCAGTTCCGAAATTCGCCTGGCCGATGTTATTGCAACAAGGAATGCCACTTTCATAGATAACAGCTTAAGCAAACATGTGGCAATAGGCTCAAAGGGCGATGAAACGAGTATGGTGAAGGTCCCACGAGGGCTATCGATGTACCGTCAATGCCTTGGCGTTGGTTGCTCCTTTCAAGAAGGAACGAACCATGGGGTGATGTGCCAGGGAAATGGCATTGTCACCTGTAATTACCATAGCAAGCGCTGCTACCTGTCTTCGGATGGTGTTTGGGGATAGCCCTTTGTCCAACCCATCCATCAGAAATTCCAATACAATCGGCACAGAGATAACCGATAGCTCAACCTTGTGACCTGAGCACCAAGTGCAGAAGCTCCTCCAAATGGCGTCATACATCCTATTCGTCGAGGGGCACCTGGATTGTTGGATCATGGCTATCACCCTCGATGAATATGAGTCTCAGCTTAAGGCCCACCTCTCAAGTGCCAAACGGTTAGCTGGAGCCACTGCGGGTCTGGGTGCTGTATTTCCCCCTGAGTTAGGGAGATATGCCCTGCTGGGATCCTCCATGGAGGGGAGACGGAGAGCTCCATCAGGTCGGTGAACCACGTGGCCAGTGTGGTGCAACTAGGAGGACCTCTGCCCATTCGTGTAGAGTCTTCCGGATCGTGGCGGGAAGAAGAGGTAAGGGAGGAAAGGCATAAAGCAATTCCCTGGGCCAGGGGCTATGGAGAGCATCTGTCCCTTCCGCTGTCGGAGACGGGAACCTGGAAAAGAATCTCGGGAGTTGGGAGTTGGATGGGGAGACAAAGAGGTCTAAAGTTGGGGAATCAAACATGTCCATGATCTCCCTGAACACTCTCGGGTCCAGTCGCCATTCGGCATGGTCCACAGTGGCTCTGCTCAATGAGTCCACCTGTTGATTGGTCACTCCGGATATGTGCTCCACTCTGATGGAAGCAAGATTCAACTCTGCCCAAGACCCCAACAACTGGGCCTCCTGGACCTTGTCCCTCCCTGCCTGTTGACATGGGCCTTGGCAGCGATGTTGTCGTTGAGAACCAGGACATGCTGACCCTGTACTATGCTGCTACTGAACTTTGGTTTAAAACAGGCAATATGAATATTATTATAATTATAACATTCTAATTACTTTGCTTCACTGAAGCTTTAGCATTATTTCAGCTTCTTTGCAATAATTTTACCATTTCATTTGAAAATGATTTAAATTAGAACAAAACTTAGATTCCATAGAAAGAAAAATATAGTCTTAGAACATCATTTTTTAGTTATCAACAATAATTTGTGTATTAAATTTAGTTTTATATGGTTTCATTTTAAATCTATGATGTTAATTATCAAAATGCCTTAAAGTAAGACAACAGAATTCCCACCTAGAGCAAAAGAAAAAAAGAACAAATCTTTCAAGCTTGAAATAGGAAAAAAGGAAACAGCATGAAAGATAAGAAATAGAAACTTTAAAATTAATGCTAGTAATAAAAAACTGTTGTTTTTATCCTAACAAAGTTAACATATTAGCAATATGCAATAACTTTTTGTCTAAAATAACATTTTCAGTGTCATATGGTAGATCACATTCCCACTTTTTTTGTCAAACATGGACTAATCTTCAATTTAATAAACTTTATTTTTATCACAAAACATAAAATAAAATGCCACAAATATTTTGCAAATTATCACTTAGAGTACATTAAGTGAGCTCAGATTAGGCAACCTGATATGCTCAAGAATGTAAGGATTATAATTGGCATAATCCTTAACATTGATCATGCTGACTGACCTTATAAGAGCTGTAATCAAATTTCCTAATGTCATACAATTTAATAGTTATAACATTTCAAGATAAATTTATTCCTGCTCCTCTTCCTTCTCCTTACAATATTTTCTACCACCAATCAACTTATATTTGTTGTCTGTGGGGCAAGTGAACATATTTCAAAACAAAGTCCTGAGCTGCAGGTAGCCTCTATTTTTATTTTCTGAGACTGAGTGTTGGTTAGAGCAGATTCTTGGAAATCAAGCTGAGTACTATTCAGTGAAGTGAGAGAGATTTTGCTGTGACTAAGTGTAAATGGTCTGTGGGAATATCATTGAGAGACAGGAGGAGGAAGAGCATCACCTAGGCAATGGTCAGATAAGAGACATCTCAGCCCACAGAAGAATGGACCATGGAAAGTATCTCAGAAGGTGCAGTTTTCTGGAAAATAAAGGCAAGGGAGGGTGGAGAGAGAGATGTGCTTTCAGAATTGCAAAATTCTGTTATTGGAAACTTACAACAAAAATAGTGTTGGTATTCATGGTACTGGTTTCTTGCCTGGACTAATTCAAAAAGCTGATAAGCAGTGGAAGGGAGAGTTCATATTAATAATCTAGAGTAGAAGGTGAATCTGTTAGTAACTTAATTTATATACAGTAGAACAGCCAGATGGCAGCAAACCTGGGAAGAAATATTAGAAATCATTCAAAGAGGCTTTGAATTGGGAATTCCTCTTCCAGTTTTCAAGACCCAAGATCAACATTAAAGATGCCTTACACAGTTTTGGATTTGTATCATAGTAAGACGGACGCAGGGAAACAGGACTCTGCCTCCCACATTCGATTTTGTCCTGCTGGGGACCTGAAAGGGCTTAAAGTTGCCCTGGAGAGGTGATGAAGAAGGAGGGGACCCTCGTAGATTATGGAGAGATGAAGGCCAATCTGTTTGATCTGAGGAAGCTCTCTGAACCAGCAGGTGAAAGACTGGCTGCAGTCCGGTGGCCAGTCGGAAGCTACTGACAGCCAGGGGAAAAAAAGCACCAACTAGCAAAGTTTAAGCTACGCGTTTGGAACTTGATGTGAGTATTTTTCCTGCTCTACTATTTTAAAAAATTTCCATGGAGAAAAGAATCCCCAAAAGCAAAGCTTCCAGAAGCAAGAGGATGGGGATGGGGGGGTGTTCCTTGGTGCCCCTCCCCCTAGAAGAACGGTGGTGGTTAACATCTTTGGGGAGAAAAATAGTCAGATTATAAAACCAAACTGGAAATAATCTAAAGTTGTAACATTGAAAAATTTGGGAGACTTAAAATATCTTGAAAACTTTATTTGCTTTGAAAAATACCAGACTGAACTTTTGAGAAATAAATCCTAGTTGAAAGATAGACATTTTATGACATCTAGTGGTAGAAAAGAGGAACAGCACTGAGGCTTTTTTTTTTTTTTTTGCACTCTGTTTGGAAGGAATGACCTTGGCTTGAAGCCCAGACAGAGATAGCAAGCTAGGCTCTTTGATGTGCCTGAACCTCTCAGCCTTGCAGATTGCAGCTGGAAAATTTATATAAAATGTTTTATAGATGGCATTTGTCACCTGCAAGATTAGCAAAATGTTTAAAAACATGTCTAGTAATTGTTGGAAATATAGGCAAAACCAGGCACATATTATCACTTCTGGTGGACATGCCCCAAAGCAAAAAATTCTGGTCAAAAATACATATGTGGTTAGAGAAAATGTTAAAAAAATATGTAGATTTTAAGCCAGAATTATTTCTTTTAGGTATAATCTCAGAAAATTATGACTATATATAATAACATTTGCAGAGTTTTGGAAAAATGAAGAAACACCAATGGACAAAGACATAATTAGGAAAATTTTGGAAATCGCTTACACTGAAAGAAGAAACAGAATATTTTCAAACATGGATAACTTTTACAAGTGGCTAGAAAAAAAGAGTAGAGAATAGGAATGGAAGTTGTATTATTATTAATGTCAAATATGTGGACCTAGACAACACATTATTTATTAAGCATTAAAAATTTGCAATTATAAAAAATAATATCTATTTAAAAAAGATGCCTTACTGAAGTCTGTATAGTTCTTTTATCCTTGATTTTGCCCAACTGGGGCTTTTCAGCACCAAGTGATCTACTGATTATAAAGGGCCAGAAGGGACTAAATCAGAATTCATTCTCTCCCTCCCTCCCTCCCTCCCTCCCCCCCTCTCTCCCTGTTCCCCCCCTCTCTCTTTCTCTCTGGGTGTTTGTGAGGGAGAGAGAGAGAGAAAGAGAGACAAACAGACAGATAGAAAAACACAAACACACATTGCTTTAACCTCCAATCAAAATCAAGTAGAGCAGTAGTTGGCAAGGATCAAGGAGTTACATGAACATTTTTTGAGGAAGATGGGGAATTCAGAAATGTTCTCAAATATTGAAATGTTCAAAAATAAATAAAATATACGGGTATTCACAGGGGCTACCTTTCATACTCCTAGGCTACCCTAGACACAAAGGATATACAATATAGTTGCCCTAGTTACTTGGATTATAATTCATATGCAGTTCCAGACAGCAATATCTATATACATATACATATGCAGTTCCAGACAGCAATACACATATACATATACATACATACGTACATACATACATATGTTAAATTTTTGGATTGCTAAGAAAAAGTTAAAGGGAAACTGGTATAGCTATTTCAAGCTCCTTAGCTCTCATCAGCCAGCTACACCCTTCTGAGATTCAAACCTGGGCTGCTTGCACGTTAGGCAGCTGTGATGACCTCTAAGCCACAGGCTCTTTCTAACTTTGTCAGCTGTGTCAGGGAGGGAAGAGACCAAGGAAGGAGATATGTCTTAAGTGTTTTTTATGATGCACCCAGTCGACACACACACACACACACACACACACACACACACACACACACACACACACACACGTACATGGAAACTAATCAAGGAGAGAAGCAATCTAGAACAAAGGAGAAATTTCCTGACAGTTAGAATAATTAACCAGTGGAACAACCTGCCTCCAGAAGTGGTGAATGCTCCAACACTGGAAGTTTTTAAGAAGAGACTGGACAGTCATTTGTCTGAAATGGTGTAGGGTTTTCTGCCTGAGCAGGGGGTTGGACTAGATGACCTCCAAGGTCCCTTCCAACTTTTATTATTATCGATCATCGCACAGTCAGCCAGATGTTCAGACTGGATTTGGCATTTTGTCTACCTATCGAGTCCTTACCCAGGACCTGGGATAGGCAGATGTGGATGTTTGATGGTATTACAGATATCGTCGCAGGATGGAAGCAGTTCCTAATAAGGCTGCCTTTTGCAATTGACTAATAGCGAATTTGTCAATGCCAATGGTGTTCAAGTGGTGCTCCAGTTGTTTTGGGATTGCACCCAAGGAGCCTATGACTATTGGTACTACCCTTGCTTGCTTTTGCCACAGTCTTTCTATTTCTATTTGTAGGTCTTTGTATTTTGTTATCTTCTCCAGTTCTTTCTCTTCTATTCTGCTATCTCCAGGCACTGCCACGTCCACTATCCAGACTTTTTTGTCTTTCTTATCGACAATTGTTAAGTCTGGGGTGTTATGTTGCAGGTGCTTGTCTGTTTGAATTCTGAAGTCCCAGAGCAGTTTAATTTTATCATTTTCTATGACTTTCTCTATTTTATGATCCCACCAGTTTTTGCTTACAGGCAAATGATATTTTTTGCAGATCTTCCAATGCACCATTGTTGCTACTTTGTCATGCCGCTGCTTGTAATCAGTTTGTGCAATCTTCTTGCAACAGCTTACCAAGTGGTCCACTGTTTCTTCAGCTTCTTTGCATAGGCGGCACTTACTGTCTGTTGCTGTCTTCTCAATTTTGACTTTGTATGCATTTGTCCTTAAGGCTTGGTCTTGTGCAGCCAGAATTAGTCCCTCGGTCTCTTTCTTCAATTTTCCTGCTCTTAGCCATTGCCAGGTTTTATTATTATCTGCTTTCCCAGCTATTTTTTTCATGTATTGGCCATGTAGTGCTTTGTCTTCCCATGCCTCTATTCTGTTCTTCATTTGGTCTTTCTTGTAGGCCAGTTTGGTCTCTCCAGTAGTTAGTAAGCCTTCCTGATATACTAATTTCAGTGCATCTTCATCATTGTTCTTCAGATATTCTTCCAAAGCCATTTTTTCTTCTTCAACCATCTGATGTACTTGTAGCATTCCACGCCCACCTATTTGCCTTGGTAGATAAAGTCTATCAATGTCACTGCGTGGATGAAGGGCATGATTCATTGTCATTATTTTTCTGGTCTGCCTATCCATTGCTTTTAGTTCTGCTTGAGTCCAGTCCACTATTCCAGCTGTGTACCTAATGACTGGGATTGCCCAGGTGTTGATTGCCTTTATGGTATTTCCTCCATTGAGTTTGGATTTTAAGATCTTCTTCACTCTCTTGATGTATTCACCTCTAATCTTTTTCTTGACTTCAGTGTGCTTGATGTTGTCAGCTTGAAGGATACCCAAGTATTTGTAGTACTCTTCCTCATCCAGACTCTTAATGTTATTTTCGTGGGGCATCTTGATTCCTTCAGTTTTCACTATTTTTCCTTGTTTGATAGTAAGTGTGGCACATTTGTCCAAGCCAAACTCCATTACAATATCTTGGCTATATATACGGACAGTGTTGAGCAGCGATTCTATTTCAGATGATGTTTTTCCATACAGCTTCAGATCATCCATATAAAGGAGGTGGGATAGTCTGGCAGATGTTTTTGATGTTTGATAGCCATGTCCTGAGTTATTCAGTATTGTTGACAGAGGAAACAGTGCAATAACAAATAGTAATGGTGATAATGAATCTCCTTGAAATATTCCTCTCTTGATATTAACCTCTCCCAGCCTCTCACCATTGATCTGCAACTGTGTCTTCCATTGTGCCATCGATCTTTGCACAAATTTTCTGATGTTTCTACTGACTCCTGTTATTTCTAGGCACTTTATTATCCAATCATGTGGCAGAGAGTCAAATGCCTTTTTGTAGTCAATCCATGCCACATTCAGGTTGGTCTTCCTTCTCTTGCAGTTTTCCAAGATCATTTTGTCTATTAGGAGTTGATCTTTTGTTCCTCTGCTATTGGGGCGGTTTCCTTTCTGCTCAGGTGGAAAGAGATTGTTTTCAACTAGATGCTGTTGTACTGCATCAGCTACCACACCAGTTAGTAATTTGAAAGTTGTTGGTAAGCAGGTAATTGGCCTGTAGTTACCTGGTGTTGCCCCTTTTGCTGGATTTTTCATTATTAGGTAGGTTTTCCCAGTTGTTAGCCACTTTTCAATTTCTCCTCCTTGTAGTATATTGTTGAACTGCTTGGCAATGAGTGGGTGTATAACAGTTAGATGTTTCAACCAAAACCCATGCAGTTCATCTTCACCTGGTGCTGACCAATTTTTGATTTTCTTTGCTCTTTTTTCTACCATTTTTGTTGTTATTACTAGTTCTTTCATTTCAACTTCTGTTTTATTTGCATCCACCTCTTTTAACCAAGCCGCATCCTTGTTGTATTTCTTTGGGTTATCCCATATCTGCTTCCAGAACTGCACTGTTTCTTCCTTGTCAGGTACTGACTGATTCCTTGCAGTTTCTCCATTGATGGATTGGTAGAAACGTTTCTGATTGGATTGAAATTGGAGGTTCTGCCTATAGTTTGCAATTCGAGCTTCATATCTACTGATTTTCCTGGCTATAGCTGTTATTTGTTGCTTTATTATTTCCAGTGCTTCCTTGATCTTCCTTGTTTCTAAGTGGTATTTCTTGATTAGGTATTCTTTGGTCTTCTTGTTCTTCAGCTTCTTTTCTTTCATCTGTTCTAGCTTGCTTGCATGTGATCTTAACTTGCTGATCTTATTTTCTAGTCTAACCTTCCATTTTTCTGGTGCACTGTTTGTTTTTCTTCTTTGTTGATTTTGCATCCCAGGTATTCTGTTATAACTGCAGCTGTGCTGTACATTAGTTGGTTTGTTTCTTGCAGTGAATTGGTGCTTATACTTGATATTGCAATATTTGCATCTTTTAATGCTTGTGCTAGCTGTTTCTTTGGAACAAGCTTCAATGCAGGTAGCCTTATTCTGTTGTTTTTGTGCTGTTCTAGATGCTCAGTTATTCTTTGTTTCAATTCTTTTATTTCTTTAGTTAGAGGGTTTTGTTCTTCCTGAGGTAGAGGTGCCTGGTTTCCAAATGAGAACAGTTGTATATCTCTGCTAGATTCCTTCACTGTCAACTCCCCCTGGTTTGCCTCTACATTCTGAATTACTTCTGGTAAGGCTTTGATTTCTTTGCCCTGGGTAAACCTTTGCAGTTCGTCCAATTCTGTTTCTGTGAATATTTTATTTCGTGTTATAGTAACAGATCATTATTTCTTTGTTTTCCATCACTGTGTATCTGCGACGGGTAAACACCTTTTCTTCCAGTAGTTCTGCAGCTGCTGGCCCTGGTTGCTCAGCCAACAGTCCTGAGTCCTGTAACCCATTTTTCACCAGATATCCAGGAACTCCAATATCTAGTGCGGACCTTGTTAACCCGGGCGACGTCCGAGCCGGTATGGCATTCTGAAATTTACGTCTCACCATATTTTTTATGGGAGAGACACTCTTTGTCTGACTCCTCTGATGAGACCTGTCCAGTATGGTTGAACCTCTGGCATAGCTCTCATCTTCCTCAGAGTACACAAGCCCCACAACCATGTCAAGGTAGTGCCTCACATCATCATCATTATTATTATTATTATTATTATTATTATTTACATATACATAATGATTTGAGTATATCACTGTCATTCAGAAAACCTAGTCTTAACCAATCTTCCCTAGTGCAACTCCTTCCAGATGTGAACTTGGAATTCTGCAAATAGTAGTCCAAAATATCTGTGAAGACACCAAATGGGTAAAGGTTAAACTAAAGACACTCATGGTATACAACTATTTCATATATGTTTTTTATATTATCTTGTTATTGCCAAAGCACCTGTTGCTTTCTTGGTTTTGCAAAATATTCCATCTGATACACATCTATTTTAAAAACAAACAAGCCAGCTGGTTTATCTCTGCAAGAAAAAGTTACATTTCTGAACTGGCAGCCAGCAACCCATGAGAACAGAGAAAAGATGCCAGGATTGTCACATGACATACACACTTCTCAATCACTAAATTCCATTTTGGGGGTAAGCAACGTTATAAAGAACAGAAAAGGAGTGAGAACTAAAATAAAGCAAATAAATTAAAGGCAGAAAATAAGAAAAAGAAAACAGCCAATTTAACTTATACTTACATTATTCATTATATTTCTCCATAATATTTTATCCTGTCCTTGTTTCCATCATGTCCATACACTGTTCTATACTTTGTTTCTTTATTTTTCTTTCTTTTTAAAAAAAAGTTTTTTAAAAAAAGGATTAAAAACATTGAACATGGTAAATAGTCTTTGACTGATATCTCAGTCCATATTGTACATTAATTACATATAATATATCTATATACAACTATACATTTCTGGTCTCTATCTCAACTTATCTCTTTACTGTGACCTCCATTTTTTCCCCCTCCATCTATAAAATTTATTCCATATTCGATAAAATTCTGTTTCTTCCTGATTTTTTAATCTTTTAGTTATCCTATCTAGTTCTGCGCAATACATAATTTTCTTTATTAATGCTTCCCCACTCGGTACTTCCATTGCTTTCCACCTCTGAGCAAATAGTATCCTTGCTTCTGTAACCACATGGATAATTAAATATGTGTCCTCTTTATTTACATTTTTCTCTAGTATTCCTAATAGTAATGTCTCAGGTTTGTATTGAATGTTTTGCCTAGTCGTTTCTATTGCCCATTCCCAGACCATACGCCAGTACACCTGTGCTTCTCTACATGTCCACCATACATGAAAAAAGGTGCCCTTTTCTTTTTTACATTTCCAACACATAGATGAATATCTGTTATACATTTTGGCTAATCTGGCCGGAGGGAGATGCCATTTGTAAACCATCTTATACAGGTTTTCTTTATATGATGTCGCCACTGTGATTTTGTTATTTCGCTCCCATACTTGCTGCCAGTGATCCATATTTATATTATATTCTAGATCTATTGCCCATGTCACCATTGTTTCTTTAACCTGCTCCTGATATAGCTTATATTCCAAAAGGTGTTTATAAATATTCTTTATTTGTTTTTTCTCTGGGCCTAGCAGTATTTTATCTAACCCCGTATCTTGTCTGTTAATTCCCCATTCTTGCTTATTCTTCATGTATCTTGCTTGTATCTGGAGATAAGACCACTACTCCATGTCTATTCCTTGTTGTCTTAGCTCTTGTTTTTGTTTTAAATAACCTTCTTCTGTCAAGATGTCTTTATATATAATAGCTTTATCTTTCCTGTACAGATTGGGGTATGTGACTGCCTCCAATGACGATAACCAAGCCGGAATCTTTGTCTAATATTGACGTTTAACTATATTCCAGGCAGAAAATAAGAAAAAGAAAACAGTCAATTTAACTTATACTTACATTATTCATTATATTTCTCCATAATATTTTATCCTGTCCTTGTTTCCATCATGTCCATACACTGTTCTATACTTTGTTTCTTTATTTTTCTGAACTCCTTATCTTTTTTTTGGTAATCTCATCAATTCCATACTGCAACTTTCTGTCCTCCATTCCTTAGGACTCATTCAGTCTTGCTTCATGTATTTCTTTTGAGGTTCTATCCATTTTTATAACCAATGTTTATAACCACATCAATGTACTCTTTGTACTCTTTGTAATCAACCCTCACTCCTTAATCAGAATTTTGCAAGCTGCTCCATATTATAACCAAAACTTTTAGCCCATTTTATCATACATTTTTTACTTGTTCATCTTGTTTCAAGTTTTGTAAAAGTTTATATATTTTACTAATAAAATGTTAATAAAATGTGCATATTTCTATTTCATATTCAAAACCAAATGTTCTTTTATCTACTTTAAATCTTTCTGATAATTGTACATAAGAAAACCATTGGCATGTATACCTTTCTGCCTACAGCGCTTCTCTTGATTTTATTTTACATTCTTCTTGACAAAATTCTAATGTATCAGAATAAGATAACCATTTATGCTTGAATATAATTTATATTTTATAAAATATTTCATGTGCTTTCAGCCACAAAGATATTTTCAGTCACAATCTGTTAAATATCTCAGTTTGATGCATCAAACAAAACGATTTTTCAAATCTATATTAACCTTAGGTTTATTGTACCGGAGATGTACAAAAAACCATATATATGATGCCATGGCTCCCACCCTCTTGAACATTATGTCTTCCAAGTAAGATCTGCCTTTTGGATTTATGAAAGTGCTTGAAAACTGGCTCTGCCAATTGGCCTGGGCACTTGATGGGGGGCAAATCATACTGGAAGTGGTTAACGGAATGAGGTAAGATTCCACCTCTACCTCATATGCATCTCGCTCCATTATTTGCCAACACTGTTAACTTTGTCAATTTTAACATTTATAATTAAAGTATTTAATGTTTTATCTTGTTTTTATTTGATTGTAAGCTGCTAGAGTCACCTCTTGACGAGATGGTGGCATTAAAAATTTAATAAATGAATAAATGTCTCTGCCACCTTACCTTAAATCATTTCCTTTTAACTCCAAAATCCTTCTTTTTCTCAGCAACTTCCATTCTTTCATATAATTGTAAAATAAAATTTTAGATTAAGTAAGCCCAATCATCTTCTTCTTTGGCATCTTGTAACAGCTTGCATTTAATATGTGTTTTTTTTCTCTGACCCATGAATTTAAATATATTTGTATGCCATAGTTTATGTTCATTAGATGTTGAAATTGATTGTGTGAAATAAATATAACATTCTAGACAAATCTCAATTACAATTTTTTTGCAAACAATGACAATTGTTTTTACTCATTTTAACATGACTTTTAAAATTTTATCCCAAGTTTAAAATAATTATTTTGAAATAACATACAATTCCTATTTGTCATATTAATACTCAGTTATATCAATTTCAGCCTTATCTTCTCAAATTTAAAATTCATTTTATGAATTAATTCTATTTGATCTTTAGTTTCCTGTTTTTTTTATTAAAATCTTCTGTTTCTTGATCTCAAAGATTGCTACTGAACAACATTTTTTTTCAATTTCCCATTAAAGTTTTAATTTCTTTTAAAGGATCTTTTAAATGAGCACCTGGTCATCTGCAAATCCTCTTGTATGCCTTATCTCTCTATTCAATATTTCGTAAACTAAAATGAATAGATCAGGAGAGAGTCAGCAACCTGTTCTTGTTCTGCTGTTATATCTCACATGGTTTAAATTCCCATTAACAATTATTTCTGCCTTTGTTGAAATTAAATTGATTTCATCCATTTTATAACATTCTCCCAAAGTTCATATCTTCCAAAATTTCAAATAAAAAAGTCAAATTGTCAAAGACTTTCTCTTCATGTAAAAAATTAATGCAACTGTTCAAAATATTCAAATATATCCAACATAATTTTAATATTATTTTTAATTGCCTTTTAGATAAAAACCCAGAATGACCTTTGTGAATAAATTCTGATAAAATTATTTTCAATCTATCAGCTAGGTTTGTTAAGAAGAATTTATAAGCAGTGTTAAGTAGTGTTATTGCTTTATAATTTCTTGTCACTGTCATATCATGTCCTTGTTTACAATTTAATGTGGTTTTGCATTTTTCCAAGTCTCAGATGTCTTTCTTCGGTAAAATTTTGTTGTTTTAGATATTTATATATTTTCTTCACAGGAATATTACATTTTTATACAAATTGGAATAATACTGATTAAAGTATTTTGTATTGCCATTTTATCCATTAATAAATGTCTCCTTGAAATTCCAAAACAGCTTTCTTTTCTTTTTCTTTTATTAATTTATATGCTAGCTATTTTCCCTGGTTTATTTGCAAATCCAAATGTTATTTGCTTTGCATAATTCATTTTATGGTACATAGTTCATTTTGCTTTGCATAGTTCATTTTATCAATTCCATTTCTTTTACTGTTAACAGCAACAGCTGTTGATGTAAATTTTTAATTTGTTGAGAGCAGTTATCTCCTCTGGAGATATTTTTAAACTTTTCTTGTTTTCTTTTGATCTCAGTCAAAATAGCCCATTTTTTTTCTTGGCTTTTCTTTTTAAGTTGAGTATTATGTTGTATAATAAATTCTCTCATAAAAGCTTTACCTGCATCCCAAACCATTCTTCAACCCAAAACAGTATTTAAATTATTTTTTTTAGAAAAATCCAATTAATTTCTTTTTATAGTCCTTCACTATTGCTTTTTTCTACAAAAACACTTTATTTAACTTCCATTTAAAAGTTGTGGCTTTCATTTTATAAATAAAACTTGCAGCATTGTGATAAATGTCTTTGGCAAAATCTCAACTTTAGAAATCTTAGTAGCTAAATTCTTTAAATCCAAATCATATCTATTCTTGAGAGCGATAGCAATGGCAATAACACTTAGACTTATATACCGCTTCACAATGCTTTACAGCTGTCTCTAAGTGGTTTACAGAGTCCACATATTGCTGCCAACAATCTGGGTCCTCATTTTACCAATCTCACAAGGAAGCCTGAGTCAACCTTGAGCTGCTGGCAGTTGGCAGTCAGCACAATTAGTCCATAATACTGAATTCTAATCACTCTGCCATCATGGATGAATGTCTGTTGATTAACAACTTTCAGAAAAATAAATATATTCTTTAGAATTACTATTTTTGTCTTCTCAAAGGTGCTTTTTCAAAAGGCAACTGGACTGTTTTTTCCTTGAAAAAGAAGAAGCATCATCATCAATTCTGACAGGATGGTGGGTGTTGTGTCCTGAGCCTGCAAAAGCAGGCTCGGGATGTTGCATTGGTCCTGGGCATTCCAAAAGGTGCCCAGGACTAGACAGAGCGGCGCCAGCCTTGTGCGCATGCGCAAGGCACGAAAATGCTCTGTTCCTATTGGTTGTCACTGTCCGGGTTTCTGGCCATATAAAAAGGCCTGTGAGCCTTTTGCTTTTGCTTGGTTGTTGTAGAAGGAGAATAAAGTGTTTGTTCAGCATCGCCATGTGTCACACACGAACGAAGTATACAATACTGGCGACGAAGGTGGGATCCTTTGCAAGCTGAAAGAAAAGATTTAAGGACTTACCCAGGAAGTCCTGAAGAGGGCATCTGAATCAGCGTCCCAGCCTGCCAGTATAGTGTCACTGGAGGGTTGGCCCGGCTAAAGGACCCTTTCCCCAAACAGCAGTTTGCAGAGGAAGCGAGTGGTGAAGGTCGTAAATTGCATGATGTCGAAGATTGGCCGCTTGTCTGATTTCGATGTCTCACACCCAGAGAGATGGAATTCCTACATAGCACAGGTGGAGAACTACTTCAGAGTAAATCAGGTTAGAGAAGACAGCCTGAAGGCTGCAACTCTTTTGTGTGCCTGTGGACAGGAAGCTTTTGACATCGCACAGAATCTGGTGGCCCCTGCACCTCTGACTTGAAGAAAATGTTGAAGGAACACTTCCAGCCAAAGTTATCTGTCATTGCTTGGAGGCACGCATTCAAGCAGAGAGACCAGAGGCTGGGTGAATCTGCTGCGGACTTTATTGTGGCCTTAAGGCAAGCAGCCAGACCTTGTGAGTTCAAGGATCTGGAAGAGAGGCTGCGAGATCACTTCATATGTGGTTTGAGGAGCAGAGGAGAAGATTTTTGCAAAAGAAGATGTCTGTTTCCAAGATGCACTGCGAGAGGTGGCAGCTGAGGAAGCAGCAGGCAGGGCTGTGAAGGCCTTATGGCTCACGAGGAAACCTCCAGACACAGCTACCGTCCATCAAGAGGACGCTCGAGAAGGATCGGAAGCGGATCCTGAAGAGGAGGTGGACAGACTTCATCAGCCAGCTGAAAGGAAGCTGAAGGAACATCCGGACAAGGCCCCAGCATCTCTTCAATGCTTCGGGTGTGGAGGACGCCATAAGCGAGCTGACTACAGGTTCCACTCCGCCGTTTGCAGAGCATGTGGCAGGCAAGGCCACATCGCATCCATCTGTTTGGGTTGCCAGAAGGTCCAACCTCATGAAGAATTGCATCTGAAAGGTACCAAGGTTCCCAGCCAACATAGGGTGGGTTTCTGCGCAGCGCAGGAGTATTCTGAGGACAGGGACACACAAGCCCCTTAAGAAGAAACTTTCAATTAATGTAAGGTTGCAAGGGCTTCCCCTATCAATGGAGTTGGACACTGGATCCACTCTGTCAATTATTTCCATTAACACATTCAAAAGGATATGCAGTACCAGTGGCCTTCGAGTTAAACTCAGGCCATCGAATCTAATACTTACTGATTTTCAGAATTCTATGGTGTGTGTTAAGGGGAGGCCACCCTTAGAGTACAGCATAAGGATTTTGAAGGTCCTCTAGATGTGGTGGTTGTTGGGGGTGAAACGTATGAGTCATATTGAACTTGATTGGTTCGAGGGTCTGGGAATCCAGGTAACTGGGCTGCACCATTTGCAAACATTGAGCCTTGCAGAAGTCTGCAAGGAGTTTGCAGATGTGTTTAGTTCAGAGCTAGGATCCTACAAGGGGCCTTCAATTTTGCTACGGTTAGACCCAACCATCACGTCCATCAGGGTTAAGCCTAAGAGGGTACCTTTTGCCCTCAAAGGCAAGATTGATGCTGAACTGGACAAATTGCTCCAGCAGGGCATTCTAGAACCTGTGGATACTAGTCCATGGGAAACCCCCATAGTAACGCCTCTAAAGGCTAATGGGGAAATACGTATATGTGCAGACTATAAGTACACACTGAATAAGGTGCTGCAATAGCATGCTTATTCAGTGCCTGTGGTAAGTCACATTTTGGCCTCCCTCAAGGGGGGGCACATTTTTGCGAAGCTTGTCCTGGCATAGACCTATCAACAGCTACCTGTTGATGAGGCAGCTGCAGAGGCCCAGATTATTGTAACTCACAGGGGGGCCTTCAAGGTCAAGAGACTGCAATTTGGGGTAAATGTAGCCTCTGGAGAGTACACTTCGAGGTATTTCTGGGGTCTGTCCCTACTTCGATGACATCCTCATTACTGGGGAATCATCTTAAAATTTAGCAGAAAGATTAAGGGCTGTTTTGCTTCGTTTTCAAAAAGCAGGCCTTAAACTAAAGAAGGATAAATGTAAGATAGGAGTCACTTCTACTGACTTCTTAGGATTCAGGATTGATGCTCAAGGCATTCACCCCACTGAAACTAAATTGCAAGCTATCCAGCAGGCCCCAAGACCTAAGTCTAAGAGTGAGCTGCAAGCTTCTTGGGGCTATTAAATTTTTACCATGCATTTCTCCCACAAAAAGCTGCAGTGGCAGAGCCATTACACAGGCTCTTAGACAAGCAGCCTCCTTGGCAGTGGACTAAAGTCCATGACAAGAGCTTCAATGAGGTTAAGGCCTTGCTCACTTCTAATGCTGTTTTAGCGCATTTCAATGAGCAACTGCCTGTTTGCATCGCATGCAATGAATCTCCTTATGGGGATGTATTTAACCACCTGAAGGCTGATGGGACACAGGTCCCTGTGGCCTATTACTCAAGGACTCTGTCTTCCGCAGAGCGAAATTATGCTCAAATTGACAGAGAAGCCTTGGCCATAGGGGCTGGCATTAAGAAATTTCATGATTTCTTATATGGCCACCATTTCACGGTCTATACTGACCATAAGCCTCTGCTGGGGTTGTTTACCACTAACAAACAGACCCGATATATCATTTTTCCTCGTATGCTGAGATGATCCATTTTCCGGTCAGCATATGACTATACATTAGTTCACAAACCAGGAAAAGAAATGGGTCATGCAGATGGCCTGAGTAGATTACCCCTGAACCAATTAGAGCCAGATCCTGCTCCAGTCATTAATATTCTTGCCATTCAGGAGTTGCCTGAGTCTCCCCTCAATGCTAGGGACGTGGCTGCAGAAACTGCCACTGATCGCACGCTTACATGCGTGCTGACATGGGTGTTGTCAGGATGGCCTGACAAGTGCCCAGATACTGAGTTCCAAAGCTTCTGGCACAAGAAGCATGAGTTTTCCACTTTCAAGGGTTGCCTGTTATGGGGTAGCAGGGTAGTGATCCCAGTCTCATTGAGGTCTAGAATCTTGATCTCTCTGCATGAGGGACATCCTGGTATAGTCAGGGTGAAAAAGCTTGTGCACAGCCATCTTTGGTGGCCTGGGCTTGATAAAGACATCGAGGCCCAGGTGCAGGGGTGCCAAGTGTGCCAACAGTCTCGCCCTGAAATGCCTCAGGCCCAGTACATAGGGCCCAGTACAAAGGGCCCAGCATAATCTATATGCACCCTAGACCATGGGAGAGGAAACTCAAACCCCATGGTCTAGGGTGCATATAGATTATGCTGGGCCCTTTCAGGGGCAATTCTTCCTGGTTGTTGTTGATAGCCTTCCAAATGGCTAGAGGTTGTTCCTGTTTTCTCCACTACTACTGCCAGGACCATCCAGGTGTTGAGAGGAATTTTTGCATCACATGGTCTTCCAGATGTGCTGGTTTCAGATAATGGCCCTCAATTTATGTCTTCTGAGTTCCAGGCTTTTCTTCAGGCCAACCTGATCCGGCATGCACCATCAGCTCCCTTCCATCCATCCTCTAATGGACTGGCAGAGAGAATGGTGTGCACCACCAAAGATGCTCTCAAGAAACTGTCTTATGGTAACTGGCATCACAGGTTAGCAGATTTCCTTCTTGCACACTGCACCACACCATGCATAGCCACAGGGAAGAGCCCTGCTGAACTCCACTGGGGTTGCCGCCTCATCACTAAACTGGACAGGCTGCACCCTGACCGGGTGGCTTCACAAGTACCACAACTGCAGGCACCTAGGAGACTCTATATGGGCGATCCGGTTTGGGCAAGAAACTATGGGCCTGGACATCTCTGGGTCACAGCTGTGGTCTGCAAGGTCTCTGGGCTGTTGTCATACGAAGTTGCCTTGGGTGACGGCCGTGTTCTTTGCAGACAAATAGACCAACTGTGTTGGAGACTGGACTCTGACCCTTTTGCTCCTGGCCCTGCTCTGGGCGGGGGGAGAAGGACCATAATATGCATTCTGGGTCACAGTTTCCCAGGCCTAACAGGCCCTCACTAGCTGCTACTGAGGCTGTTTGGGATTCATCCCAAGGTTCTGCAAGTGTTCCAAACAGGAATTCACTGGATAGAGGGTCATCTCACACATCCATAATTACTCCGGACAGGGAGTCACACCAGGGGTATCCACAGTATTCACATATGTCAGAGAGTGCTCCAGATAGGGAGACTGACCGGAGGTATCCACACAAATCACTAGCAGTAAAAGAAAAGGAATTCCATCAAGGGTGCTTGCCTAATTCCGCAATTGCTCCCAAAAGGAAATCACCAGCAAGGGGGGTTGCCATGGAGGCGACTCCTGACTCTGGCACCTCTGGCATGTGCTTGGGGGCCACAGAGTACTGGGGCACTTTTGCTACCCAGCCCTATCCATCTGCTGGCCTTGGGCTCGAGGGACAGTGTTCCCAAGAGGGGTCCATTGTGGACTCGGGGACTTCCACCCCTCCAAGGTATGCTGGCTTGGACTCAGAGGGTCCAACCAGCCAGCAGTCAACTGGGTCAACTAGGTATTCGGGGCAGCAAAGTCCTGGCCTGCCTAGCCTGGTAGGCAAGCAGGTAGGCCAGGCACTCTCACCAGGGTCATCTGGGGATTTAGGGCAACAATGCCCTGGCCTGCCTGGCCTAGTAGGCGAGCAGGTGGGCCAGGCAATCTCTCTGGGCCTTAGAAGGTCGCAGCGGGCCAAGTGCCCACCCAAACATCTGAGAGACTTGGTGAGGTTGCTGACAAATCATGAGGGACCTGTTCATGAGGCCCCTGAATAATGGGAGTAACTTGTGGGTAGATAATTTTGTATTATTTTTTAATTTCGGATACATTTATTTGTATTAATAAATATTGAAGGGGGTTTACCTGATGCAGACTCAAGTATTCCATACTCTTTGCATTTGAATAATGCAACTGTATGCCACTCTTCTCAATGCATGACGTACATGTGTGTATGCGAAGTATGTTCCATCTAGAGGGGAGGGGTGTTGTGTCCTGAGCCTGCAAAAGCAGGCTCAGGATGTTGCATTAGTCCCGGGCATTCCAAAAGCTGCCTGGGACAAGACATAGCAGTGCCGGCTTTGTGCGCATGCGCAAGGCGCGAAAACACTCTGTTCCTATTGGTTGTCACTGTCCAGGTTTCTGGCCATATAAAAAGGCCTGCAAGCCTTTTGCTTTTGCTTGGTTGTTGTAGAAGGAGATTAAAGTGTTTGTTTAGCATCGTCATGTGTCTTCATCATTCGCACGCGAACGAAGTATACAACAGTGGGGGCAATGGAAGGATTAGTTCTGACCAAACATAGGTGGGTTGGAAGGATCATATTTCTTTGCAGTCATCTGGTCCTTAGCACTTTCCCCGAGAGCTTGGGCTGCCCTCAGGGTCACCTGTATCAGAGTGCAAATGGGGGTGGAATCTTCTTAGAACAGCCGATTCCACTTCTTGAGAGCACAGATAAATTGCCAAATAGCCTCATGAGTTCTCAGGCAAAGTGCTAATGACCAGACGACTGCAAAGAAATGTGATCCTTCCAACCAAACCTCCCTCTTCCTGTCAGAACTAATCCTTCCATTGCCTCCACCATCCTGCCAAAATTGATTAAGTTTTGATATGAAGCAAAACATATTCCTCTTCCTCAAGGAAGAAACAATCCAGATGCCTTTTGAAAAAGCAACTTTGGGACATTTATGAACTGCATGAGTGAGAATCTCCACAGTAATTTTTCTGTCTCCATGCATCCATAAATCCTATGACAGTGGTGGTGAACCTATGGCACCTGTGCCAGAGGCAGCATTCGGACCCGTCTCTGTGGGCACACATGCTGTCACCCCAGCCCTGCATTCCCCTATGGCCCCCTACTCACTAGCAGCCCCCCCGAGGAAAGTCGCCCCTGAGCGTGGCCCATGCAGAGCAGTGTAACCAAGGACATAGAGCCAGGCAGCTGGGACAAGACTCCGCTCTCGCACTCCATTGTGCACAGAAGATGCTGCAGGGTGTGAGCAGAGGGCATGGTGCCATGGCACTGCTGGGCTACCTGGGCGATCTGCGGTGGGTTGTGGAGGCGGTGAGTGGCCCTGTGGGCAGACGGGATGGGGCGGAGCAGGCTGGGGATGGGGGCAGAGTGGGTGGGATGGGGCAGAGCAGGGCGGGGAAGGTTTTGGGGCAGTTGGTCTGTAAAAGGTTCACCATCACTGTCCTATGATGTCCATCAAATAAAAATACATTTGATAATTTACGTTAAGTGATATTAATATTTTTCTCATTTTATTTAGAAAATTTATTAAATACCCTATCTAATTGTGGGAAATCGCACCCCATTCCAATCCCTCATCATAAGAAAAACTTATTAATTTCTCCAAAGATTATTTGTAAAAAAATATCACTTTATTTTCACTTAGGGCATAAATTCCCAGTATCTAGTCTTAACCCTATGTTGTTCAATTTCTGCTCCAACAAATCTACAGTAACATGTTCATCAGTACTTTAATTGAGAATTAATGAATAATTGTCTGTTTGATCTTGATCTTCTTGCATTATTTCTCACACACCATACCAATCTATTGTCACCATATCCAACTTTTATATTTCTCTTGTTATATCCAACTCTCTCTTCCATATAACAAAGCAGGCAGAACAGCTTAAGGGTGCAGCTTGGTCATTTCTTCAATCACATCTGTACCAGATGCAGCATTCCCTGCTAACAGTAAGAGAGGGTCCCACTCACTTTTGGCATGTTTTGATCAATGTGATGCAGATACAGTACAATTACAGGTCAGTTTTACCCCCAAACAAGTAGGATTCTATTCAAGTTAGATTCACTAAGAGAGAGGCTACTTTGCAAGCCATACTGTTGTCCAATTTTATTAACTAGGAAATACAGGAAATGGTGACTAGGTGAGGATTCAGAAACTATTGATTCTGATTTATTAACAATTCATTTCCTCCTGATGAGAATGTTGCTCTTGTTATATTAGCTGTAGGGTATCACAGAGCGGAATGAAGCTGCTATGGCAAATTAACCCCCCTGTGTTTGTTTTGTTCATATGTTTGTGTGTCTGTTTGCCTCTGTGTTGCTTATTTCTGAGTTTTTATCCCTTCTCAGCTTACATTCTGATTAATCTTAGTAATTTATTGTGTTTGAAATTTTGCTCTGAACAGATCTATAAATTAGGAGAGAATTGCACAAACTGCTATTCTGGCCTAATGTGCAATTCTTTCATTTAGTGTGATTTTGATTTATTTTCCTCTTCCTGTAAGTTTTAAATTTCCTAATATCATGCTGTGTAACACGAAAAACAGGTGCTCAGCAAGTATGTAGCATAAAGAGTGTGTGTGTGTGTGTGTGTGTGTGTGTGTGTGTGTGTGTGTATACATGAAAAATACAGACTAAGACAGCGTCTGTGGAGATTGGGAATAAGTAGAAGATAAACAAAGAGGAAATTCTTAGAGCAACATTATGGGTAGTGCTATAGGCTATTAAAACACACAGAGCATGAATAAAGATGTGCAAATGATACTGATCAGGAAAACATAGCAGAACTTGGCATTTCTGGCCAATTAAGAGAACCTCTGAAAATTGTCACTTGCTGTGAGGATGTGAAAATGGGCTCTGTTTTTGAAAGCATGAATGACTTTATGAGGATAGTGATGTCAAAAATGTATTTAAATGTTCACACTTTAATTTGAAAAGGTACTCATGTTTTTACAAGAACTTTCCTGTCTACTGAAAGGAACCATGGAGTGCAATTTAAAAATTTGCAAGATTATAAATGACTTGTTTCTGGCCAAATCACATAGGCACAAAAAGTCTCTGGCCTGAACTAAAACTTATGCATACAGATATGCATATAATTGGATTTTTTCATACAATTTGCACATAATACCTATATTTATATTTTAAATTTACTTAAAAGAATCTAGAAAGCATAAAATCTGGTGATAATTTGGGAACAGGTACCATTTATTTTTAACAATAAAATAACATAAAGTAAAGATAAATGAAGTTTACAGTTGCAAATCTACAATCTGTCTGAACAGTGATCATCTAATAATAATAAGAAAGCAGAAGGTAAATTGCACCAATCCTGGTGGTTTTAGGCATGCGTACATTGACCCAGATTCTGGGGCCAGAACTATATGCCACTGCTCCATAGATAATCATTTGGGATATCTAGGTCTGCGAAGCATGGGCCCTGGTGTCTATGATCAAGCTAAATTGAAATGTAAGGTCCCAGTCCCTTACTTGAACTTGAGATACCATATAAATCTAATCAGATAACCCAAGCGATTATTTGATTATTTATTTGATCAAATTAAGCAGCTGGGTGGCCAACAATCTGGAATGCTGGCAAAGTTACATCCAGAAGTGCCACACATTAGAAAGTTGGTAGCATTGCTATATAAACTTTGTTAGCCAATGAAAATCAGACAACAGAGCCATTACATCATAAGAAAGACATCAATCATTCCTTATTCCCTCCTTCAGTATATTGCATCCATGTACATGTTTCCCACACTTGCATGAAATTTCTCTGGTGCAAAAGCTGATTACAAAAAGCAAGAAAGTGACAGTTAGACTAAACAATTTCTTTTTGTTCCAGAACCCTTCATCCCCCCATTTATTTTTGTAACAGAATGCTTTCTGTTACTTGGTGACCAATGACGTATATTCCTTTATTATTGTGGTGATAATCAGGACCTTGGCTGGCTTATGGGGTTTATCACTATTTACAGAGGATGCTATAACCTTCATTCCTGAGATGGTAGAAGTAACTGTTCTTTAGATAACAGGAATGAATAATGGCAAAAACCAAGAGACCTCTAAATGCTAACATAACCAGAAAATTTTCCCTTTGCCAATCACCAAAGATCTCTCCAAACCAGCTTGTGTCCGTGGCAGCTGTCCAGGTTTCCGAAGAAGCTTGGTGTATTTCCTACACGCACACAGGCAGCAACATGTAAAAGGAAAGCCATACCCCCTTTAATTTTGTAGTGTTATTTTAACCAATTAATTTTCTTTATCTTTCTGTATGTGTACTTCTTGCCTGGGGCAAGCATAGTATAGAGAAGCAAAACAGCATTATGTTATTCTAAATGCCCTTGATTTGTAATTGTCTGATATAGCTTGCACTCTAACAATTCTATTAGGCATATAAACAATAGTCCTATAACTTATACATTCCATCTTCTTGCCAAGTAGTAGGTCCACCTGGGGCAGTTCAGTTGAGGGTGGTATGTCTTAGTTTGGTTCATAAAGTAGACAGTTGGGGAATGTTTGCCATGGGATTTTGGGGTTAGGCTGAGTTGGTGGTAATCCACCAAAGAGATACCGAGGTGCTCACCTACAAGAGATGTTCATACCTAAGTCTCCCCAAGATTTTTACCAGAACCTTCTCTTTTTAAAACAGAGGCTTCCCACTATGGAAGTGGTCATGCAACTCTCCCATCCATCATTTCAAACAGGACAAGGCAAATTTTCCAGAGTTGTCACAACCTGTCCAGCCATTGTGTACCATCCACAACATCAGCCAAAAACAAAGCACAACATTCATTTCCTTCATGGACCTGCCTTCAGCTCCCATGTGTGTTCTCTTCTCTCAACTTTACATGAGTAACTTTTTTCCTTTTACTATTAATCTTTCTTTCCAACTTCCAAAACCACCCATAGGTCTCTTCTCCTTAGCCTGGTTCAGAGCCCAGAACTAGAGGGAGGGAAAGCGCCCCTCTTAGCCTCCACTAACATTCTCTTCTCCAACATCCACCAGTCTCTTTCTTATCAACTTTGCTATAACCGTTTATCCATAAACAATTAGGCTAAATCTTTATCTGCAATTCTATCCAGAATCAACATTAATAAAGAGATAAAATAACTTATTTTTCAGTACAGCTTCATAAAAGGAAAAAAACAACTTAATGAGGTATTCTGAATTAATATATATGTATATGTTGTTGTTGTTAGTTGCGAAGTCATGTTTGACCCATCGCAACCCCATGGACAATGTTCCTCCAGGTCTTCCTGTCCTCTACCGTCTTCTGGAATCCATTTAAGCTCACTCCTACTGCTTCAGTGACTCCATCCAGCCACCTCATATTTATATGTATATGTATGCAAAGACTGAAATTAGAGCATCAAACTTTTTGAAAATATTTACAAATCTAAACAAAACAATTCAGAATCATTTTCTTAAGATTCTTTCTTTTATAATACATTTAGCTTTAACAGAAGGGAGAGCTTGTTGTCATTGGTTACGTTATCAGGTTAGGTCAGTTACATTACTTTCGTTTTGCACACACACAATCGTTGGCAACCAACCTGAAAACTTCCAACAGAATTAAAGCTTCAGCAAAGAAAGGGGAGTTGGGGGTATGGGATATTACAGATTCTGAATTTCTAACAAACTGCAGCAGAAAAATGAAATGATACATTTGTGACAAGGAGAAGCCATATTAAACAAGTTATCTTTGTTCTTTCTCCCTGAGCAAAGTTAGAATAGAGCCAACCCCCCCCCACAATCTCAGACTTCACCCCCTCCTTCTTTCTTCCATCTTCCAGACCAGAGTTAAACAGAGAGAGAAAAAAAGTTTTAAAATGATCAATCCAACCTCTATCTTCAGATTCTCATGCAAACACCTTTTTACTTATTTACACAACAACAACAACAACAAAATCTGAAATTTATTATTTCTTTCACAGTCTGGGGTAGGGTGGATAACTCTTTCTCTCACACACATGCACATACAAACACACAAACACACACACACACTCCCCCAAACTCCAGGGGGTTTTTCCTTAAGAGTCACACAGTTTTCATGATTCCCAGTTTCTTCCAGCAATCTCACATTGCAGGCAACTAAATTTCTGCCTTTCAGGTATTTCATACACACACACACACACACACACACACACACTTGCACAGCAGCATATTCACACATTCACTTCCATTCAAACTACTTGCATAAACAATTTTACATACAGATATTTCATTTTCACACTTTTTCCAGGCAAACCACTTATTTTTAAATAATGCCTTTTTGGTCCTTTCCCAAGTCTTATTTCTAAGATAAGACACAACACACACACACACACACACACACACACACACACACACAGAGAGAGAGAGAGAGAGAGAGAGAGAGAGAGAGAGAGAGAGAGAGAGAGAGAGAGAGATACCATTAAGACAACATTTCCAGGCCTATTGCTTGTCCTCCAAGAACTGAGAAAATCAAGATGTGATTCCAGTCAAAATGTGACATTGGATTCACCATTTGAAGCCCAAATTTAATTTTCTGGATGGCCAAATATTTAAAACTCATAAGTTTGGATTTTGAGGCCAGAGCAGCGTCCCTTTTAATCTTTTCCCCAAAAGGAAGGGGAACATTTATGGTTGCTTCCATTCCCCCCCCCCCCAGCAAATTCAAAGGAGAAAACTACAGAGAGCAGCCTCCTCTCTTCACATTTCTAAGGACAGTAGATGGTGCCATTGTCTAACAGGAAAAAAAAATTGTTCATTCAAAGAGCCAGATTAGAGAGAGAGAGAGAGAGAGAAAACTTATTCTTCTTTGAATTTTTCTTTTCTTTCTTTTCTTCTGTAGATAGATTTATTTTTTAAAAAATCTAGCCAAAATTTTTGCAATGTTGCTTTCTTGAAGATTATTTCAGTGCATTCCAATGGGCTAACATGCAGCCCATTGGAAACATGGCTTCTCCTTTTCTTTGCCTATTTCTCCATTGTTTAACATGTTTTTTCTCCTGTCTTGCCCTTAAAGGGTTTCTCAGTCTTTTTATCAAGATCAAGGCTAGCTAAGCTCTCTTTTGTATCAGACAGACCGTGCCTGATAACAGCCTGAAACTCAACAAGCACTCTTCCTGTCACTCCGGAGCAGTTCTCTAACAGGAATTTCTCCATACAGCACTCCCCAGCTCCCCCTAATTCCAGAATGTTTGTTTCTACTTATCAAGTTTCTCCTGTGTTCTTGTCTCCTCCGACCTTCACTGGGACAAGATGGAAGTCTCCTTAAACATTCAGGGTTCAGACAAACTCAGGTCTGCTGGGCTGGCCAATTTAAAAGTCACCAGACACAAAGGATCTGGGAGTGCTCTTGACTTTATCTTGACCAATTGAGTTGATTACAAAAAGCAAGAAAACAACAGACTAAACAGTTTCCTTTTGTTCCAGAACCCTTCAGAATAATATCTTAATTTTTCTTCTTGACATGGCTTAAACCAAAGATATTTGGGAGCCACCATTATTTTTACAAAATTAGCAGAGCTGTTGAAGCATTAAATTCATTCAGTCACAAAATCATAGATTTGGAAGATAACTCAGAAATTATCTCTGTTCAGTACAGCAGGGGTCCCCAACTCCCGGTCTGTAGACCAGTACCGGGCCACAGCATTCCAGCAACTGGGCTGCACAAACAAGCAAAACCCCATCTGCAAGATGCAGGCAGCACACAAAACCACGCTCCCTCCGGTTTGCAGAAAAACCTCTCTCCACAGAACCGGTCCCTGGTGCCCAAAAGGTTGGGGATCTCTGCAGTACAGGATCCAGTACAGCATATTTGGTAGATGACCATCCATTCTAGTTTGAAGATTTAATAATCAAGGAAAACTCACCACTTCATGTTGCATCTTTTCCACTAATTGATAGGTCATAAACAGGAAAAAGTTTCTCATAATACTTAGCCTAAATTTCCATCCTTGTACAACAGTTTGTTTAGTGACTGTTCGAAGTTACAATGGCAATTATGACCATTTTTCACACTTATGACCGTTGCAGCATCACCATGGTCATGTGAGCAAAATGCAGATGCTTGACAACTGACTCATATTTATGATGGTTGCAGTGTCCTGAGATCATGTGATTCCTTTTTCAACCTTCTGGCAAACAAAATCAATGGGGAAGCCAGATTCACTTAACAGCTGTGTTAATAATTTAACAACTTCAGTGATTCACTTAACAATATGGCAAGAAAAATCATAAAATGGGGCAAATGCAACAAATTTCTCACTTAACAACATAAATTTTGGGCTCAGTTGTGGTGGTAAGTCAAGGACTACCTGTGTTGCGTCCCTCGCGAAATGGCAAGACACGAGAAGCAGTTGTAGTTCTCAGATTTGCTTTATTCTTCATTCAGCTTACAGATTGAATGCTCCGGCAACGCCCAAAACTCCCGGCCTCTTATATAGGCCTTCCCCGGGTCAATGTGTTACTTTTCGCGCACCAGCACCCGCGCATGCGCACGGGCGCTGGCGACAGCCTGTCTGGTCCCGGGCAGCTTCCACCTGCCCGGGACCGCCTGCAAACGCCCTGAGCCCGTTTGCAAGGCTCAGGACATAACAACCTGTGCTTTCAATCTTTTAATTCAAGTCCTATCCTCTATGGCAATAGACAAAAATCTGTACTACAATCTCTTATATCAACGCTTAAGTCTGTTTTCTGTGGGCTAAACACATGAAGATCCTTTAATTGTTCATTGTAAAGTTTTGTTTCCAGACATCTAGCATTTTGGTAGTGTTTCTCTGAACTGGCTGCAAACCTGCATGTTCTTTTGAAATGATAGTATCTTTTTAAAATTTATCTTTTTCATTTAATAGTGTTCCCTTCCACTATTTCTTTGTCTTTCCCCATTTACTAGTAAATGTATCAAAGCAGAGATAAAATTAGTCTGGGAATAGTGATTTGTGACAAAATCAACATGGCTCCTTTAACTATAGCATGCCCTTCCAATTGCTCACAAACATGCTGTTTCAACATCTGTTCAAAGATATTTCTCAGTATTGATGTTAAAATAATAGGTCTGTTGTATCCCAGATTCTCTCCCCCCCCCCTCTTTTGAAGCTGGAGACATTTCTTCTGTCTTTTGGGATTTCACAATTTTCCAGAAGTTTTCAAAAATTATTAGCAGTTGTTTTTGCTAATTCCTTGATTCTTTCAAAGAGACATTGGGCAACCATTTGTCTGAAATGGTATAGAGTTTTCCGATTGAGCAGTAATCTTACTTTTGTTGTAAATAAGAATGGTGGCCTTATGAGACATTATAGAAGTCATTTTCTGATGTAAACATGAGCCACATATATTTTCTTGTCTTAGATAGGGATCTAACATTCTATTGATAGAGTACTGATATTTCTATTGTTAGATATCAATTCAGATTGCTTGGTCTGTTATCTTTAATATTGTTTTTATTTTGCTTTCATATGTTAGTTTTATTGCTTCCTTTTGTAACAAAAAAGATCAATGCTTGGCATCAAAAAAATCTCCAGCCTCCTTTGACATTAATTTTTTTTTTAAAAGACTAGAAATCTGAGGAAATTATATGGCAAGTTGGGCAGCCAATAAATTTTACAAATAAATAAATAAATAAATAAATTTTCACAAATCTGTATCATCTATAATGACTTAGAAATGTGGGGAATGAAATCCTTTCCTTTTATTATTTTAAGTGATTGTGCACTAAATGCAAATCTGCTGAGAGGTTTCTGAGGACATAAAGCACAACACAAAAATAGAGAGTAGGTTCCTCTTGTTATTCCTCTTTACTCAGGACTATTGCATCTAATAAAAAGAGCTATTTCTGACAAAGAATATTTTTTTTTGTAATTGAGCTTTCAGCTTACTATTGATCAAATGATCAAATAACACAAAGAGTATGAGGACCAGGAAGAAGAGGAGAGGAAGAGGTTCAAATGTATCCATCTGCATGAGGCCCCAAGAAAGTAAGGTGCTAAGCAAAGCAGGACAAAGAATTATGTTATGGGAAAACACAGCTATGAATATGAGCTTATAGAGTCTGCGCCTATGTTAATTCACAGGGAATTGAGAGAAGTTTCGGATGAGCTGAACTACTAATTAGAGAATGTAGCTCCATGCTAGTCAATAAATAGTTAAGCAACAGGACTATTCTCCTCAGGATTTTATTGTGTGGTGAGTTTCCTATGCAAAATGCTTCTTTTAGATACATATTTAATTTTTAGTCCAAGTTCTGCCACTTTCTATTTTGAATATATAGCTTTAATATCTCATTTTGCTGGAATCAGCCTAACACTGCAAAGGATGAACCTGGGGACTACAAAACCAGTATTGCATTGAGTTCCCATATTTCTTAAAATGGCACTGAAGAAAGATAAAGAGAAATGAATGTGTGAAGGAATAATCTGTAAGAACTTGTGTAGGTCTTCAGAAGACTAATGAGCCAAGTATTGTCCCTAAATATTAATAAAAGATTAGGAAATACATTGTCACAAACTTTACTAGACTTGTGAATAGTTATGAGATGAAGCAGTTGAAGAAAATTACATGGTGATGGTCTGCATTTAATTAGTGAAATCACTTTGTGCCCATTGTATAATTATCTTCATTCATGCACACTTGTGCACTGATGTCCAGATAATTTCCACTGTTTTAAAGATATTTCTGCTGTGCACTGATATATACGTAATCCCCACTCTTTTAAAGAACCTTCTGCTTGACTGATTCTGATGCTGCATGTTTAGTTTGTAAATATGCCAAAAATTGATTCGAAGTTTTGACATACACCCAAAACAAGTAAGGTACAAATACAAAAAGAAAAGCAGCAATGTTGGAAAAAAAATAGAAAGCCAGCAGAAGTTATGACATACTAAAATGAATGATGGCAATAGAGAGTAGAGCTGCTATTAGTTTATCAAAAGATCTGGAGATTATAAAACACAGATTTGCAGATGCTAGTTTATATGTGAATGCATACTATATTTAGTTGCTTGTTAAGTGAAGTATTCTCCCTTGACCATTCATACTAGCTCCGCTGCTCCCTCCTATTTATCAGGTTATAAGCCCCAGTAAGCTTAATTAGTAGCAAATATAGCTGTACAGAATTGCAATGCAAATTGTTGTAGATTTTAGGAGTGTTTGCTATAGGATTTATAATTTACATAGAACTCAGAGGAGCAGAACAGTTAAAACTTGTAATCACCCCTTATCACGAGAGCCATGCTTTCTGCTATGTTCTTCCATCTGACTGTATACTATTATTTCTTGTTCAATTGGAATCTTCATAAGAATCAGAAGTCCTTTACATTCTTTCACACATATGCTATAGCCATTATTAGTCCCCTTCCCCTTGGAGAGTAGCAGTGACTACAGATTTATTAGTGTCACTCTTGAATTTGAATCTTAAGGATGGTTTCAAGGCATTTTGTTTCCTGAAGTGAAGCAGCAGATGGCATCACACTATGTACAGGATCTCTCCGGCTCTGGATTGTCCTCTGCCTCTTACAGGCACACATTTCTCCCTGCTTCTCTAATCTACTATTAACTTAGAATGAGATTCTTACCAGGCACTTGTTATGACTATAAAAGAAATCAAAGATACCACTGCAGAAATAACTTTTTTCTTCTTTTCTTATTCTGGTCCCAGGTGTGATAAAAGTATAACTACCTGTGAACATTAGTTAGAAATTTATTTAGATGAGGGTCACACAAAGGCAAAAGCAAAATTAATAAAAAAAGAGGGTAAGGTTCTTATTGTTGTCTGGTCAATCATATATATATATATATATATATATATATATATATATATATATATATATATATATATATATATATATATATATATATATGAATGACATATGGTATCTATCTGTCTGTCTATGTGTTTGTTTGTAGGAACAGCTTTGTTGGAAAAGCTTTGTATACCTCCAAACCTTTTATCTTCCTTTAATATGTGATCTCTAAACTCTTCTCCCTATGTTTCCATAAAAAAATCTCTTTGAATTACAACAATCACTGCTCTGGTCTTGAGATTTTCTAAAAATAATGTATTATGTCAGCCTGTCATGTCTAGCAAGCCCTGCAGTGTGTTTTTAATGGAAGGAGACAGAATTTAATTTTCCCTCCTGCAAACATAGGCCCATGATGAATTTCACAGATATAAATATGAATACAAGAGTAACTGAACCATTGGTTTTTCTAACCTTTTCATGCAGTGAATTACAATTAACAGTAATTGCTTCTATCTCTATGGGAAAATATATCTCTGTTGACAAGCTCAGCTATCTGATATCCAGGAGCACATAGTAATAATAGAGTAAAATGGATTACCTGCAGAGTGAAATAGCAAAAACATTGACTGCATGTTCAGACTATTCTCTCTGGTAAATAAATGAAGTTATTTTCTGACAGTGAATCACTGAAGGAGAGAGAATTGTGAGAGTGAAAACAGATATATAAATATAATCAAACTATAATCAAAAGAAAAAAGAATAAAATATGCTAAAATTTGTAAGTAGAGAATTTTGTAATAAGTAGGGAAAGTTTTAGTTAAAAATGTATATTGTAAATATGCCTAAAGATTTAATGCTGGGGCTAGTTAAAGGTAGAACCTAGTGGGCTGATCAAAATATATTGTACTGCATTTTAAAGCACATATATATATGCAAATCCAATATCTGGTTTATACTTCAGTGCAGAAAAGCATGCATGGCATTATTATTGGCATTACTATTAATTATCGAACAAGATCTGGATTTGAATATTGTGTATTTGTGTGTTTAAATGGGAAATATAAATCCCTCATAAGAAATAAGTTGAAAGTCAATTATAACAGGAAGGCCTAGGAAGGATATCTTGAAGGTTAATGTTAGAAAAACTTTAATAATCTCAAATAGAGTAAAATTTGGTCTCCTTAACATTAATCAACAACTCCAGTTCATAATGGAAAAGATCACATTGTCAGAAGTTGAATTATTATGTGAAACCTAATAGTGTTGGGATATGGGAACTCCAAGAAAGCAGTGGGTATTACATATGGAATGTCAATGCCTAGAGATCTTTTTCCGAATCATCAAACCATATTCCTAAAATCATAATATACTTTATAATTAATACAAAATTACTGATATATTGGGAAATAGTAATCTCCATGACATTCTAGATCCCTTATTTATTTCTAGTTTGCTATTTTATTCTTTTATAAGACTTCTATCTTTCCTTTGTTCATACCCTTTTGCTAAAAAGACTTTCTTTAAAATGTCTGGAAATGCAAATGAATGAATGTAATACAATAGGAGCATATGTCTGATCTAACTAAAGTACTAAAGCAGTCAACAATGGTTTTTAAAAGTTGACTTGAGAAAGGAACAGTATGAAACATAGATTCTCTTTCCCCCATAAGAAGCAATTATTAAGAAAATAGGAAACTTGACCAAGTGGAGGAGCAAAAAATTATCACATGCAATAAGAGTAAAGGCTACCGGAGTCCTTAAAATATGATAAGAAATTTGCTCTGAGCAAAGTTCTATTTTTCATCTTTCTCCCTGATTTTTATTATTAGAGCTTGCAAATCATTTGCATGTTGAGGTATCAAAGTACTGCAAGTTTCACACACATATATACACACACAAACATACACACACACACATTGAATGAATGTTGAATGTTGAAGGACAGTTTGTTTACCTGGAGCTAGCCTGTTTTGCCCTATTCTATTTGAATTTGGGATTCCTGTCCTGTATGTGGGGTTTGCATGAGGGTAATGGGAGATTCTTGGATTCCCACTTTCCTCAGCACAGGTTGGTATGAAACCTCTTTATAGTCAATGAAACATATTTTGGCTGCTTTTTGTTATTATCTATCTTTTCAGTTATTCAACATTTATCAGGAATAATGTCTTTTGTCCTTTAGTCTTTTCATTTGAGGTTCTTTTTTTATTTTATTAAAAAAAATTAAAATACAAAATTCATTTTTTTTAAAAAAAACAGCAATGATAAATTAATTCCTCAATCTTTTTCAATCCTGTTAGGAAAAACCAATTTATCACTTCTCCACTAAGTCAGGTTTCTGCTGCTTTTAAAGAAATGCAGGCTTGAACTACAGAAGGCTTGTGCAATTGACTCAGTTAGTTCTACTTCTATAAAATCCATATTTATTTCCAGAAAATCTGCTGCTTTCAGATCACATTCCTTTTGTGAATCTAATTTATCTAATGCTACATGCATCTAAATATTTTCTGCAGCCATTATTATTTCATCAAACTTTTTTTTTAAAAAAGCTTTCAGCTAGGGATTGCATGTTACCAAATGATTTTTTTAGATGTCAGTCACATTTGCTTATCTGTAATTTGATACATTGTTGCTCATGTAACTTAGCAGTGATAGATAAGAGAACACAGAAACTTGCTTTCTTTTGCTGGGTCTTTGTATTTTGTTATTTTCGCCACTTCTTTTTCTTCTATTCTGTTATCTCCAAGTATATCTAGATTTTTTTTCTTTCATTTTTTTTGTTTATTTGTTAAGCATGAGGTGTTATGTGACAGGTGCTTGTCTGAATTCTAAAGTCCCAGGGCACTGTGGCTTCTTCAGTTTCTATCACTCTATTTACTTTGTAGTCCCGCTGGTTATTGCTTGCAAGCAAATGAAATTTCTTGCAGATCTTCCAGTATTATGCTATTAGAAGCTGTTGTTACTATTGTTGCTACTTTGTCATGCCATTTTTTAAATAGTCCATGCAATCTCTTGCAGCATCTAACCATTTATTCTTAAGGCTTTCTTGTGCAGCTGGAATCAGCTCCTCAGTCTTTTTCTTCAATTTTCCTTCTCTAAGCCATCACCAGTCTTGTTTATCTACTTTGTCTTTAAAAAAAAAAAAATTGGCCATGTAATATTTTACCTTGCCAGGTTTCTCTTCTATCCCTCATTTGGTCTTTCTTGGAGGCCACTTGAGTTTCTCTGTCCTCAGTAAACCTTCATGGTACAATAGCTTCAGCACCATTTCTTCACTGTCCTTCAGATAGTCTTTCAATGCACTTTTTTTCTTCTTCAACTGTCTGGTGTACTTGCAATATATTTTCCTTGGTATACAGAGACATTCAACACCACTGTATGGATGAAGGGGCATGACTCATTGTCTTTATTATTCTGATCTTTCTTTTAGTTCTGCTTGAATCCAGTCCACTATTCCATCTGTGCATTAATGACTGGAATTGCTGAGATGTTAATTGACTTGATGATATTTCCTGGACTGAGTTTGGATTTTAAGATCTTCTTTGTTCTAAACTTTCAGTGATGTCTGAAAATCAAATACAATTGCATAAATTGTGTCCACAGGGAGTCTGAAAAAGGCAAGATGACACTCATAGTATTGCAGTTGAAGCCTTGCATTTTTCCTACATTGTTTCATATCATATACATATATAAAGGATTTGGACTTTGATCAACTATGTTGCCTAATTTGAGCCCCTTCCCCAATGCTGCTGATTTGTGTAGTTGTGCTTAGTTGAAACTAGTGCTTCTATCAGCAAGGAAATAGTCTTTATCAACACTGATTGTATTACCAGAAATAAAGTTAGTGTAATTACATCTGAGCTTTAAGGGAGTTGGATACATCCAAAACAGTAGGGAACACAGAATCAGTTCTTTACTTGAGAGAGTGAACTCAGACACTAGATCAGTGGTTCTCAAACTGTGGGTCAGGACCTCATTTGGGGTCAAACGACCATTTCACGGGGGTTGCCAAACAACACAGTCTGCCATTTCCCCCTCTTTTCCTTAGCTGTGCTACTCCCTTTTATTCTATTGGCTTCTGAAAGCCAATAGAATAGACCTTCTTGAATAGAGTCTAATTCTATTGGCTTTCAAAAGCCAATAGGAATTGTCCAGGCTGTCTCTGCCCTGCTGAGCCTGCCAAAAGTCCCATTCTGCAAACGGTGCTGCACCAGTTGAGTAGTCCTCGACTTACGACCGGTTGGGGGTCGTGGCATTAAAAAGGTTGAGAACCATTGCACTAGATACTGCAGGGACATAGAGAAGCATCATGGTATAAGTTAAAGAATTGTGGTAGGTTAACCTTCTGCAGCACCTCTGTTATGTTTTGTTGTGATGGAAAAGACTGTTATTTGTGAGTGTGGTGGAGAAAAATTGAAGAAAGATCTGGCTAATGATCTGGTTAAACTGGATATAGCTCTCGTTAACAAACTCTGGAATCTGAGTTCTTGCTTGTAACATAGTTGGCTCTATCAAGAGCTACTTTCCTACGGTGACTTTCTATCCTGCTGGGAATGTGTATGAGAAATATATTGAGCAGGTCTTATCTACCTGAATTGCACCCTACCAGGAGGAAGCAGCGTTTAATTGTATCCCATGAATACAGCCTGTCTTTGCTACTAGTGGAAAAAGGATAAAGCTCTGATGGAACTAACACTTTGCTTTCAGCATTTTGTACCTCTTTTCATGTCTAGATTTTAATCCAGTTGACACTATTATTCCTCTAAAGTATTTAAGCTGAGCTGTCATGCTTCTCTGTACTGAAAACATAACAGTTTGCTTTGGGATTTCATTCAATTAAAGAAAGGAAAACCAAGAATTCTTTCACTGGCCTAAAATGTTCTTAAGAAAACGTCAAAGATTGAATGCTGTTGGGAAACTAGTGATGAAAAAATGGAATTTAAATATTAAGAGGCAGAGATTTGCCTTTTGATGAAATAAAATATTTGCATAATAACAAGAATATCTCTTTTGTGGAGAATTGCTGATTGGAAACTACAATTTAGATACTGAGATGATCTTCAATTGGAAATACGCTAATTTGGATGGCTGGTTGTCCATCATACTTTGAATGTTCAGAAGGAAAACCTCCCAGAAAGAATACACAAATAGTACAGTATAGTGGACATGGGCAAAATCCCTTATTTGTACAGGTACAATAACAACTGCTTTTAATGGAGCTGCAATAGTTTAAAATGGAAAACTGACCTCTAAAAATGAATAAACAAACTTAGTCTGTGTGGATATTTAAAAACTGCTTACTTGACCAAAAAAAGTCTACAGTGGCAAGGGTGTGAGAATCCATTACAACAATGCTGTATGCCCTCTTGCTACTTTTGTAGTGCTTTCTAAATGTAATGCTCCTTGCATTAAAAATAGCCTTGGAATATTAAATGCATCAATATTTCCTTACAATATTAAATGCATGTAGTAATTATTATTCCAATATGTGAAATCTTTTTAGGGATTGTCTTATTCAAAGTTAGAAGGTCTGTCCCTCTTCCTCCTCCTCACTCTCTTTCTCTCTGAGTTCAAAGTGTTGGTTTCAGGTTTTCTTCTATTTAATGGGCTTTTACTAAAGGAATGAAATCATTTTGATGGGAGGTTATTAGGCTTTGATCAAATGCTTTTCTGCTTTTGGAACACCCTTATTTCATTCAGTATGTTTTATTTATGCCAGGGGCCTGCTTTATCTATCCACAATATATTTTGCTAACTGTCACAGTATTTATGCAAAGCTTATTAAAACGCAGCAACTTTCTCCCCCAGTAATTATGTCTTCTGTGCAATTCATCTGACCCCTAAGGCACCCAACGTATATGAAGTAATGATCTTTTGTTTCTGCTAAAAAATATTTATTTAGTTCTCCTTCAGTTTATAAATTAATCTGGGTTGTCTCAGCATGTACATGCAACATGGCTCAATGTTCTGCCACTTCTTCCCTCTCAGCTTCTGTTGTGTACGTGAATAGAACCAAAGGGATAGGAGAACAAAGGAAAGATACCCTGACCTAAAAAAAGAATGTTAATGTTAAGATCGCCATTACCACAATTTCCAGATACTTATCTTTGAAAAGAAGCCAATTGATGCATTTAATATTTGCCACTCCAGCTGATACTCATTTCATTGCTATTTTAATATACTATAAATAGTACTTTCTCTCACTCTTGCGCAGACTGCAGGCAGTTATTAACCACTATAAAATAGTTGTCTTTTATAAAGCTCTCTGCACATTTCTGCAAAAATAAAGCCCGCTATGCTCCCAGGTAAGCATTGTTTTGTGAGTGCACTAAATGGATTTCCATCCCCAGACGGAAAAAGGTGAAAGGAGCCAAATTTGATTTTTGCAACCTAATACCATCATGCCTATCCTTGCTCATTGTACCATCTGTTCTGATTTCTTTGACAGTAAGACTGATGTTGCAGCTATTCACTGTGGACATACTTTCCATCATTTGTGTCTCATCCAGTGGTCTGATACTGCACCATGTTGGACCTGTCCTCAGTGCAGAATCCATGTTGGAAAAAGACACATAATCAATGTAATGTATTAGCCACAACTGTTTTAAATCACTTGCTTAATGTCTGACCTACATTGCTGTATTATTTAACAGTTGCTGTTACTGAAAGTCAGACTGGCTGTCTCCAAGCTGATAATGAGGTTTGGGCGGGCAACTGTTACTTTAAATCTATTGGTTGCCACCTAAAGGCTAACTGTATAAATAGCTGTGCAGCAGCCTTTAGGGCTGTTTCTGTTCTGAGTTAATAAATTTGTTGCTGTTTCAACACTCTGCCTCATTCAATGCCTAAAAAACCAAAGATATAACAGTGGCGACGAGGATGGGATGTGCTGCTTCATTGAGAGAGCTTGAAGTTACTAGGGGGTGAGGTCAGCACAGAGCCTGACAGGAACTACGTTCCCCCCCTTGGTCTGCCAGCAAGCCATGCTGGAGACCACCACACCTTAAGGATCCATCCTAGGGCCTATACAAAAGCCAGCAGCGCAAGGCATTGAATGAAGAAACAAACCACCATGGCGAAGGTCGGGAAGCTCAAAGAATTCAATGTAACTCACCCGGAGAGATGGGCATCCTACATTTCCCATGTCAAAAATTATCTCCATGTCAACCAGGTCACCGAAGATGGATTGAAGGCCACAACACTCCTCTGCATATGCAGCCCCACCACTTTCAACATTGCAGAGAAACTGGTCGCCCTGATGCCGCTCGAGTCAGTCACCTACGCGGATTTGAAAAAAAACTCTGAGACCATTTCAAGCTCAAGTTATCTCTTATAGCATGAAGGCACATTTTTGAGCAGTGGGAGCAACAACCCGGTGACTCTGCAATAGAATTAATTGCTGCTCTTTGTCAAGCGTCTGCAATTTCACAGATCTAGAGGAGAGACTATGAGGCCGCTTAGTCTGTAAACTCCAGAATCGAAAGCTCCAACAAAAACTGTTCGCTAAGGAGACTCTCTCACTACAAGAGGCCTTGAAGGAGATCATGGCGGATGAAGCCACCAGAGGGGCCGTTAAAGTACTGAACCCTCCAAAAGTGTGCCAAGCACCGAAGCCATCCACCACGAGGATGCCGAGTGGATGAAAGACACTGACTCAGACTACAAAGTCGACCAACTATGAAAGCACCTGGAGAAGGGGACACAGCCAGCCGGGAAGGCAGTTCCGTTGCTTAGATGCATGGACTGTAGAGGCCGCCATCAACGTGTGGATTGCTGATTCCGAACTGCAATGTGCCGGGCCTGTGGCAAACCAGACCGAGGTTGTCAGATGGACCGCCCAAAAAAAGATGCATTCAGGAGAGGTATCGGGGCCCCAGGTCAACACCAAGTAGGGTTCTGCTCCAGCTGAAGGAGCGTATCACCCCCTAAAGCAGAAGCTTAGACTACAGGTCAAGCTTCAGGGAGTTCTATGCAAGATGGAACTGGACATGGGCTCAGCCATGTCCATCATTTCACAAGGAACATTTAGGCACCTATGCCATCATAGCAACAGATGGGCCAAACTCCAGCTGTCCAATCTACTACTCACAGACTTCCAAAACTCCTGAGTGGCGGACAAAGGCAAAGACATAATGCTGGTGGAATTCAAGAGGTTCAAGGGGCCACTAGAAGTCATAGTGATGGAAGGCCAATGCACAAGCCTCATAGGGCTTGATTGGTTTGATGCATTGGGCATTCAAATAACCAGCATTCACCAAACACAAGCAGCAGATTTCTCTGCAGTCTGCAAGAGTTCGCAGATATTTTCAGTTCTAGTCTAGGGGAGTACAAGGGTCCTCCGATCGCCCTCAAGCTTGATACTATGCTAACTCCAATACGGATCAAGCCTCGTAGAGTGCCTTTCACGGTAAAACCCAAAATTGATGCAGAGCTGGATAAGCTAGTGGAACAAGGGATATTGCAGCCCATAGACAGTGGGGTGTGGGAGACCCCCATAGTAACGCCATGAAAGGCCAACGGGGAAGTGTGAATATGCCCTGACTATAAGTGCACCCACAACAAGGCACTTCAACAGCACATGTACCCTGTGCCAGTTGTCAGCCATATTTTGGCATCATTGCAAGGAGGCTGCGTGTTTGTCAAATTAGATTTGGCACAGGCGTATCAACAACTGCACGTGGACAAGGTCACGGCAGTAGCCCAGACTATTGTCACCCATAGGGGACTTTTAAGGTTAAGTGCCTACAGTTCGGGGTGAGTGTAGCCCCAGGGCTGTTCCAGGGAGTGATGGAGCACACGCTCAAGGGAATTCCAGGGGTTTGCCCCTAATTTTATAATGTCCTCATTGCTCGGGAATCGGTTGAGATTATGGCTGAATGGCTTAAGGCCATCCTTCAGCAGTTCCGTGATGAGGGACTTAAACTAAAAAAAGAAAAGTGCAAGATTTGGGATAGAGTCAACCAAGTTCCTTGGTTTCCACATCGATGCCGAAGGCATTCATCCAGCGGAATCCAAATTAAAAGCAATCCAGCAGGCCCCAAGGCCGAAGTCAAAGACAGAGTTTCAGGCTTTCCTAGGCCTTTTGAATTTTTACCATGACTTCCTCCCAAACAAGACCGCAGTGGCAGAGCCATTACACTGGCTCTTGGATAGACAAGCTCAGTGGTAGTGGACCAGTGTCCATGAGAGTAGCTTCCAAGCAGTCAAATCACTGCTGTCGTTGAACTCAGTTCTCACTCATTTCAATGAGCAGCTGCATATCTGCATTGCATGTGATGCATCCCCGTATGTGGATGGGGCTGTGTTAAGCCACTTAATGGCTGATGGGAGGCAGGAGCCCATTGCGTATTACTCCAGGACCCTATCATCCACTGAGCGCAACTACGCTTAGGCTATTGTGGCTGGAGTTAAAAAGTTACATGACTACTTGTATGGCTGCCAGTTCACAGTCTTCACGGGCCACAAGCCACTCCTAGGGTTGTTCACCACAAACAAACAGAAACAGATTCTTCTCCTCGAATGCTGAGGTGATCTATCTTCCTATCAGCCTACAGCTACAGGATGATTCACGAACTGGGCAAGGAAATGGGCCATGCAGACGGCCTGAGCAGGTTGCCCCTGCCACATGTGGAGCCAGCTCCAGCTCCAGCAGCACGCATCCTGGCCCATCCAGGATTTGCTGGAATCTCCCCTTCATGCTGGGGACATAGCTGCTGAGACAGCAGCTGACAAAACACTGGGTACACACAGGATGGCTGGACAAATGTCCAGGGCCAGAATTTCAGAGTTTCTTCATGAGAAAAGATGAGCTTTCAGCTCATAAGGGGTACATCTTTTGGGGAAGTAGGGTCATAGTTCCAAGCTCTTTAAGGCCCAGGGTCCTACAGTCTCTGCACAAGGGTCATCCGGGAATAGTCCAGATGAAGGCACTTGCAAGGAGCTACCTTTGGTGGCCAGGGCTAGATAAAGCCATTGAGGCCTAAGTACATGGTTGCTACACATGCCAGCAATCCAAACCAGAGATGCTGCAAGCATCTGTCCGATGGGAGGACACACACACACCATGGTCAAGAATCCACATCAATTTTGCTGGGCCCTTTCAGGGACAGCTGTTTCTAACAGTGGTAGATAGCCATTCTAAATGGTTAGAGGTCGCACCAGTCCCTACTATGACTACTGCCAGGACCATGCAGGAACTGCGTAGAATCTTTGCAACACATGGACTTCCAGACGTGTTAGTCTCTGACAATGGGGCTCAGTTTACAGCTTCTAACTTCCAGTCTTTCCTCAGGGCAAATCTAATATGGCACACCATGTTGGCTCCCTTTCACCCGGCCTCGAATGGCCAAGTGGAACGCATGGTCCGCACAACCAAGGAATCACTAAAATGGATTTCACAGGGGATTGGCACCACAGACTGGCAGATTTTCTACTCTGCCAATGCACAACTCCCTGTACCGCCACAGGCAGAAGCCCTGCCGAACTCAGATGGGGCCACTGTTTGATCACCAAGCTGGACAAGCTGCATCCCAACTGGGTTGCTTCGAACTCTGCTCAGCCAAAGGCACCTTGAAATTTGCAAGTGGGTGACCGGGTTTGGACCCAGAATTACGGGCAAGGGACTTTGTGGGTGGCAGCCGTGGTTGTTAGGGTGTCGGGACCACTCTCTTATGAGATGGTCCTGGAAGATGGGCGAGTCATTCACCAGCACATTGATCAGCTGCATCGAAGGCTAGCGAACCAGTCGCTGGCTCAGGCCTTTCAAGAGGGCCACACTCAAGGGCTGTGCAACAGCGGCCCAACAGAGGAGCTTGCATGCTCCAACAGAACTCTTACTCAAGGAGATGGGGAAAAGGCCGCAGGAGAGCTTCCTCTGGACAGACAGACAGTATCCGCTGAACAGGACCGGCAAACTGCACTGAGGGACAGCCCTGCAGACTTTGCTGCACGATTGGACTTTCATTTGGGCCAACTGGAACTGGCTGGCCAAAGGGACCCAAGTCAACCTGACTTCACTGGACCTCAGAGTCCTGGTCTACCCAGCCGGGCGGGCAAGTGGGTAGACCGGGAGACCCCTGCAACCTCTAGACGTTCAGAACGGTCAAGAAGGCTGCCTAAATATCTGCAGGACTATGTCCAGCAATTGAGAGTTTGAGCCATCTAGGGGGAAAGGGTATAATGTATTAGCCACAACTGTTTTAAATCACTTGCTTAATGTCTGACCTACATTGCTGTATTGTTTAACAATTGCTGTTATTGAAAGCCAAGCTGATAATGAGGTTTGGGGCGGGTAAATGTTACTTTAAACCTATTGGTTGCCACCTAGAGGTTAACTGTATAAATAACTGTGCAGCAGTCTTTAGGGCTGCTTCTGTTCTGAGTTAATAAACTTGTTGCTGTTTCAATACTCTGCCTCATTCAATGCCTAAAGAACTGAAGATATTAACAATCAACAAATTGTTTTTTGATGTTGCCCTAGAGGAGCAGTCAGAACTGGATGCAGAAAGTCTACAGAATGAACTAGATAGGGTGAAAACTCAGCTACCCATGAAAGAGAAAGAAAAATGAAATTGTCAATGTATTGAAAATTTATTGAGAGCGACACTGGATCTACATAATGCCACTATAGGATCACTCCAGTAAACTGTTTCTGACATGGAAATGCTGTGTTCTACACTCAAGAAATAAATGAAATATTTATAACAGGAACAAGAAGAAGCAAAGAGTGCAAAAGAAGAAATTCAAAAATTATGTAGGAAGGTGAAATCTATGGAGAAAATTGAGGCACTGTTACAGGGCCAACATTCTAAAGTAGAAGAGATGATCCGGGACATGGGAGCAGGGCAAGCAGCAAGTGAAACAGCTTGCAGTCCATTGCATCTCACTGAAAGGAGTGCACTAAATGTTGAACTTAGCAGAGAGGCATATATATTGCTTTCCAGATGACTTTGAAAGAGGGTCAAACTAGTCATTTTCCTGCGTCTACAGTTCTATAGATATTACTTCACCAGGATTGTCTGTCAGTATCTCCTTCTTTGAATCTTTGTAAGCTTCTGTTCTATTGACATCTTTTTCTTTGATTTTTCCAAACAATCTTCTCTAATGATTCTTGGATTTGCACTATATGTGCAAAATATTTGAGCCTTAGCTTCATTATTAGCACTTCCAGAAAACAGCCTAATTTTATTTCAACTAATGCAAAACGATTTGTTCTTCCTGATCCACAGAATTCACAATCATTTTATGTAGCATAAGAGAAGCATTTCCATAGTATAAAATATTTCTGTTACATGCATGAGAGGTAGTGGGACAGCAGTGGCAATCTCTGCATGAAATACAGGATATGGAAAGGAGCCATTTATCTTCTCCAGAGTGTAGTACCAATCCTCCCTATCAGAACATTGTTTACAGAATGTGCAAGCAAATACCCACACATGACTGCAAATAGTATTAATATGTTAGAGAGAATAGGTGAACTTTTTGATCTGCATATTGCATTTCATTGAAGAGACATCCTACTTCATTGTGTCTATGATCGGGCAAAGTGAAATGTGACAGTAGCTTCACATTCACTATCAAGAGACAACTAATTTCTGTTACTAAATTTTAGTTTCATTCTCTCATCTATGCGTTGTGCGTAGTAAAATTCTGACTCTTATGGATACTGTGAGGAAAAGAAAATTGGAAAGCATGTTAAATTATGTCTAATGAGAAAACTAACATTTCATGATCAGTGCAGTTTTGAGACTTGAGAATTACTTATGATTATAACTGCTATATTTAAACCTATTTTTCAAGGAAAAATAGCTAAATCTGTAAAGGCAGAAAGGCTGATTTGATATTGTTCTCTATTTTAAAATGTTTAGATCAAAATTAATTTTAATCTTTGCATTCTACAAAGAGTGAATCAACTTCTGCTACCTTTTGCAGAAGCTGAAATGGTATCTGTAAATAAGTAATTATTATGGATTAATATTGTTATTGCTAAGACCCAAATTTAACTTAATGCTTATTAAAGGCAAGGAATTTGCAGCAGGGCATGGTGTATGAAAAATAGTGCTTTACATTTTTTTATTAATTTTACAATAACTTGTAAGGCAGATTCTTCATGATTTTCTTGTCATCGCTGATCTAATTTTACTGCCAGCAGCAGATAAATAAAATATTACGATTTTAACTAGAATTATAATGCCTAATTTATAATGTCTAATTCTTTATACATTTTGAAATACCCAGAAATAGTTTGATAATTAGAGCTGAAATATGATCAAGAATAACGATAAATAACGAGGAAGCTATTGTTTATTATATGGGAAAATTGAGAAAAAAATAATGAGGAAAAGAGACAACACGGATGTATTTAAAACATCCTCTCAGAAGGGGGGAGAGTGTCCTTATTAACATAATTAAGGAAAGTGGGGTGGGGTGGTGAAATACAGCTCAGGATCAATAAAAATATTATGAATATAGATAGTCCTCAACTTACAATTATTCATTTAGTGACCATTTGAAGTTACAACAGCACTGAAAAAAGAGACTTATGACCAATTTTCACACTTAGGACTGTTGCATCATCCCCATGGCCATATGACCAAAATTTGGATGCTTGGAAATTGGTTCATGTTTATAACAGATGCAATGTCCTAGGAGTCATTTTGTGACCTTCTGACAAGCAAAGTCAATGGGGAAGCCAGATGCACTTAATAACCATGTTACTAACTTAGCAACTGCAGTGATTCACTTAACACAGTGGCAAGAAAGGCCGTAAAATTAGGCAAAACTCACTTAACAACTGTCTCACTTAGCAACAGAACATTTTGGATCAATTGTGGTTTTAAGTCAAAGACTACTTGTACCTACCTGCTTATCTTAAATAAATATTAATTAGCAGTGCAGATTAATTGCTTGCTAGGGTGCTAAAGAAGCAGGAGGAAGTGATTTCATAATTTCTGACCTTAATTTTTGAAAACTCCTGGTGATCCGGTGTGGTCTATAAACATAGTGGACACCAAACTAGATCCAGGATTTGGGGGGGGGGGGCAAAAGAGGACTTGTCAAAGAAAAGATTGAGGGAAAATATTATAGTAATCTATAAATGCCAGGAAGGTTGTCACTTGCAAATGAGAATGAACTTGTTCACTACAGAAACTGAGGGCAGGAAAAAGAATACATATACATGATGTAGCACTGAACAGCAATAATGTGATAATCACGCTTTCAGTTCAATTGAGGGAGAAAATCCGAGTTGTCCATCTGGAGACTTTTCTTAGTACTGGTACTAGTACTGCACTAATGTGAGGTTTTTTAAAATTATTATTATTATTAAGATGATGCCCATGAAGGAAAGTTTTAAACTAAACCATGTGCTTGAAGTCATGACTTGATACATTATTAAGTAAATGTGTAGTGGGTATGTCCTTATTTTCCCCCCATGAAATATATTATAAATCAAGTAAAATCAAGCTGTCAGATAGGTTGTCTTCCAAGGAGCTGTTTATGATCAAATGGATATTACTTCAACAGGATTGTTATCAGTGTCTGCTTCTTTGAATCTTTGTCAATGTCTGCTTATGTCTATCTATTAACGTCTTCTATTACCAGTGGTAACTTTTGGCATCTTTGTCTTTGCTTTTTTTCCAAGGATCAGAGTCTTCTCCAAATGATTCTTGGATTTCCACTATATGTCCAAAATATCTGAACTTTACCTTTATTATTAGCGCTTCCAGAAAGTAGCCTAATTTTATTTCACCTAGTGCTGAATTATGACTTCTTCCCATTATTCATAGAATTCACAATCATTTTATCTAGTATCACAAAAACATTTTTCTTCATTCAGCTTTTCTGACGCAGCTTTTACAGCCATGTAATAGATGCGGTCTGGTATAATTTAACATACATTCTATATTTGTGTTTCTGTCCTTGTGTGGCTTTTCTTGCAACTGAAATCTTGGTGATTTCCCCTGCCCCTCACAGCCCCCTGTTCCCAAAATAATTCAGATATTCAGATATTTCTCAGTTTTTCCTGGGGAGCAGTCATTCTTTGACCATTTTTACAGAGGATGTTCTTTTATTTCTCCTCCATCCCTCCATATAGATTGCCTCGCATGTACATACCATGTACAGATGTTATGTGGGGAGAACTTGTGACAGGCAGCAAGACAGATATTGACGAAAGGCTTATTCAGCAAATATTTAAGTGTTGCTCATTCTTTGAAATGGATGGAATCAAAAAAGGAATGAAAGCAAAACATCTGAAGACAAATTGGACTGCCACAGTATTTTGGTAAAGACGAGTGCTAGTCATGGTTAAAAATAGTTTAAAAAATCTAGACAAGGTCCAAAAGAATTTTTCTAATAACATAACAAACACATAACCACTAATATTGTAGTTCCAATGCCTGAGGGAATAACCAATTTTCCAAGGATTTCTAGAATGTGAATTGGATTGAAGTTGTTTGAATCTCAGTTGTTTGTCAGGCATGTGACAAAGAAGATATGCTTCTAAGTTTTCACCAGGTGACGATGCTTCACTGAGGGGACATGCTGCATGCCCATTCTGCCTGATTTCATGAAGAGTCTTGAACTTCCTTATAGGGTTTTAAAGGAGACTACTGGTACCTTTATATATTAAATTTATATGGCTGCCCATCTTAAAACACAACACAAAATGGCTCACAACAATAAAAACCCTAAACTATCAGCCATAAAATACAATCCAGAAATGGTACCACAGTCATCCTCTGATGGTCTTACAGAAAGTGAAAAGAGTGGGGGCCTGCTAGATAACAGGTGGAAAGGTACTCCATAAGAAAGGAGCAGTCATAGAAAAGGCACATTTCCAAATTGCCAGTGGATAGTAACATTTCAGGAAAAAGTTTTGGAATGAGTCTACCGTATTCAATCTGGCAGGCTGGTTAGATACTGCCAGAAAGAAAAGTCCCTTTAAATGGCATGCAAAATGCCATTCATGTAAAGCTCATGCAAAAGTCTATTTAACAAATGACTATGATATTAGTGATCATGATAATAATTTCTTTGTTTAGGAATGGGCACAACTAGTGTACAAGATGGATTTGTGCAAAGGCCTACTTGGACATTACTGCCATCTACTTCTTGAGCAGAAGCCCAGAAGGACCCCCAAATTCTGCATCAACTCTGAATGGGGTAATTTAGTCCTGTCTAGAGTTAATGATATTAGAGGGTCTAGATATGAGAGGGCCCAAGCTCTCTGCCACTCAATTTTGACAGGGTTCAGTCCATGACACAAAGTTAGTCTTTCTTCCCATTATACTGAAATAAAAGCCAGGTCTTAACTCCATGTGAATCAGACCATAAATAATGTAGGTGAAATCTATAGTCTCTATAAACTTCTAAGTTATTTCTAATTCTGAAGTTAATGAAGGCAGCTTGAAGCCCCCCAGAATGATGAACGTGGAGAATTCTACTGCTAGTCCACAAACAGTTTTGATGTGAAAATGGCTGCACAGCAGAGGGTCAATACAGAGGCAGAATCTTCAAATCTTCAAATTCACAAATAAATCCTCACATTTAGTAGTTATAAAGCAATGCTCCTGGAACCCTTCAGTGTTGATGACAATAGCTACATCCCATGGAGCCTCGGCCAGTGCAACAGCACAAATCAAGGTGGGAATCCCCCTTCCGGATTCATCCAGATCTTGCTAATACATGATAGTCAGTCTTCTTATTCATGATGAGGAAGGCCTTATTACAGACCAAGCTGGCTTTCAGCATCAGGCACTGAAGTGGTTCAATCAGGCATATATGCATATATTCCAAGACCTACTTATAGGTTTAATTTGTGCTTCTGTGTTAAAGCTCAAATTTCTTTTTTTAAAAACTATAACTTATGAGAAGACCTAGACTTTTGTACAAGAGCTGAAAAATTCAGTATCCAAACGAAGGAAGCATGTGGATTCTCATCTGTTTCTACCAGTATCAGTCTATTTTTGCCTTAAATCTATTTTTACAGATGCTAACGCAAAATCATTTTCTTTTCATGCCGTATGGCTGATATTAGGTTGCTGCCATGTTTTCATCTTCCTGTAGCTATTCTTTTGGAGGAGGAACTCCTTATACTGGGGCTGTCTTTCTTTTAAAACTAGTTTTCTGCAAGCTTTTTAAAGGATGTTTTTTTTTAATACTAAGGTATCCCTTTGTAATGCCCGTTGTCATCATTCCACTCATCTGTTTCTTCTGCAACTTCATCTATCAATATAGCCACTTTATGATCTCGGACTGAATTATTCTTTTTCAGCATTCTGAGTTCCTCATTATATCATATACAACATAATTCTTAATTATGGTGAGCCTAAGATATTTCTCAGGCTAAAGTGGAATAATAAATGCTATCCCATTCCCAATGTTTGAAATTTAGATGGCCTTAGAAAGAGTATTTTATGGCCCATGAAGCATTTTCAGCTGTCAGAAAAGACTGTGCTGCCCAAACCTCAATCACATGTTGACATTTCAGGTGCTTGGCAACCAACTTATATTATGGCATCTCACAGTCTCATGACCATGCTTTATGATGGATTTATTCTTTGCCAATTAGGATTTTTTTTTGTCAGTTTCCAGCAAAATTGTGAATTTTGGAGAGTAGATTTGGTTAACTGTTGTGTAATTCCCTTAATGACCACTGTAAAAACAATTGAAAAGTTGTGTCTGGTCATGTGCAAGGGTCAGATGCAAGGAACTAAGAATAACACAGTGATTTTCTAAGAGTAGTTTCTTTATTGTTGCCAGACTAAAGCACAATCTACATAACTATTAGATATACCCTGGGAAATGGTTAGGAAAGGTTCATTCAGAGTTCTCTGGCCATTCTAAGGATTCCATCTGATTTGCCTTTTAGCTCCTTTGGAAAGACCCCCTTCCTCCAGCGACTTTGCACATTCCACCATAGTGCCTAGACTTACAACAGCTATGATTTATAATTGCAATTCCAAACCCAATTGTGGTCCTGATTGTGATAAGCTGAAGACTACTTGTAGTGAATCAAGGAAAGATTCAGAGGAAGGCAATAAGAATGAACAAGGGATTTCCAGTCTTGCGCTGTAGCACCCAATCATGGGATGGCGGACCTCTGTACCCCGTGGCTAGTTTTGCCCTGCCAGGGGACCCTAAATGGGCCTCAGTCGCCTGGGAGATGCAACAAAGAAAAAAGGGTGCTCTGATAACTCTGGAATGATGCCGGTCATTTCGTTCTGTTCAGGGAAAGTGTTTTAACCTGACAGGAGAAAGGCTGGCCATACCTCACTGACCAGCCCAAGCTACTTGCAGCCAAAGTCCAAAGGCACTAACCAGCACAACAGTGAACAGCGTGCTTGTAATTGGGTGAGGAATTTGATCTTCTCTCTCCTATTTTATACTTAATTTTATGGAAAAGATCCCCAAGAAGCAAAAAGCTTCCCAAAGTGAGAAGGGGGGGGGATTGCTTCACCCTTCTATAGATTGAAGTGGCGAATTAAACCCTTATGGGGAATAAACATTACCACAGTTTGGATAAATTTGAAAGCTAAAAAAATTGTTAAAACTCTATACCTGAAAAAGCATTGATGAAATCATATATATATATATATATATATATATATATATATATATATATATGAACAAAAATAACTCTTTGTTTTAAAAAGTTGAAAAATGAACAATGACATCTGGTGGAGGATTAGAGAAAACTATAGCAGCACTGACCCAGAATTTGGCAAGACGCTTAGAAACAGTGGTGCCTTGACAATTGGAAACGTATTGAATTATAAAACCATTATATAAAGACAAGAACTGCGTAAAATTTGGCTGTTTGGATTTTAAGATGGACTGACTTGATAAAACTAATTAAAAAGATTTTGACACCAATGGAAAACTACTTAGAGGGAAGAGATAAAATGGATATTATATACCTATCTAAAAGTAATATAAAACCATACCTAACACCTTTTCCTGAAGAAACCAGTTTGGAACTTCAAAGATCTGCAGGAACAATGACTCAAGACAGTACAATTACATTCCAGGGAAAATATATACTATGCTGCGACAGATTCAAATGATAAATGTTTCAAACCATGATGAGATTAGAAATCAGTCTGACAATATAAATGAACATATCTCTAACTTAAACCTATAATTAAATGACATTGAAAAAATGACAACAAAGAATGAACAAACAAACAAATCAGACAACAGAATATAAATTAAATGAAAGTGACTTAAATAGAAAAGCTACAAATGAAGAAAACTTCAATTTAATACAAAAAAAATCTGCAAAACCTTACTATAATAAAGAAGACAAAAAAGATGCTCTATCCTCCAGGACTTCAAAACAAATCTGAGGGTAAAAAAGAAGAACAAATAACATAGATTAAAGAACTGTCAGAAGAATCATCAAAATGTGGGAGACAAAAACCTGATACCTTACTTGATTTGTCTTTTTTGTTCCCAGTAACACTTACAAAAATACAACCTGGCAAGCCAAATCTACTGATTTAGAAAGTGACTTGCCAAAAGAAAAAGATCAAAGTTGGAGTCAAGAGACGTAATTCATCTTATTAGATGGAATATTATATGACTAAGCATTTGTTTGAATACGGTTAATACACACACACACACACACACTCACACACATACATATACGTATACGTATGCGTACGCATACATCTCTCTCTCTCTCTGTGTGTGTGTGTGTGTGTGTGTGTATTCTGAGGTTTTCGCGGGTGTTTGTATGTAGGTCTTTGGTTATTTGGGTTCTCTCCCATGTCAAATTGGAAGTGTCTTGGCAACATTGCTCAGGTTAGTCTGAATTGCAGGGGGATCACCATCTCAAATCCCCCTGCAACTCAGACTAACCTGAGCACAACAAAGCCCCCACCCAAACAGAACACTCCCCCATCCAATCAGAGCACAGCTAACCCCCATCCAATCAGAGCACAGCCAAGCCTCTAACCAATCAGAACACACCTCCACCCAATCAGAACACAGCCAAGCTCCCACCCAATCAGTTCATAATCCCACTGACAGTTAAAAGGAAGAAACAGCTATGATCACACTTTGTTCCTAGAAGCATGAAGCCGAAAACACCAGCTTGAAGATGACGAATGGGACTTCGTCGAAACATCGCCAACACACTTCCAATTTTACGCAGGAGAAAACCCGAATAACCAAAAACCTACACACACACACACACACACAAACACAAAGTTTGGTTATAAAGAGGCCCTACAGAAAGATTATTAGATGGTGTATTATAGGATTAAATATTGTTGGAATATAGCCAAAAGAATAGATAAAGCTTGTAAAGGGGCCCTATAGTTAAGAGGAATAAGATATATAAGTAGTATAATTCTTTTAGAATATATGAAATGTTAAAACATTGAGAGGGTCTATTTAAATGAAAAGTTTGGATATTTAAACATAATGAATTTTGAGAAAATTATGACTGATAAGAGTGGTTTGAATATTGAGGGGAAATTAAGCTTCAACAAGAATCCTGAAAACAGGACATATAATGATTTAATAAGATGAATTTTATAAATACAATGGAAATAAGCTGATTAAAACATGTTATATGTTGATATTATTATATGCATAAATACTAAAAATGTTTATATTCAACTTGGTCTGTACTGAAAATATTAAGAATTATATTTGTTTAATGTAGACAAAAGGAGAATATTACAGGAAGAAGAGAGGATCAAGAAATATATTATCAACATATTGATTAATTGTAGAAATTAATTATCATTGATTGTTTTAAATATATGAACCCAGACAACATACTGTTCATGAAGCACTAAAGATTGTTATTATAAAAAATTAATTAAACTTTGGAATTTGTTCTTACAACATGTTGTACTGGCTACCAGCATGCTGACTTAAAAAAAAGGGGGGGGGGTTGGGCCAATTCAAGGAAGTTATAGGGGCCAGTGCTTATTAACTTTGGTGGCAGTGTGACTGCCTCTGAGGGGCATCTGCTATAGACTGGTGGGCTTTCATGTAAAGTTGGTTGGACACAGTGTGAGAACAAAATTCTAGTCTAGATGTGTCTGAGATCCAATCCAACAGGGAACTGGTTATATTGTTATCTTATCTGGCTATCTGAAGCAGAAAATGTTATATGTTCCTCCTTTGTACCTAGCTGTAAAAATATAATACTAATACCAAAGCCAACTATTTGTTATATATTATTCCATTAGTTCTGCTACTTTCACTGAATAATAGCTGAATACCATAGCAGAGCCAAGTGTGTCACCTGGACCCTGAATACTCCAGACTTGTGTTCTTGGTTCTAAGCTCTAAAGAAGGATCTCTGCCTTTCCATTTCTTCTTCAGTCATAGTATATTTAAAATATTTTATAAGTAAGTGGATGAAGGAGTATATTAAAGCTGAATATTATCAAATATAAATGAGATTTTGAGCACTAGAACACCTCATAACTTCATGGGAAAAAAAGTACATTACTGATAGGTGTTTGCAAAGCAACTGGGTTTTGGTGATGATTATGATTATGACAACTGATTGATTTGAAGAAAGTGTTCAAATTAACTGAATCTGGGAAGCAGATTCTTTCTGCATGAGAATCTTTCTATATGTTATCTGAAACAGTAAAACTTACAGAGTTTAGTTCATCTGAAAAACAAAGTGAAGCACCCATAGAATAACAGGAATATTTTTAGGAGAAGCAGCAAACCTTGTCTACGATGCTTTTCCACAGAAATGAGTCTGTATGTTGTTTGAGGCAAAATAGGTCCATGCAAAAGTCAAAGTCAATTAAATTAAATTAAGACTTTATTGTACTTGATTTGTTTTCCTGTTATTAAATTGAAAAATATAGAAATATATATTTTTGCTTAATTAATTAATTAAATTTATATATTACCCATCTTCCTAATAGGGTGATTCTGGGAAACTTACAGAACATATATCACTTATTGTATGAAGATTCAGTCCAAGATGTGAGGAAAAATATTTCTTTTCATATCTTCCATGCCTCAGAGGTTCCCTTGCAATTGGGCATTTAACATCATTTCATGCAGTATCAGTTGACCAAATGCATGCTCATCTCAAACCGAAGCAAGTGCACAGAAGCTGGTACATCATTGGGGGCTCGTCACTTACTATCTTCATTATGGGTACACCAGCCTTAGCAGTCTACGCCTATGTTGATATCAAGAAGCTTGCATGTATAGTTACAAAATATATAAATAAGATTTCAAATGCTATAGCGCTCCTAAATGAGGAGCAGGAATAGTTAGGAACAGCAGTGTTGTAAAACAACTGGCCTCTGATTTTGTGCTATTTAAAATGGCCCATGGCTGTGAAGAATTTCCAGGTAACTAACAATTCCTTGCAGATAAAAGCCACTGTGCAAAATGTAAAGCAAAATGAACTACAGAACAAGCTCCAGAACTCTATGGAATTGGCTTACCTTATGGTCATCAGGGGTAGGCTGGTTGAGAAATATGACTTCAGGATGCCTAGCTCTTCTGGCCAGAATTAGGTCTTTGCAGCAATTGTTTCCAGAAAAGGGTAAGGTTAAATCCTGTCCTTTCAGACACATCTGTTGCCCTCCAAGAGATCGAAAGTGGAGAGGACTGCCGGGAAAATCATGGAAATGATGGAATTAATAGACAGATTGAGACATAAGGAATGTGTCCTTGTAGCTCACAGTGACCTGTGGTAAGTTTTATTAGAATGTTTTTTTCTAACCACTATAAGAAATTTCTGTAGATAACAGAAGGGCAGGAAGTAATCTGAGATCTATTACATTATTGCTTTTGTATATGTATACAGTCATCATTTTTCCTTTCTTTCCGAAACGTATGAATACATCTCTTTGTCTGCAAGGGTGTGTCTCCCACTATTCTGCTGGAGAAGTGCCCTTCTCATTCATAGTGCCTAATACTATTGTATGTAGTTCTTGACTTACAATCACAATTGAGCCCACAATTTCTGTTGCTAAGTGAGATTGTTGTTAAGTGAATTTTCTCTATTTTACAACCTTTCTTGCTACAGTTGTTAAGTGAATCACTGCACTGGTTAAGTTAGTAACAAGGTTGTTAAATGAATCTAGCTTCCCCATTAGTTTTGCTTGTCAGAAGGTTGCAAAAGATGATCACATGACCCGAAAGGTGATCTCATGATACTGCAACTGTCATAAATATGAGTCAGTGGCCAACTATCTGAATTTTGATCATGTGACCATGGGGATACTGCAACATTTGTAAGTGTGAAAAGTGGTTCTAAGTCATTTTTTTCAGTGCCATTGTAATTTTGAATAGTCACTAAATGAATTGTTGTAAGTTGAGAACTACCTGTACGTACAGTACTACACTGAGTCCCAATTATTTGCTTTGGGTCTTGCATTTTAAGTCTACAAATTTCACTAATTTGCCACAAATTAATTATGTATTTTATTTGCTGTTAGTATAGTTCAATAACATTTCCATTTTTGCAAGTGCTTTGAAGTATTTCCTTATTACCTAAGGCAATATTCCTGATGTCTTTATATGGCTGTTTCTCTATCTTTCCCATCTTTCACTTTTAATCCTCTTCTGACAACATGTAATACTTTCTGCTAATATTTATGTGTGAAAACTTTCAAGATTATAGAACTTTTATTGCAGAATATCTCTCCTGTCTCCATCCAATCATACCAGTGCTATCTTGGTTTACACTGTAATTATATCATTTCCTAGAATATAGGAAATATTGGAGAACAGAACAGAAATAAGGGCGCTTGTAGAAAAATTTTACAGTTTGCAACTTCTGAGTTCCCATTATCTGTTATTTTCTAAGATTCTGATTTATTATATTTGCTACTTCTTTAAACTTGCTATATCCAGTTTGATTGCTCAATAAGCAATTTTGTCCGTTTTTCTTCCTTTAATTTTTGCAACCTTGCTTTTGGATGCATTACCATCTTCTTATGTGTGTAAGAATACTTTTTGGTCCATGTACAGGCATTAACACCATATAAAATGCATTGGGAAATATGAATTTTGACAGGTCTGTGATATTCCTAGGGATTTCTGAACGCTTGCTATGGAAAGGTTTCTTAGTTTCTGCAGACTTGCAGAACCTAATTATTTCAATCTAACTGAAAATCAGAAAAAGATTGTCCCTAATCAGCATCAAATTTTAGATCTAAAACATCTTGAACAAAATGTCAACATATCAGCTATGTCCTCTTGTCTGCATAGAAGGTGCAGTCTAACTTGCCATCTGCATCTCTTTTCACTGTTGTAATTATATTAGAGTCTTGAAAATGTTGGAACAAGAGGAATGTCAAATGTGCTTTCCTTCACATTGAAAGTAATTTCCATTTTCTCAGTTCGTTTGCAACTGTATGTCATTATCGCTTTAAATGTGAGAGGAGTGCACTCCTCTCTCTCTCTCTCTCTCTCTCTCTCTCTCTCTCTCTCTCTCTCTCTCTCTCTCTCTCTCTCTCTCTCTCTCTCTCTCTTTGTGTGTGTGTGTGTGTCTGTGTGTCTGTGTGTCTGTGTGTGCATGCACGTGTATGTTTGGGTATGATACAGACAAAAGAAGAGAAAGAGAAAAATGGCTGAAATAGCTAGCTATTTTAAAGAAACATATAAATTTATTCCACATCAACTTGTTAGTCCTTTACCTCTCTACCTCTCCAGTCTAGTTTCCTTTTTTTTTTCTTTTTGTCACATATGGAATTCCTTCCACTGGGAAATCTATTTTCTGCCCACATTTCAAATTTTAGACATCAGTTAAAATATTGTGTTTCCTTCATCCACCTGTGAGACGTTTATCCTATAATCAAACAAATCCTTCAGTTATTAATTTTACTTTTAGATTTTAACAAGATATTAAAATGGTTGCATAGTGATATTATGCATTGAAAGTTGTGTGAATAAATCTGTACTCTTTGGGGAGAAAGGGCAGTATAATAGCAATGGTAAAAATAGCAACAGCCCTTTATTTACCTTGTGATTTATTGTGCCATCTGTTCTATGATTCTTGGTATTTGTGTGTAGTTTTTCCCTATATCCCTTTCCCCTTTTCCGCTAATTCCTCATCCAACTTCTGTTTTCTTTTGCTTTATAATCCTTAATACAGATCTTCTTCAAGTCTTCACACTCCCATTCTTTCTTTTCAATCAACCTTTATTATATTTTATAACTTGTGTCACCTTTCTGCTCATTGTTTTTAAACAATCTATGGACTCAACATATCCATTTCTCAGAGCAGAAATCAATCTCTTTGCCTTCTAGGCTACATGTGAGATTTGTTCTTATCTGCATGAGCTTTTACTTGCTTAGTAAAAGTTAAAAGAAGTAGTCATTATGCATTCTCTGTGGCATTACAACAGTTCAGTCTGTTATCATAAAAAGCTTGCTAATTACAATTAATGGTTATATATTAAGATGACCAACTGTCCTCCTTTAGGGAGGACAGTCCTCCTTTTGTAAATTCTGCCCTTCCTTGAAAAGTGTCCTCCTACATGTCCTCCTTTTTGATATTTGAAGACTAATCTGCAGGGCTTTTTTTCCCTCATAGAATGCTCAGAATGGTGTTCCAGCACCTTTTTTTGATAGTTTTTTTTCAACTTTTACATCAGCTGTGCTACTCCCCCTATTGGCTTTTGAAAGCAAATAGGAATTGCTGCTGAGCGTGCCAAAACACCCGGCCGGCAAACTTTGCACATGCAAGTTGTCTGCAGCGAAGGTGAGCTGGCAGAAACTTAGCACCCCTCCTGCTACCCAACTACACCATCTCCTAGTTAGTTCCGAAGATACCTGGAGGAGACTGGAGCAGTAAATTTCTCTTGATCTTCAGCTCTGCTAGGGTAATAATGGCTGTGGGTGCAAGAGGCAGGGGCAGTGGGGGTGCTGTGGGTGAGGGTGTGAGGTGCGGCAGCAGCCGGCTGCCCCCATGCTGTGGGAGCCGTGAGGCCCTCTCTACACAGGGTGGGCAGTGATGCTGGTGGGGTGGCTGCAAGCGGAGTGTGTCGACAGTGGGCTGCCCCCCCAGGGCCAGAGCTGGCATGGCTGGTGCTTTGGGAGCTGCGGGGCCCACTCTACACTGCAGGGCAGCGGTGCTGGTGGGGCGGCTGCGGGTGGGGGCGCGGCGGGCGGTTGACCTTCCATGGGCCGAGTCAGCTTTTACAATATTTTTTTCTTCTATTTATTTGTGTCCTCCTTTTCATTGTAAAAAAAAGTTGGTCACCTTATGTATATACTGTTACATGCAATGTGATATAATAGAGAGCTAATTAGATAAATAGGAATTTTGCCATCAACTTCAAAGAAAGTTGGATTATATGATATGCTAGGGATACAAATTACAACAATTAGTTATAGTGCAAATTGGACCTTAATCCATTTTAAAGGCTGAATAAATGTGTGTTCAGTATTCAAAGAATTTAAAAATATTAATAAACGTTAATGAATAAAACTGGAATACAAAGTGGACAAGCATCCTTATAATGAAATACATGTGAACAATATGTAATTATTGATAATGAAATACATGTGAACAATATACAGAAACAATTGAATGCACAAGGTACTTTGATGCTAATCTGCATCTGGGAATCAGACAGGAGTATCCATCACAATTAATAGGAATCTATTTACTTCATTTACTTCATCCCTTCCATGGGATCAAAACAGTAAAGTAACTTCCTCTTTTCTGAACTACTATATACTATAACTTGAAATACTATAACAATACTACATAGATATTGACTATAGCTTTCTCCTGGCTGGTGTTTTACAACAGCTGCAAGAGGGAAAAAGAATGATGCTTGTGTGATCCCATCTTTTCCCCATCCTAATTTCTCAAAGTTTGTTTGAACTATTGATGTCTCTGACATTTTTATTACTATTTGTTACTTTTTTCTAACACAGCAAACATATTGAATAACAGCTACTGTAGTTAGATCTCCCATGTTTGGATTGCAATAATTCAGGCAACCACTAAATAAACTAAAAATTCCCATATCTGGAATTTTGGAGCCTAATTCTGATAGCTTGCAGAAAGTGGGAAAAGCAGGGTGGGAATAGAGATCCTCTACTCTACTGGAAAATATCAGTGATTGAACTTGAAACATCCTTCCAACATTTGCTAACTTCTGCTTGTCAGAAATCATCAGAAAAATCTGGGGGAAATCTGCTCAATGAAAGCAGCTGTGAGATGAATTTTGAGCAAGAAACAGGTGCAGACACCTCAATGAATGAGAAATACATTACCAACTGGAATGTGATAGCATTTCTGTTTTAAGATATCTGCAGCCAATATAAAAGTGATGATGATATAAAAATATTTATTGCAATGTGTATTCTGGTTCCAGCTGAGCACTCACTTGATAAAAGTAATAACCTATATGCTTTCCTATCTGTTTTCTTCATTGGCTTCACTAGTGAAGTCGGGTGGGTTTTTGTTCACTTCCACAGCAGCTGTTTGGAAAGAGAACATTACCCCCCCTCCCCCTCCCCCCCCCCCCCCGCACCCTTTAAAGTTCCAGGTAGATTAAGGAGGAGAGTTTGACTTGGAGGGAATTTTCTCTGAGCCTGCATCTGTTTTTCCAGTGGGCTTTTCACAGTACAGGTGGTGGGAGTTGAAACATATAAAGCATCCTCTTACCCTTTCCTATTTTAGTTGTTTCCCACTACCCACTTTAAATGAAATTCATGAAAGTCGTGCAATAGGCGTGTAATAGCAGGGGAAACATTAAAGATTGATTTTCCATAATGCTTTCTAAATATAATACTGAGATCTTTGGGATACATATCTAATTGCTTAGCAACCCCCCTGGAGCAATATAAATTTTGATTCAGCTGCTTCTGTGTGTAAAGATAAGTTTTACCATATTCCAGTCTGGAATGTAGGTGTGATGTTCTCTAAATAAATTGGGAGAATTGTAATTCTCCAAACCCATCTGGTATGTCTCTGAGAATTTTACAGCTCAGTGTTGTAGTTTGAGAATATGCAAAAGGCATGCAATTGAGCAGGCTGATATAATTGGCTATTGTGTACATTCGTTCTGTTTGAAGAAGTGTGTTTTTCAGGACACATAGAAATTTCTTTTATTGGTATGCTTTCATTATTTTCCATTTTGTTTTACCATTTTTTATATTTAATATATGCCACCCACAGTTGATTTGAAGTTGGATGGCCTCTAAATTTCAAATCTGTCCATTCTAGGCTTATTTTGGGCTAAGTATCATTGCTTCCATTCTACAGTAAACCAGACTTCTTTGGTTATATTGCGAGATGAGTCTGTTTAAAAACACTGGGGAAAGTTCTACTTGTTCTATTTTTAATGGTAGCAATATTTACTAACTTTTTAACACATGAGAATTAAGAATTTCATATTATAAAAATTATGGTTTCTTATGGATGTGCATTTGATCACCCTTTGTGATTTCAGCTCTTAAAATCTTTTTCAACTACTGGAATTAAAACTCACCATTCAAGTAAAAAGGTCACAATCATTAAATGGTTTACTGGTAGTGGTTCAACACTTTATGAGAAGTGAGGTAAACAATATTGTCCAAGAAAAGCATGTTGGTAAATACAGGCTATATAATGATAGCTTTTAAAAAAAAAAAGATTATAGTTTCATTTGATAAATGGAACAAATTTAATTGCAGTTCAGATCTGCAGGTAGTTGTGAGTAGTAGTAAAAAAAATTTTACCCCCTTTATTTAATTTAATAGTATTAACATATTTACTTCTTGCTATACAGGGAGCTCTCTATTGGATACTGAGATAAACTGTTAAAATATTCAGGCTCCTCTTGGAGGGTTGGGATTTACTTTTCGGATGGCATGCCTATTTAATTTTTAATAAAAAGGTGGATAGGGTTTTTAAATCTCATATTATAAGGATTTCTCTACTTCGGGTCTGGAGGAAATATTATAGAAGTGATTCCAAAATTCCATTATGGGCCATACCAGGGCATGCGATTGAGGGGATAAAGAGAGGAGTTAAGATGGATAGTGTTTTTTATGCACAATTACTTAGATGGGATGGTAAAAATTGGCAGTTAAAATCTTTGGAAGATTTAGCACAAGAAAATATTATATACTCATGGTTTCAGTATAGACAAATAGTGGATAGATGGATGATAGATCGTAATGTGGGTTTGCTCAGAGAAGATGAGAACTTTTTTAAACAAGTAAAAGATCAAAGACGAACTCACATTAAGAGAATTTATGGGGTGTTAGTAACATTGGATTCAGAAGCAGAATTAGTTAAAGAATGTATGATTAAATGGGCACAAAACTTTGGTGAACCAGTTCTATTAGATACTTGGGAAACTATTTGGGTGAGGAATGTCAAATTTACACAAGCCCAGAATTTAAGGGAGAATTTTTACAAAATGTTTTATAGATGGCACCTTGATCCACAAAAAATGTCTCGTATGTATCCTGACTTACAGCCTAAATGTTGGAGATGTGGATGTTTGGATGCTACTTATTATCATATTTGGTGGTCGTGTAAAAATATAAAAGCCTTTTGGATTAAGATATGGTGGAACATTCAAAGAATTTTTAGAAGGAGGGTAAAATTTACCCCACAATTGTTTTTGTTAGGTATCGTTATTGATTATGATATTAAGGAGACTACACTGATGTTAAATTTAATTACAGCCGCAAGGTTGTTAGTAGGGCAATGTTGGAAGAAGGAATCTTTGCCTACTCTGCAAGAGTGGTTTCTTAAAGTTTCCTATTTGGCGGAAATGGCAAAGATTTCGGCTTTTTTGAAGGATCAATCGCAAGAGAAGTACTTTGTGGTGTGGAAAAGATGGATAGATTTCATACAATACAAGTTGGATATAAAAATATTATTTAGTTTTTTAATAACTTATATTTAAAATTTAAAATATTTTATAGATTTTTTCTATTTTTTTTATCTTCTTCTTTTTCTTTTTCCTATTTTTTCCCTCTTCTTTTAAAGTATTTTTTGTACTTATGTTTTTTTATATATATATATTATTGTTAAGTATTTTATAATTTGTTTAATTAATGTATTTAGACTTATTTATGTTTTATATCTTTTTAAAGAGTTTTAGAAGAAATTTTAATTAAGCCTATATTCAGCTCTGGGAAGGTTGGGGGAGGGAATGGGAGGGTTGGGGAAGGGTTATATTGTCTTGTAAAATTTTAAAAAACTTTCAATTAAAAAAAAATATTCAGGCTAAAAAACCCAAACAATTCACATGCTGTGAAACAAGTTTTGAATAAACACACCCTTCTTTTTTACTCTAGTTTTAAAATGGTGGCCCCTTCCTTTCTCAGTTACCATAGCCTTAATGTCTTTTGTTATCCTCCGTGATGGATACTTACTTTGGCTCTGAGATGGAGTACAAGGGGAATGAATCATGTTTTTGAAAGGTGTTGAGGCTGAGGCGGGCCAACTGATTACTTAGCATGGCATTTTATAGAAGAAAACAGCAGAGAATCCAGTTGAAAGTAAAGCAAAAAAACCTTCTTTTGGATGCAAAAGAAAGGTGCTACAGGATATTTTACAACTTAATAAATGGGACTGTGGGCATAGAAGAAGGGTTGCACAATTTGATAACTTCTAGGGGTACAGTGATCTATGAAAATTGGAACCCTCTGCCCTACATAAAAGAAAACCCAACTGGGGAATTTTAGAGCTTGTAATTTAAATAATTTTATATGTTATAATTAATGTGATCTGTGAAATAGATATAGTATATTCAAAGAAGTATATTTCCTGCTATGCTTAGCTAAATTATATAAAGCTCCTAAGACACAAAATGAGCATAGTTTTAAAACTGGACAAAAAGTATCAATAACCTGCACTCTACTGATCCACCTAAAATACCTAAAAATGCAAAAGATCAGAAAGTTCTAGTAATAAAAGTTAAGGAGCAAAGTGAACAAAAATGAAATAAAATTAACAATAGAAAAGCCCAAACTAATGGTAACAATGGGAGCTAATTTCAATAAACAGAGCCATAGGAACTTGGGAGGTAGTGATCATGCAATATTGGAATTCAACATTATGGAAGCACAAGCAATAAAACAGAGTCAAACTAGAGTCTTGGACTTCAAGAGAACTAATTTCAATAAACTTAAAGAGGGCTTGGGAAAGACTCATGGATGAGAATCCTCAAGGGTAAAACAACTCAAGAAGCTTGGGAAATTCTGAAAAGTGAGATAATAAAAACTCAGTCTAGCACAATACCAACAAAGAGGAAAAATAACAGCTCTCAAAAGAAACCAGCATGGCTGTATAAAGAACTCTCTTATAAATTGAAAGATAAAAAGGACAAGTATAGAAAGTGGAAAGAGGGACACATAATTAAGTCAGAATATCAGCAAATAGCCCGAGCCTGCAAAGATGAAGTGAGAAAAGCTAAGGCTCAAAATGAACTAAGGCTTGCGACCAAAATCAAAAATAACAACAACAACAAAAGCTTCTTTCAACATGTAAAAAACAAGAAAAAATGAAGGAAATGATTGGTCCATTAGTGGGTGAAAGTGGCAAGAAGGTGACAAGCAACAGGGAGAAAGCAGAACTATCTAACTTGTTTTTTGCATCTGTCTTTATACAAAGGGAAAAAACAAACCAACCTATCAAAAATAGTGCCATAAAAAAGAGAATAGAAACACAAGTTAAGATAGGCAAGAAAATGGTAAGTGAGCACCTGTCCAGCCTAGGCGAGTTCAAATCACCAGGACCAGATGGATTACACCCAAGGTTCTCAAGTAACTGGCAGATGTGATCTCAGAACCACTAAACTATATTTTTCAAAGATCCTGGAGCACTGGGGAACTACCAGAGGACTGGAAAAGACCTGATGTAATTCCCATCTTCAAAAAAGGAAAAAAAATGGACCCAGGAAATTACAGACCTATCAGCCTGACCTCAATACCTGGAGAGATTCTGGAAAAGATAATCAAACAATGAATCAGCAAACACCTAGAGGCAAACAAAGTCATTATTAAAAGCCAACATGGGTTTGTCAAAAACAGATCATGCCAGACCAATCTTATTGCATTCTTTGACCAAGTGACAAAATTAGTGGATCAGAGGAATGCTGTGGATATAATTTACTTGGACTTCAGTAAGGCATTTGACAAAGTAGATCACAACCTACTATTTGATAAGATAGAAAAATGTGGGCTAGACAGCATTACCCACAAATGGATTCGTAGCTGGCTGACCGGCTGTACTCAGCATGTGGTCCTCAATGGAACCGCATCTACATGGAGGGAAGTGTGTAGTGGGGTGCCCCAGGCTCTGTTCTGGGCCCAGTGCTCTTCAACATCTTCATCAACAATTTGGACGAGGGGTTAGATGGGGAAATTATCAAATTTGCAGACAATACCAAGCTGGCAGGAATAGCCAATACTCCAGAAGACAGGCTTAGGATAGAGGAGGATCTGGACAGACTTGAAACAAAATGAACTATCTAACAAAATGAAATTCAATGGTAAAAAAAGTAAGGTTCTACATTTAGGCAAGAAAAACCAAATGTACAGGTATAGTATAGGGGGTACCTTGCTCAATAGTAGTAACTGTGAAAGGGATCTCGAAGTCCTAGTTGGCAATCATTTAAATATGAGCCAGCACTGTGCTGCAGCTGCCAAAAAAGTCAACACAGTGCTAGGCTGCATTAACAGAGGGATAGAATCAAGATCATATGAAGTATTAATACCACTTTACAATGCCTTGGTAAGGCCACACTTGGAATACTGCATCCAATTTTGGTCACCACGATGTAAAAAAGATTTTGAGATTCTAGAAAGAGTACAGAGAAGAGCAACAAAAATGATTAGGGGACTGGAGGCTAAAACATATAAGGAACAGCTGCTAGAATTGGGTATGTCTAGTTTAACGAAGAGAAGGGGGATATCATAGGAGTGTTCCAATATCTCAGGGGCTGCCACAAAGAAAAAGCAGTCAAGCTATTTTCCAAACACCTGAGGGCAGGACAAGAAGCAGTGGATGGAAACTAATCAAGGAGAGAAGCAACCTAGAAAGGAGAAACCTCCTGACAGTTAGAACAATTAACCAGTGGAAAACCTGCCTCCAGAAGCAGTGAATGCTCCAACACTGGAAGTTTTTAAGAAGAGACTGGACAGCCATTTGTCTGAAATGGCATAGGGTTTCCTGCCTGAGCAAGGAGTTGGACCTGATGACCTCCAAGGTCCCTTCCAACTTTATTATTATTATTATTATTATTATTATTATTATTATTATTATTATTATTATTATTATTATTATTATTATTATCAATCATCGCACAGTCAGCCAGATGTTCAGACTGGATTTGGCATTTTGTCTACCTATCGAGTCCTTACCCAGGACCTGGGATAGGCAGAAGTAGATGTTTGATGCTTGATGTTGTCAGCTTGAAGGATACCCAAGTATTTGTAGTACTCTTCCTCATCCAGACTCTTAATGTTATTTTCGTGGGGCATCTTGATTCCTTCAGTTTTCACTATTTTTCCTTGTTTGATAGTAAGTGTGGCACATTTGTCCAAGCCAAACTCCATTACAATATCTTGGCTATATATACGGACAGTGTTGAGCAGCGATTCTATTTCAGATGATGTTTTTCCATACAGCTTCAGATCATCCATATAAAGGAGGTGGGATAGTCTGGCAGATGTTTTTGATGTTTGATAGCCATGTCCTGAGTTATTCAGTATTGTTGACAGAGGAAACAGTGCAATGACAAATAGTAATGGCGATAATGAATCTCCTTGAAATATTCCTCTCTTGATATTAACCTCTCCCAGCCTCTCACCATTGATCTGCAACTGTGTCTTTGCACAAATTTTCTGATGTTTTTACTGACTCCTGTTATTTCTAGGCACTTTATTATCCAATCATGTGGCAGAGAGTCAAATGCCTTTTTGTAGTCAATCCATGCTACATTCAGGTTGGTCTTCCTTCTCTTGCAGTTTTCCAAGATCATTTTGTCTATTAGGAGTTGATCTTTTGTTCCTCTGCTGTTGGGGCGGTTTCCTTTCTGCTCAGTTGGAAAGATATTGTTTTCATCTAGATGCTGTTGTACTGCATCAGCTACTACACCAGTTAGTAATTTGAAAGTTGTTGGTAAGCAGGTAATTGGCCTGTAGTTACCTGGTGTTGCCCCTTTTGCTGGATTTTTCATTATTAGGTAGGTTTTCCCAGTTGTTAGCCACTTTTCAATTTCTCCTCCTTGTAGTATATTGTTGAACTGCTTGGCAATGAGTGGGTGTATAACAGTTAGATGTTTCAACCAAAACCCATGCAGTTCATCTTCACCTGGTGCTGACCAATTTTTGATTTTCTTTGCTCTTTTTTCTACCATTTTTGTTGTTATTACTAGTTCTTTCATTTCAACTTCTGTTTTATTGCATCCACCTCTTTTAACCAAGCTGCATCCTTGTTGTATTTCTTTGGGTTATCCCATATCTGCTTCCAGAACTGCACTGTTTCTTCCTTGTCAGGTACTGACTGATTCCTTGCAGTTTCTCCATTGATGGATTGGTAGAAACGTTTCTGATTGGATTGAAATTGGAGGTTCTGCCTATAGTTTGCAATTCGAGCTTCATATCTACTGATTTTCCTGGCTATAGCTGTTATTTGTTGCTTTATTATTTCCAGTGCTTCCTTGATCTTCCTTGTTTCTAAGTGGTATTTCTTGATTAGGTATTCGTTGGTCTTCTTGTTCTTCAGCTTCTTTTCTTTCATCTGTTCTAGCTTGCTTGCATGTGATCTTAACTTGCTGATCTTATTTTCTAGTCTAACCTTCCATTTTTCTGGTGCACTGTTTGTTTGTTTTTCTTCTTTGTTGATTTTGCATCCCAGGTATTCTGTTATAACTGCAGCTGTGCTGTACATTAGTTGGTTTGTTTCTTGCAGTGAATTGGTGCTTATACTTGATATTGCAGTATTTGCATCTTTTAATGCTTGTGCTAGCTATTTCTTTGGAACAAGCTTCAATGCAGGTAGCCTTATTCTGTTGTTTTTGTGCTGTTCTAGATGCTCAGTTATTCTTTGTTTCAATTCTTTTATTTCTTTAGTTAGAGGGTTTTGTTCTTCCTGAGGTAGAGGTGCCTGGTTTCCAAATGAGAACAGTTGTATATCTCTGCTAGATTCCTTCACTGCCAACTCCCCCTGGTTTGCCTCTACATTCTGAATTACTTCTGGTAAGGCTTTGATTTCTTTGCCCTGGGTAAACCTTTGCAGTTCGTCCAATTCTGTTTCTGTGAATATTTTATTTCGTGTTATAAATCGGCGTTGATCTGCTAGTCTCTGTTCTGTTATTTCTGATTCTGGATGTTGTTCTTTCCAGAACTGGTGCATTCGTTTTAGATATCCTCTTCTTGTTGGACTTGATCTGTAGTAACAGATCATTATTTCTTTGTTTTCCATCACTGTGTATCTGCGACAGGTAAAAACCTTTTCTTCCAGTAGTTCTGCAGCTGCTGGCCCTGGTTGCTCAGCCAACAGTCCTGAGTCCTGTAACCCATTTTTCACCAGATATCCAGGAACTCCAATATCTAGTATGGACCTTGTTAACCCGGGCGACATCTGAGTCGGTATGCCATTCTGCAATTTACGTCTCACCATATTTTTTATGGGAGAGACACTCTTAGTCTGACTCCTCTGATGAGACCTGTCCAGTATGGTTGAACCTCTGGCATAGCTCTCATTTTCCTCAGAGTACACAAGCCCCACAACCACGTCAAGGTAGTGCCTCACTGGGGGTTATTATTATTATTATTATTATTATTATTATTATTATTATGGATCATTGCACAGTCAGCCAGATGTTCAGACTGGATTTGGCATTTTGTCTACCTATCGAGTCCTTACCCGGGACCTGGGATAGGCAGATGTGGATGTTTGATGGTATTACAGATATCATCGCAGAATAGAAGCAGTTCCTAGTAAGGCCGCCTTTTGCAATTGACTAATGGCAAATTTGTCAATGCTAATGATGATGATGGATCATCGCACAGTCAGCCAGATGTTCAGACTGGATTTGGCATTTTGTTTACCTATCGAGTCTTTACCCAGGACCTGGGATAGGCAGATGTGGATGTTTGACGGTATTACAGATATCGTCGCAGGATGGAAGCAGTTTCTAGTAAGGCCGCCTTTTGCAATTGACTAATAGTGAATTTGTCAATGCCAATGGTGTTCAAGTGGTGCTCCAGTTGTTTTGGGATTGCACCCAAAGGACCTATTACTATTAGTACTACCTTTGCTTGCTTTTGCCACAGTCTTTCTATTTCTATTTGTAGGTCTTTGTATTATCTTCTCCAGTTCTTTCTTGTCTATTCTGCTATCTCCAGGCACTGCCACGTCCACTATCCAGACTTTTTTGTCTTTCTTATCGACAATTGTTAAGTCCAGGTGTTATGTTGCAGGTGCTTGTCTGTTTGAATTCTGAAGTCCCAGAGCAGTTTAATTTTATCATTTTCTATGACTTTCTCTGTTTTATGATCCTACCAGTTTTTGCTTACAGGCAAATGATATTTCTTGCAGATCTTCCAATGCACCATTGTTGCTACTTTGTCATGCCGCTGCTTGTAGTCAGTCTGTGCGATCTTCTTGCAGCAGCTTACCAGATGATCCACTGTTTCTTCAGCTTCTTTGCATAGGCGGCACTTACTGTCTGTTGCTGTCTTCTCAATTTTGACTTTGTATGCATTTGTTCTTAAGGCTTGGTCTTGTGCAGCCAGAATTAGTCCCTCGGTCTTTTTCTTCAATTTTCCTGCTCTTAGCCATTGCCAGGTCTTGTTATTATCTGCTTTCCCAGCTATTTTTTTAATGTATTGGCCATGTAGTGCTTTGTCTTCCCATGCCTCTATTCTGTTCTTCATTTGGTCTTTCCTTGTAGGCCAGTTTGGTCTCTCAGTAGTCAGTAAGCCTTCCTGATATACTAATTTCAGTGCATCTTCATCATTGTTCTTCAGATATTCTTCCAAAGCCATTTTTTCTTCTTCAACCATCTGATGTACTTGTAGCATTCCACGCCCACCTATTTGCCTTGGTAGATAAAGTCTATCAATGTCACTGCGTGGATGAAGGGCATGATTCATTGTCATTATTTTTCTGGTCTTCCTATCCATTGCTTTTAGTTCTGCTTGAGTCCAGTCCACTATTCCAGCTGTGTATCTAATGACTGGAATTGCCCAGGTGTTGATTGCCTTTATGGTATTTCCTTCATTGAGTTTGGACTTTAAAATCTTCTTCACTCTCTTGATGTGTTCACCTCTAATCTTTTTCTTGACTTCAGTATGCTTGATGTTGTCAGCTTGAAGGATACCCAAGTATTTGTAGTAATCTTCCTCATCCAGACTCTTAATGTAATTTTCGTGGGGCATCTTGATTCCTTCAGTTTTCACTATTTTTCCTTGTTTGATAGTAAGTGTGGCACATTTGTCCAAGTCAAACTCCATTGCAATATCTTGGCTATATATATATATGGATATTAATAATAATAATAATAATAATAATAATATAACTAACCTTAAAATTTGGCAATGAAGATACTGAAATAGTAGATAGCTCCTGCCTTTTGGGATCCACCATCAACAGTAAAGGAACAAGTCAAGAAATTGCTGTAGACTAGCAGTTAGTAGAATAACCATTAAGTCCCTGGAAAAGATATTCAAGGGCTAGGGCAATGGTGGCAAACCTATAGCATATGTGCCAGAGGCACATACCACAGAGCCCTCTCTGTGGTATGTGCGCCTTCACCCCAGCCCTGCCTCCTGCTGTGGTCCCCTCCTCACCAGCTGCTCCCCCGGAGAGTCACCCCTGAGTGTGGCCTGTGTGGAACAGCACAGCCAAGAACATGGTAGCCAGGCAGTGGGAACAAGACTCCACCCTTGTGCTCCATCACAAGCAGTTGATGCTATGGGGCATGGGCAGAGGGTGTGGCCGCCATGGCACTGCTAGACTGCCTGGACGATCCACGAGCCATGGAGGTAGGGAGTGGCCCTGTGGGCTGGCAGGGGGCAGGGGCAGGGTGGGGTTAGGAGTGGGGGCAGGGCAGATGGGGGCAGGGTGGGGCTGGTTTTGGGGCACTTGGTTTCTAAAAGGTTCGCCCTCACTGGGCTAGGGTGTGCCTATGCTTAAAGAAATCAGAATCATGCAAGCATTCACAGGAATTCCTTGTGGCAATCCATGGTAATGATAATTAGACATTGAAGGAACAGGGTAAGAAGAGTATTGATTCTTTTGAACTTTGGTATTGGAAAAGACTATGAGAATATTGTGGTCAGACAAGAAAGAAACCAATGGAAAATGGGGGGGGGAATCAAAGAAGCCTAAAAGTCCCATTTGAGGCACAAAAGATCAGGATCATCTTAGCCTATTTCAGACATAATGTAGGAAGATCTATCTCTTTGGAGAAAGCTCTAAAGCTGAGAAAAATGGAACAAAAGAGAACAAGAGGGCAACCAGAAGCAAGAGTTACAGTGGTGATGACTATGTGATTGGAAAATCTGGAAACTCAGGTTGGGAATTGATTGTTATGGAGAAATGTTGTATATGGTAGCTAGGAGTTGAAAACATATTGGTAGCAGATAATCAATCCAAATTAATCAATAGTCTATGTTTTATCATTGCAAAATTTTATATATAGTGTTTGTGATTATAAAATTATAAGCATGGCGCACAGTATTGAAATCCATCCCTCTGGATGCTGGAACTTGGGTCAATGTCCAACTGTCAGGTTGTATTTCTGAAATTTTATCAAGCATCACTTATGTCTTTTCAGCTTCAAGTGCTAGAATGCTGTCCCTCATCCATCTCCTCTTCCTCAGGCAAAACTCCGTATATGTTAAAAATGTTTTGTTTTATTAGCATGCAGACAATCAAAGCAACAGAATCAGTATATGAATAGATGGAAGCCAAATTCTATATATATTATGTGACAACCTCAAAAAACTATGCACAATTTGATTGCATATAGCCATTCAACTGTTCAGAACTAATTCTGAAAGTCAAATGAAATTATTTTAGTAACTATTTAAGTTGCCACTTTTCATTAATCCAAAATAACAAGATATGTTCTAATATTGAGAAAGCTTGACTATGCAATAAGTTTTGAACTACTGAAAGTCTAAATCACACATTTCTTACATCTCATTTTACTTACCTGGCCTTGTGAATGAAAGCCGATTATGGAACTGAATCCTAAGAAAATAAAAATATTCTCATTCACACTACATCATAAATAAATAACTGCTTGCTAATAAATTCCCTTGAGACATTGGTATCAATCCTTACTATGCTGCGTAAAATGAATGTGATATCAAGTGCAATAAGCCTTATTAGCGCTGCATAATTAAGCATCTATTGTGCAAGTTAAATTTATTATCCTGTTCCCCCTATTAAATTATAAATCCCCCTATTAAATTTCTGATAGACTCTCAATGAGCAACTCAGAATGCATTTTCACAAATGACATGACACAAGGAGAGCCAGAATTAGACTAATTTCCCCCCTATGATATTTAAAGTGAAATATTAAAATGCTGTGAGAATGGAAGGGTGCTGACAAGGAAAAGGTGCCTTTCTCTGCTTTACAACTGTTTTGTAATATGGCTGCTAAATATCCTGCAATGGATGGAAATAACAAGAGGGAAATGAAGGAAAGAATCATATGTGTAATAACTTTATTTTCTGATGAGTTAGACAAGAATGGCATAGGCTGATCATGTTTTAAAATATGAAAATAATATTTCTGATATTGGCCATGTGGAAATAATTTCCTTTGCATTCATTTTCTTGTGAAAATGTCCCTGGAAATCTGATGGTCTTCTCCACATCACAACAAAAGGCAATTTCTCTGCCAAATTTAGGCCTCAAGAAAGTTTTAAAGAATAATATGGCCTTTTAGGAAGTTCATTTAGGATATTGTAAAACAAAGTGTTAACTGTTCAGCTTAATGTTTAGTATTTTACCAGAGAAAGGAAATTATATCTGTGTTTTCTCTGTTTCAATAAAAAAATTGTATCTGTTGCATATCTTGGTAGAGAGCAATCATTTACCTCTTGAACTTTCTGATAAAAATAGTTTGTTGTAGAAGAAAGATTCCTAGGATATTAGACAAATGATTTACCAAATGATAAACCAATGTTAAAATTAAACCTTAAGCTCTTGTTTAAGTTAAAGCACTTCTTAGCAATTTATTAAACTCTCTTAAAAAATAGGCTGTTTGGTCCTGATTCTGTTGTATTTCTGATGTCCCACATCTTTTAGAAATGTTGGCAAAATTAATTAAGTTTTTAGGACTCTTTTACTTCTAGTGACTTATAGCACCTTCAATTATCCCTAACACAATATAAATCTTGCATTTATTCTAGCTCAACAATAGTTGGATGACTCTAGAAAATATGTTATTCATGAAGTTTTAACATAGTTAGTAACACATTGTTACAAGAAAAAAAAAGAGGCAATATCTGAATGACAGTGAAGAAGATGCCCTGAAAGTAATAGACCATGAAGATTTATTGAAAACTGAAGAGACCAACCTGGTCAACACGAAAGATCAAATGAATAGAAAAGAGACCAGCAAGGGAGACTTCCAGTTTTGCACCATAGCACGTGGCTGAGGGATGCTCTAGGCCCCACAGCTGGTTTCGCCTTGCCAGGAGACCCTAAATGTTTTTTGTAGAGAAAGAAAAACCTTGACTTTTGACTAATCTTCTAGGGGGGAATTTACTGGAAAGCTTCTAAGTGGTTAAACATTCTGGACTCTAAATCTGACTGGCTGATAATTGTAAGACCCCTGAAAAGAAGAATTATTATAAAATACTCCTTTTAATGGTGTTTTGATAATGGAAAAGTATTGGATTATAAAAACCATATGAGAACTATAGAAGATTTGGTTGTTTGGACTTTAAAATTGGCTGGTCTGACAAGGCTAATTACAGAGACTATGGTGAAAGTCTATCTGGAGGGGGGAGATAAAATAGATGTTACATACCTACCAAAAAGTGGCAGGAAACCACACCTAATATCTCCTTCTAAAGGCCCTAGCTTGGAACATCAAAGATCTGCAGGAACAGTACTTCAAGACAAGGTAATATTTTCTAGGAGGAAATGTATGCAATGCTGCGACGACAGATTCAAATGACAATGGTTTCAAATCATGATGAGATTAAAAACAACTTTGACAACATAAATGAACACATCTTTAACTTAAACCTATAATTAAAAAATTCTCAGAAAACAATGACAAAGAATGAACAAACAAATCAGATAACAGAATACAAACTAGAGCACAGGGACCCAAAAAGGGAAGCTACAAATGAAGAGAACCACAGACTCATACAAGCAAAAGAAAATTTGCAAGATTTTCCCACAACAGTGGAAATGGGAAAGATATCTTATTTTTTGGAACTTCAAAATAAACTTGAAAATAGGAAAGAAGACATAACAAAATGGATTATAGAGCAGACAGGAGAATTATTAGAGTTTGGGAGACAAAAAAAACATACATTCTATTTAACTTGTCTTTTCTATTTCCAGCAACATTCACAAAAATACAGGAAGAATCCCCTCACAAGCTGAATATATTGATTTGGAAAAGTACTTCACAAAAGAAGAAGGCTAGAAATAGATTCAAAAGATTTCACTCAACCTACCAGATGAAGTACTATATAATTAAACACTAGAATAGATAAATCATGGATATAAATGGGGCCCTATAGTAAGAGGGATAAGATATATAAGTAGTATAATATTCTTTATAATATATGAAATATAAAAATATTGGGATGGTGTATGTGAATGAAAAGTTTGGAGAGTTAAAGGTAATTAACATTGAGAAAATTATGACGATAAGAATGGTTTGAATATAGAAAGGAAACTAAGCTTAAATAAGAATCTTGAAAACAGGATATATAGAATTTAATAAGATGACTTTTATGAACATAATTGAAATATAAGTGGATCAGAAAAAATGTTATATACTGATGTTACTGTTATTTGTACAAACACATGCAGCCAAAGCCAAAAAGCACTAAACTAAGAGTGATTGTAAACAGTTTGATTGAGCTGAGTAAGGATATTGATTCTCTCTCTCCTACCTGACTGATTTCCTGGAAAAAAAAAAAGAAGAAAACCCCAGAAGTAAAATCCTCTGAAAGTCAGAGGGGCAGGGTTTCGCTCTACCCTTCTCTAATGGAAGCGGCAAATTAAACTTAAGGGGAATAAAGCTATAGAAATAAAATTAACATAAGGTTTAAAACTGGAAAAGGTGAAATCGATGAAATTTATTAAGAATTTCCAGGTAAAAGATTATGGATGGAGATAAATTATTTGTTTTGAAAATTGAAAAGTGAACTGGTTCTGACATCTAGTGATGGATGAAAATACTGCCCTAAATATACAGCTCAGGAAAAAAATGTTATTATGACCTTCAAAGAATTAAACAAAGAACAGCTGCAATAATTAAAAAAAAGAAAAAAGAAAAAGAAAATACTGTGGATTATCTACAAATTGAGAGCTACAAAACTTAAAAAAATTGATCTTCCTAGACTTTAAATACTTTTTAAATTGTGACTTTAAACTGATTGGCAGAGAAAGGATTTTTGGTCATTATGGAACATCAGAAGGCTGCAAAAGAAATGTACCAAGAAGGTATAAAGACTTTCCAGGAGGGAATGTATGATATGCTACAAATGACATTACAAATGACATTAATCTCAAACCATAAGGAAATTAAAAATGAATTTGAAAACTTAACTGAAGGCATTTGTAATTTAATGTCACAACAAATAAATGACCAGAAAATAAAAAAAAGAGAGAGATCATGTAAAACTGATAACTGAAAATAAATTAATGGAAAGAAATTTAGAGATGGAGACTCAAGTGGAGAAGAACTTACAAAAAACACTGGATAAGGAAACGAAAACTTGGACTCTAAGACCGCAAAATAAATTTGAGAATAAGAAAACAGATTTGATAAGATGGACCGCAAGAGTTGTTGGGAGTACTACAAGAAATGGAGAGATAAGAGATCAAAAAAGAAATCTTCAATGAATATGAAGGGACAAAATCTTCGTACAAAGACATGATGTTTGATTCCCTTTTAATATTTACAACAACACTTACAAGATTATGGAAAAACTTTTTGACTCAATGGATTATATTGATTGGGAAAGAGGTTTTGCAAAAGGGGAGGGCTAAATTAGATGATGGGGCACATCAGAGGGAATATTTAAAAATTAAACACTTGTCCGAATACAGTTGAAGAAATAGAAAGATTTTAATCTAAAAGGGATGAACAGTATTATTTCTCTTCTTTTTCTTTTAGTTTGTTTTCAAATATGAAAAATATAAACATGTTTGGGATGGTTATTGTAAAGGAAATGTTTTAGATATCTAAATGTAATTGATGATTAGATTTATTAAATGGAACATCTAAAAACTCAACATAGGTTTAATTATGGATAAAAAGAACAGAAGAAAAAATTGGGAATAAACTTATATTAGTTTAAGAGAGATATGTAGTTTAAGTAGTATATTATATTTCTTGTTCTTTTCTCTTTTTTTCTCTCTTTTCTTTTTTTATTTTTCTTTTGTCTCTTTTTTACTTACTTTCTAAGACATGAATATAGATTTAAATGCTTAAATGTAATTAACTTTGAGAAAATGTTAACCAATAAAAATGTTTTGAATATTGTTGGGGAAACAAATTTAAATAAGAACTGCAAACAGGATTTATGATGAGGCAACCAAGATGACTAGATAGAAAAGAAGTATAACATTGATGTGATTATTATTGGTAAATTTTAGAAAAAATATATTTAAATTGTTACCTATTAAATTAATAAGAATTGTATTGATTTAAGGTTGGCGAAGAGAATATTATCTGAAGAAGAGAAAATCAAGTAAAGCTACTATCTGGACCTTGGAATAATAAAAACTGACGGTTAGTGATTACTTTGTAAATGTATGCCCAGACAACATGCTGTTTACTAAATATTAAGGTGTTTATGTTAACAAACCAATAAAATATTAAAAAAGAAGCTGAAGAAACAGAGGACCACCTACTTAGCTGCTGCAAGAAGATTGCATAGACTACAAACAACATGACAAATTAGCAACAAAGATGTGTTGGAATATCTGCAAGAAATACCATTTGCTTACATGCAAGAAATGGTGGGCTCAAATGGATTACTAAATTGCCAGAAATATTCATTGGAAACTCTGCCAGACTTTTGGATTTGAATATAGTAAAAACTACATTCTACCATAGTTTTTACTATATTCTACATTCTACATACTGGGACTCTCAAGTTGAGAAATTTTGGAAAATGAGCAGGTTAAGAACTTATCTGACTTTAAAATCCAAACAGACAGGAATTCTTCTTCATAACTGATATAACAGACTTGCATTATTAAATTTCCATGAATCTAATTGTAGATTACCTATACATAATCATCATCATAATTTACCAACACCCACACCAGATTGACAGTTGCTCCTGTCAACAAACACTGTGCTAAGTGTTGTGTATCACTGTAAACAACCAGGGCCAGCAGTTGTTTACTTGTTGCAAATATTCAAACCTGAAAACAAAGAAATAATGATTTGTTATTTCCAATAGTAATAGGTACATTGGGTGCAAACACTATCTGCATTGACACGATCATCCTCAGTAAATTGTAAAAAGTACTGTAGCTTTATTTGGAACAGCTTGTATCTTGCAATGATCCCTTTAAAACCAGCAAACATTTGTCTGTCTCTGCTGGGACAAGGCTTGATGGAAAGATATAGATGCCAAATTCACTCATCTCTCTTTGTGAGCTATCATAACAATAATAGAAATGAAGGCAGGAAAATATTTTCAAATATTTTGATTAAATTAGTGAACATGTGTAAATATTTTATTTTTGGTTAAATTAGTGAACATATGTAAAAAACAGTTTCCTCCTGGTCTTTTCCCAAGAGTCTCAGAACTGGCCTTTATTTTATCTTCACAATCAGCCTGTGAAGCTGCAATAGGATAGTTGAGTATATCTGACCTAATATTACTAAGTATGTTTGATGAGAGTTTGGAAATTTGAACCTAGTTTTAGTCCAACTTTTTGCAATTTATCAAACCAATATTTTTTTAAAAAATCAATTGTTTGATCCCGATTGTGTCACATCATGATGTTTCTCAAGGCAATATTAATATCTGTACTCTATGACAGAAATGAAGAAAGCTATATGTATGGCTCAATTTTCAGAAGCTATTTTGAACAAATAATAAGGACTGAAAGGTGAAGGGAGACAATGGAGAAATTTAGCTTATTTCTGAAGAATAAATAACATTGAAACTTGGACTTTAATTGATATATATCTGGACAAAGTGATGAGTGGATGTTTTGGAAATATTGGATACAGAGAAGAAGAAATAAGAGGTGATATTTGGTGGATTGGTGGACATATTAAATTGAGACTGAGGAAAAAAAAGGCTGATGCAATATTCACTCATAAACAAGCAGTGTTTAAGCTACAAGCAGAAAAGCGGACTCAGGCAAATGTATTAAAAGTACTGAAGTAAATGAATTGTATTAATGAATTGTATTAATGAAATAGAAATAAGTGTAATTGAGTAATTGAACTAAATAGAAGTGGAAAAGTAATCATAGCATAGTAGAGAAATATAAACAGGTGACTATTCAAGTAAGAGTGATAGTGAATGAAATTAAGAGTGGTGACAACACTTAGAGAATAGTATACGTATATGTATCGTGTATAGTGTTTTATATATATATATATATATATATATATATATATATATATATATATATATATATATATATATATATATAGGTCTTTGGTTGTTCGGGTTTTCTCCCGCGTAAAATTGGAAGTGTCTTGGCGACGTTTCGACGAAGTCCCATTCGTCATCTTCAGGCTGGTATTTTCAGCTTCGTGCTTTGAGCAGCAATGTGTGGTCTTAGCTGTTTCTTCCTTTTAACTGCCCGTGGGGGTATGAACTGATTGGGTGGGAGCTTGGCTGTGTTCTGATTGGGTGGATGTGTGTTCTGAATGGTTAGGGGCTTGGCTGTGCTCTGATTGGCTGGGGGAGTGTTCTGTTTGGTTGTGCTCAGGTTAGTCTGAGTTGCAGGGGGGTTTAAGATTTTGGGCTGCCTTGCTATTTTTTGGCTTCGCGTTCGTAGTTGTGCCTCCTCTTCATGGAGGGTGTTAGTTTGCTTCATGTATGGATTGGAGGGGTTTAAAGTGGCAAATGATGCAGCTGTGATCTGGCTTCTGGTTTGTGGTTGTGCCTCGTCATCGGTGTGGCTTTGGGTTTGTTTTTTGCGTGGATGTGTGGTGGTGACATCCTGTGTGGACTGCATCATAAAGATCTTCAAAGGTATGACAAGTGCTTTGAATTGGGCTCAAAAACCAACTGATAATCAACGCAGTGATCTGAAAATAGGTGTTACTCTGTTGGCCTTTCAAAAGTAGGTCGGGAAACAGATCCCACAAGAAAAACTTCTTTATTGATATGGACTATAATACAGGATCTTTAAAGCCTGACAGTATATCGTAATCAGGCAATTTGATGTAGTAGGGTTGCAACTGAGGCACTAATCAGAAGGAGCAATGGCTCCTTTGACCACGTTTTATACTGGCTGTTTAAGCAATAGCTAACAGTTCACAAAAAATCCCGAAGTATATGGAAAGGCAACTCTTTTAACAGTAACTACTGTACTTGAGACAATGTTACTTAGTTGCCAACAACTATGTCTTGGTGGGGTGTAATCTGAGTTTATATTTAATTTTTTCCAATCTTCAAATGCTGTTCCTGATTTTATATGATATTTCTGACTCCACGAACATGCATCCTCTTCTATGCGTCTACACACAGACACACGTATACTCATACACATCATCACTACCACTACCACCCAAGATCTCATGCAAGGAAGGCAGAAATACACATATACCCATACAAATGCAACACTTAATTACATAAATCAAAAATACAGATGCCTCCTTTAATTACTGCTGGTAAAACAATTTGAAAATATTCTAGAAGCTGCAATCTGTATGCTTTCCTTGTCTTATTGAAAAAAAGAAACATAACTGTGGGTGTATGACGTCTGTATGAGTCTACTAGATCTTCTGAAATACTGTACAATATTGAAGTAGTGCCTGCAGAATTGCTATGCTTTGTCTTGACAAAGCATTTTGTGTGTGTGTAGGTGTATGTGTGCAGCAATAACACAATTCTCTGTGTTGAGATACTCTACTGCACTTCCTTAGCACATCCTGGCTTGGAAGAGGCTTTGGTGCTAACTGCTGAGCAGGCTGAAGCAGCCTGAGAAGTAATGCTGATGGAAGAAGTTAATGTAATGTCTTTTAGTCTTACAGAAAAGAGGGGCTGTGCTCATAGGTGAAGTATCATGGAACAAGCGCTTCACACAAGCATACCAATATATATATATGAAGCATCCCTTTGAAATATCATTCAAGTAATGCAGAAGAAGAGCCGAGGTGGCGCAGCAGTTAGAGTGCAATACTGCAGGCCACTTTAGCTGACTGTGTTCAGCAGATCAGCGGTTCAAATCTCACCGGCTCAAGGTTGACTCAGCCTTCCATCCTTCCGAGGTAGGTAAAATGAGGACCCAGATTGTTGGGGGCAATGTAAAATATATATACATTGCTTACTGGTGTACACCGCTTAGAGAGTGCTTGCACTTAAAGCGGTATATAAGTCTCATAAATAAATAAATAAATAAATAAGAACAGGAGCATAGTTTTGTGGTTTCTGGTTGTCCAGAAAGAAACTTCTCATTGTTTACTTGTATGTAGGTAATCAGGTAAATCTGTTCAGACCTTTGATTGATCTATTGTATGTTCCAAATTTATGCCCATTTTTATTTAAGAAGTGACTTCTTTAGATGCTGTTAAAGAAAAATAGTTAAAAGTTTTCTTTCAGTGCTTTGTGCATATGTTGTAATTAAAGTGACAGATTAGTATTCCAGTTTTAGAAAAATGTTCTTTAAATTTGCATGCGTACGCAAATCTTCTATAGTATCTACATCTGTTCAAGCATACAAATAATTGTTTTGACACTGTTGTTGTAGGGAAGGTTATTGTTTTTTTAAAAAAAATATTCTGAAACATGCTGGTCTGGTAATTAGAGTTTAATTCTTTGTCAGTGACATATTTTCTGAAGTGAGCACTTTCCAATTTATATTCTTTTTAGCTGCTATTGCATATCTATAGCTCCCAAAGTGTAACTAAAACATTTTACAGTACAATAGCTTTTTAATATTTCCATGTCATCCAACTACATTTTTCATGTCCAATTCAATATTTATATGAATCTATAATATAGCATTGCTATGTATTCCATATTACTCCATTGGGTAGCTATCAACTGATGTTCTAGCAAATATTTCCCAACCTCAACAGTTTTAAGATGTGTGGACTTCAGCTTCCAGAATCTCCCAAGTGCTTATGCTGGGAATTTGGGGAGTTCATAAATTTAGAACATAAAATTATTGAGATTGAGAAATATTGCTGTAATCCTTTTAGAATTAATCAGATGTTTTAATTTATATACATCACTTCTTCATATTTGAGTTTAAATTTGTAAATCAGGTGGCATTCACTTAGTGTTGTGAATTTAACTGAGTTACTAGAAATAAATATGCAATCATTCTGTTATCTTAATTAGCTAGTGTTTGTTAATTATAATTATAAACATACTGTTCTGCTCCTGCATACATACTATGGACGATTTAAGGGGTTTATTGAATCTTTCCAACCCCCTTCAAGAGCCTTTCCTAGCAAACCCCCAGTTCAGTGATAACTCCCCAACTAGTTCCCCAGTTCAATTCTGATGAATCCATAAAGTTAAAGCAGTCTACAAAGCAAAGACAAAGTACACACACTAAACTCTGCTGTCTGGGGTCTGCAGAGCAGGGTTCAAGGCAAGTCCAAGAGGCAGATCCAAGAGTCAAGTTCTGAATCCATGCTCAGGATCAGGAAGCTCATCTAAGAACCTGGCAAATACTAGGCACGAAAATGGACACATTGTTCCCAGCATCGTTTCCTACTTCCTGTTGCTCTAAACAGCTGACGCCCAGTACAGCCCATCAACCAGAGGGGGGGCGAGGCTGCTGCCTCAGAAGTAGCTGGGACCACATTGCTCCTACCTCTTCTCTGTCCGGCTTGGTCTCGATTCGAGTGCTTCTCATCTGCTCTGGCTGGCTACAGCTTTGTGCTCTATCCACCAAAACTTTGGGCTACAGAGATTAAGTTGCATGAAATTTGAAGTTCCAAATATTTGGAAGGACGGGATCATTTTTTACTAATTTGACTTATTTGTTTTATTTGCCTTTGTGAAAATAAAATTGCTAGGAGATAAATAAAGAAATTTATGTTTTTTTAGACTACCAGCTATATTAAGTATTGATATCCTTTTGTAGAATCTGTCTGGTTAGAAACAGTGTTTTATTAATATTTTGTTACAAAAAAACTATAGAGGATGCTACTAGAAAACCCACTACATTCAATCAATTTCTATAGCTATCCATCTCAATCTATGACTCTGAGTGGCTTATAATTCAAAAATGATTAAGCATTAAAACAAACATTTTAAAACAATAAAAACAATAAGACATTCAAAATAAATATACATAGCAGCATAGATACTTAGCCCATTATGGAATTTGTTCACCAAAGTTTCCTTGTTGCCTAGGGCAGAGATGGCGAACCTTTTAGAGACTGATTGCCCCAAAACCACCTCTGCTTCCATCCCGCCCCTGCTCTGCCCCATCCCACCAGCTCTGCCTGCCCCCATCCTGCTCCTGCTCCGCTCCCACCCTGCCCGCCGCAGGGCCACTCACTGCCTCCACAGCCCGCCGCAGATCACCCAGGTGGCCCAGCAGCACTATGGTGGCCACGCCCTCTGCCCACACCATACAGCATCAATTGTGTGCGACGGGGCGTGAGGGCGGAGTCTTCTCCCTGCTGCCTGGCTGCCATGTCCTTGGCTGTGCTGCTTTGTGCGGGCCCCACTCGGGGATGACTCTCCTCCAGGGGGACTACAGGTGAAGAGGGGGCTGCGGGGGGAGGTGGGGCTGGGGCAATGGTGTGTGTGCCCACAGAGAGGGCTCTGAGCACTATCTCTGGCATGCGTGCCATAGGTTCGCCATCACTGCCCTAGGGCATTCATTAAAATATTCATGGAAATGCTTGAGAAAGTTTCACAGATCAAGAGAGATACTTATTGGTAATTGGCCCATCTGATCTGGTATTGGAGATTATTCCATATTAGCAGAGTTGTATTATTGCTGAAAGAAAAAGCATGCAGTCTGATAAGCTTTCTGCTATCTTTAGAAATCTAGATGATCTCTGAGGTCAGAAGAATATTATATTAGCTTCACCTATTATGTTAGCCGCATTCCCCAAGCAAAAATGGTCTCTTAATAAATCACTTCACCAGTGTAATACACTGTAGATGAAGTTAATTTGAAGATGATCTGGAAATATCAATTGATTTTCAGTGCAGTAACTTGTCTGCAGCTGTTATCTGGCACCAGTGCTGAGAGATGTATAATACTTTGATTAGCTTCTCAAAATTAAGGAATCAATGTTGGTCCCTGTAAAGTAAAAACATTGGGTTGCGTCTGAGACCATGGTGGCTGGCACAAAAGAGCAATAATTGGATTTTAGTTAGAAGATGTTGCTTCAGCAACTATTTGAAAAAAATAATAATTCTATTCTAGAATTGTGATATTTTATTGGAAATTACTCCTATTATGGATTTTAATAATACTTTATTTAAAATGAAGGTCTTCCATTTTAATAGCTCTCTTTGTATGATGGAGGTGATATGCCTTGCTCTGAAAAATCACTAGATTAATTTGTTCTTCTTGGATATCAACCTCTCTGTTAAGGAAGTGGCTTTTGCATATACTTAGAGTTAGGTAGATGAGTTACAAAAAATACAGTTTGCTGCAAATGAAATGGGAAGCTTCTGCTTTCTATTCCTTTTCATTCTGTCTTTCTGCACTTTTGTCTTTTGCTTTCTTTCTTTTTTACTTTTTATTAGTTTACATTAATTTGGGGTTTTTTTTGTAAAAGTTTTTGTAAAACTTTTAATAAATTTTAAACTAAAAAAGTGCAGTTTGGCTTGTTTGCTTTGTTTTGCATCATGATTTTAGCTTCATTGGTAGTACACTTCATGCTTCTTGAAAGCAAAGGATCCCTCTGAAACAGATATGTCAAACACGCGACATCATGTAATGTCACACAACGTATTGAAACTTTTTTCCCATTGCCGGCAATGGGGTGGGCGCAGTTTCGTCGTGACGCATCCGGCCTGCAGGCTGGCAGTGTGACACCCCTGCTCTAAAACTTTCCTATTCATAATTTTTTAAAATTTAATTTTTCTTTGCTACATTGCATTGGTTACTTTATAGGTTTTAAACTATTAGATGTCCCAACACTTTTTAAAGCCTGTCCCGCTATACTTACCTATTAGATTATATTTACTGCACACTATTGTGTGATCTCCTGAAGATTCATTTATTATGTATTCATAATTCTTTAATTATGTATTCAGTATACTCAGTAGTTAATATATTTATCATGTTCACAATAAATGCAAAGGTTATAACTTGTAGTCATCAAAAGTAATAATAAAAATAATTGCAGCTGTTATTGCAATGATCATTATTTATTTTTTTGCCTATTGCAGGCTGATGAACAAATGTTAAGGGTGTTGCAACTGACCTAGAGGGTGAGTGCGTACAGAATGATAACAAAAAGAGAACCAAATGAAAAGAATACAAAGAACTAATGATAAATTGTGCAGAAATTATCATAGCAAAGACTCTCTATTCCTATGTGAACTCAGTGATTCCCATGTCTGTTTTTCTGAATCTGTAGTAAGAGGTCTTGTGTTTAGTCTGCACCTTTATCTATAGTGTTCTTAATTATCTAGCTTGTCTTTAAATTTTATATCATTCTGTTGAAAAAACAAAAACAGCCCCCTCCTCCCCTGTGCTTTTTTTCTGATACCAGTTTATAGAAGAAGGAGGCTTTCTTTTCCTGAATTTCATTGAATTAGATTGTGCTACTTCCAAAATAACTTGGATCGAAGTTTGGCCTCCAACCAAACATAGTGCTACCTAAATATTCTTAATCATAGCATTCAATATCAGAAAGTGCAGTACAAATTGTTTCATGGAAGTATGAAAGAAAATGGTATCAATGAGTCCAAACAATGTTACATGACTGAAGATTCTGTTACACATTGAAGAATAAATCTTTTGTTGTTACCTCCCTCACCCCTTTGAATATTTTTTGTGCCTGTATGCCACTAATAAGACATAAAAGCTTTTAGTTTCCATTTTGTGGATATAAGTTTTTGCACTATGCATTAACAACTTCTGATGAAATCTGAAATAGATTGTTAGTAGCACTAGGAACTGAGGCTGTACTTTAATAGAGGCTCTGCGCTTCACTTACAAAGCAGGGGCAAAACATTCTGTTCCTCAGAACGATCAAGTGGGGTTGTTCTGATTGGAGCAAACTGTGGCAGCCAGTCTGCCAATTAAAAGCTGAATGAAGGAATGCTTCAAGGGGTTGCTTCAAATGGAACCATCATTCTTCAAGCAAAGCACCTCTTTGAAGCTTTGCCCATTCCTACTCTCCAAGGCTCCAGATCTGCCACAATTCAGCTACCAATACCATGGGCCTATGGGGAATTTTTTTCAATAGTCCTTAAAATTTATCATTTCTAACATTTCACAAGAAAGCTTAGGATCTGTACTTTCCACTTGTTCATGCTTTCCAGTAGAAAAGCATGAACAAGATAAGTTAAGGAGTTTTTCCATTTTTTAAAAAGGTATTAAAACTACATGTTTTCACGTCTCTGTATTTTTCTTTTTTCTGATTATTACAGCAAGAACATGCATAGCCTTGTTTGCAGATTTTAAAAAGGCTTCTGATTTAATTAAAAAAGCTTAAAAGAAATCAGTGTAGAGATTATGAGAAAAGTTCAGTGCAGGAACCACGACAGCAAGATTCAGGAGCTGAAACAACTGAAGTCTGGAATTTGCTAATTATATTTTTTTCTAGGTTCTCCACACACAACTGTCATATGCAGCCCTGAAAATTCACTGCAGCCTTGTCTCTATCCTTAGTTTTTTGAAATGATATCACCCACATATATACATAAATGCCTAAACACATGGAAGCTCTAGATCTTTTGGCTTTGGCTCCAGGCAAAGTCATATGTTGGTACCACCATGGCTGGGCTCATCTTCTCGTGTTATTAGGAATTTCCAAAAGGTGCCCTCTTGTTTCATTTTTTTTCTTCTTCTAATTTTTGAGCTGTACAATCTGATTTTTAGCTCCAGAAAGTTTTTTCTCCTCTTGGAGATTTTGCAAAATTATGTTTAATCCTCAAGCAGGTGTCCTAGCTTTATTATTTTTATTATTTTTTGCTTTTTTATTGTGATTTTTTGGCATGTTTTTTGAAAGTCTTTTCAATTTTGGTAGCCCCTAAAACTGGTGACTGGTGCCTACTCAGCCTTAGCATAGAGCTGGCCCAAGGATTAGAAAATCAGCTTAATATATGATTATACATTGAAAGAGATAAACAGAGGGAGGGGAAAGGATGGATGTGATTGTCTTTTTGGTGCTGGACCAAATATCTTTTTATTTCTATGTTTCATCTGGTTCTGTTTCAATTTATATGTATATGTCTCAGGCTGTGGTGGGATTCAAATATGTGAACAACCAGTTCTCTATGTGGATGCCACTTCCGGGAGTCCATTCTAGGCCTGGGCAACAAAAAAATTAGCTACTGGTTCTGCTGAGGTGGTGCGAATCGGCTAAATCCCACCATTGGTCTCAGGTTGCAATTATTGAAGAGCCTTTAATGAAATAATGAAAATGAATTAAAAAACTGAGACAACAACTTTAAATATAGAAGAAATGCCTGACTTTATTTAATTTCAGTTCTCATAGTGGCCACCTGGATATGTTTGGGAAACCTGCAGCAAGGCAGAAGGACAGCAATTCTCTTCTCTAAAATCAACACTTAGAAACCCAACATATCATTATAGCTTTGAAAGCTGTGTTCTCCGTGTCTTTGCAAAACCAGTTTTTAAAGTTTCCTTTAAGAAAATTCCAGTCATAAATGCAATATCTTTCTAGTTTAATTTTGTCTTATTTAAAGGAAATTTAACTCTCATAATGTAGAGTCTCCATTGTCAGTAAGTAGTCATATCTGTGAGCATTCAAAACTTTAGAAATAGTCAGTAAAACAGCTGTTCAACTTATTGGGATTGGAGGGGTTTTTTTTGGAAACAGGATGTTGAATATAGTAGTTAAACAAATTTAATAAGAACTATTAAGATGGTCCATTCAGTTGTTGTGCAACATTACCATACAGAGATATAATCTTTCTTTCATTAAATTGCTGAAAAACTTACAGCTCTGTAATAGTGCAGATGTTAGAGGTACAGCTTAGCTCAGAAAAGTTGCACTTTCTAAATGGATCATTTTGGGAGAGAAAACGTTCTGAAAGTGATTCATTTCTGAGCACTTTTACTTCTTTTTTGCTTCATTCAAATGACTAAATTTTGGCAATTATTACTGTTGGAATAATAGTTTGTTAAATTCATAGTTTTCTTTTGCTTGGATAGAATGGTTTGACTGTCAGTTTTGGAACTTGAAAATCTTGCTAATGGGAAACAATGTTTACTGTTAAAAATTGTCAGGATTTTTTTTATATCATATTTTATCTTTATATGGTTTATTTAAAATAAACGAAATCAGATGAATGCTATCTGGACAGCTGTTTTCAATATTATATTTTTTGTTCCACAACTGGGAAAGTCAGATGAAAACCAGACAAAGGTAGAAATCTTTGGTTTAATGAACAGTTTTTAAGAGTCATGTCTTTTCTTTTTAATAATGTCACTGCAAATATAAAATGTCATTTTTTAAAAGATGCATATAGATATCTAGGATGTCAGTGAAGGGGCTACTTTTGATGCAACGATGTACTGTGAACTGAAATAGTGCAACTGAGGAAATTTTTTTTATATAATTAGTAGGATGTGTAGGTTTTATTTTTATTATATTAAAAGTTACGAGTTCAGCTCATAAATCTTGCAGAGTTCCTAGAGAGGAGTTATCAGATTCAGTGTCAGACTCACAACTATAGTATCCTTCTCTTTCTCAATGACATACAGGTAGTCCTCTACGTACGACCACAATGGACCAAAATTTATGTTGCTAAGCGAGAGAGCTTTTAAAAGGATTTAACAACCTTTCTTGTCACAGCTGTTAAGAGAATCAGTGTAGTTGTTAAATTAATAGCACAATGGTTAAGTGACTCTGGCTTCCCATTGACTTCACTTGTCAGAACTTTGCAAAAGGTGATCACGTGACCCCCCTGGAGACTGCAGCCATCATAAGTGCATGCCAGTTGCCATGTATCCAGATATTGATCATGAGCGTGCAACGGTTGTACGTGTGAAAAACAATCACGTCACTTTTTTCAGTACTGTTGCAACTTCACTAAATGAACTATTGTAAGTCAAGGATTACTTGTAATGATATATCTCTTTAGTTCTTTAATATATTGTATGCTAATGCTGAATTTAACCTGATTTTTTAGTCTGTTTCTTCTGTCTAGTGCTTACTCTGTTTTAGTGGAAAAGCATGTTCCAGTAGTAGAATGCATATATTTTGCAGTCAGAAAATCCTGCCTTTAATATCTGAGATTTTTAAAAAAAACTCTCAGCCTTTTCTAATCATGAGTTAACCATACTAGGTAGACAGGTAATTTGTCATAGATTAGCAAACAATCTGACCTGATGACAGGTTTTCTTTGTAACCCACTGTACGGCAACTTCCTAACAGTAAGACAAAAAATTGAATTTGTGAATGAAGATGTCATATTACATTATTTCATTCACATTCTGTTAAATAGGTTTTTTCAGTTTTGAATTATGTATAATAATCTTCTTCAGTCAGGTGTTTTCCCACATTGGCTCAAATTCTGAAAGCTGCAGTCCCAACACATTTGGAGAGCTTTCATGCTTGTGGAAGGCTGAGATAGGCAACATTTAATTTCCAATTTTTAACTTTATAGAAAGCTACCTTTTAATCTCTGCTGCTTTCAATCTAGAACTATTTGTGAAGATTTTTCAGTATGACACAAGAGCAATCTGATTCTCCAGCTTCTGTATCTTGACTTTGTTTAAAACAGCACTTTCAATTCCACTTAGATCTTCCAGGGACCTAAAAGTCTAATAGAAAGTTCTAAAATCTATATTTTAGCTTGCACATTACTATTTGATTGTCAACATGGAAATGGATCTTTTCTGTGGAAGCCGTCACCATGTGCTTTGGGTTTCTAAAATCAAAAAAATGCCAACTGTTTTTTAACAGATAAACAGAGTTGGCATTGAAGTGGAATGCAATGAAAATTATTTCTTTCTAATACAAATGAAATCCAAGCCAATATTCATATTCTGCACCTGAGTATTTGGCAATGAATCATTTAATGCATCCTTTTGTGGCTGGAATATGATGTTCACAAATATTGGATGTTACTTATACTATTGTAAGCTTCTGGAGTAGTAGCTGTGTTGGTCTCTTGCAATGAAAACAACTAAAATTGAACATCCTATTAAGTCAAGTGGAGAGACAGAATGTTATGATCTCATTAACCCAGTTCTTCAGACAGGAGAAAACTTTAACCCAGCACAATTTTACTGAGACATCTGGGAGGCAAACTATCCTCCTCTGGTGTCTGTGTAATATGAACTTCAAACCCTCAGTCAGACCCAGGACACTATCAAAGTTCTACCTAATCACCTCTCAAAGGAAACAAATTACAATTATATTTCAGCCAGAATCTCAAGGCACATTACTACAACATTTGCTGAAGCCTGGCTTACTACAGGTTTCTTTAAGAATGCTTCTTAAATACTAATTGGCTGCAATGTCCAAGAGATTCCCACTGTTGCCTTCTTAGTCCATGCAGAATGAGCCATTTATATTATTACTGCATATTTTCCAGTATTTTCTAGTGGAAAGCTCACAGAGTACCAATACAGTTAGAGAAATGGCCAGGGTTTTATGCTGCAAAATGTGATTCTTAACCAACTGCCATGCCTGTGTGATGCCTGGGAGACTTTTCTCCTTTTCCCTTTATTTTGAAAACAGCCAGTGAACAAGAATGAATGATTGTTAATATTTATTAGAAATAAGGTTAAAGTTGGGGCATGCCACAGTATATCCTACTTTCAAATGAAATACCTTTATATAGGCAGTTGAGGGTGGCAAAACTATTGTATGTTCCTACCATTTTCTCTACGTAGAGAACTGCAGCTTATTTTGTGAAGTAAGAACATTCTGCCTCTGTTTTGATAGCTGAATGTTGAAAGTAGTGTTATGGTGTTATGCCATGATCTTTTTACCTTTATAGCACATGTGTAACATTGTGATGTATAAACAGTGCATTCAGAAGGTATTCAGACCCACTTCATTTTTATCAGTTTTGTTATGCTATAGCCTGATTCTAGAGTTGTTGAAATTCATTTTTTCTCATTAATCTACACTCAGTGTCACCATAATGACAAAGTGAAAACAGAATTTTAGAAATGTTTATAAATTTATTAAAAAGGAAAAACTGAAATATCGCATTGACATAAGTACTCAGACTTCATTCTGTTGAAGGAACTTTCCCATCAATTACAGTCTCGAGTCTTTTGGGGTATGATGTGACAAGCTTTGCACACCTGGACTGGGGGATTTTCTTCCATTCTTTCTTGCAAATATTCTCAAGCTCAGTCATGTTGGATGGTGACTATTGGTGGATAGCCATTTTCAAGTCCATTCAGAGATGTTCAATAGGGTTCAAGTCAGCACTCTGGTTGGGCCATTCTAGGACATTCACAGAATTGTCCCTAAGCCCCGACTCTCAGTCCCTGCTGCTGAAAAATACTCCCATAGCATGAAACACCACCATGCTTCACTGTTGGCATGATATTGACAGGTGACGAACGGTGCCTGGTTTTCTCCAGACATAAAATTTAGAATTGAGACCAAATAGTTTCATCATACCAGAGAATCTTGTTCCTCACAGTCTGAGAGTCTTTCAGGTGCTTTTTTGCAAATTCCAAGGAGGCTTTCATGTGTTTTGCATTGGAGAGAGGCATCTGCCATAAAGCCCAGATTGGCAGAGGGCTGCAGTGATGCTTGTCCTTCTAGAAACTTTGTCCCATCTCCACACAGGATCTCTGGAGCTCAGTCACAGTGGTCGTCAGGGTCTTGGTCACCTCTCTTACTAAGGCCCTTCTCCCCGATTGCTCAACTGACTGGGCGACCGGCTGTTGTAAATCTTTCAGTCACTCCAGGTAGTTGAAAATCAATTGATCTTAAAAAAAATGCCAACATCATCAGGTGAACCATCAGGGATGCAGAAACATAAACTAAAAATGAAAAAGAAACCAAAAGATTAGGCCTTAGGGGAAAAACACCTGGGCATGTTCAATGTTCATTGGTTCCTAGAATTTCTACTCGCAGGTGATAATGTGGTGGAATCTAGTGCTGAGTTATGGGATGGAGGAATAGAGAAAAATACCATTCTTGAATTGTTGCTATGCAGGAAGAGGTGTACAGTGGAAAGGATCCTCCCTAATACTTTGCTCCATTTATCAGATATTTCTGCAGAGTGTACTTTAGTCTGGAAAGATCCTGCCTTTTACATGAACAGCCATAAAGAAACTACTTGGAACTTTTACTTGTCTCATTCTTGGTTTCCCATGTTTGACTGATAAGGACACTTTCCTAAATTTCCTATATTTATTCTCTGTTTTTCACAACAACAAAATTATAAATGGCCTCAGTTTAGCTGAATGTAGGATTACATCCATATGGTCTATTCCAAATTCAAGATTATTCTTTTAGTTGCCAAAATGGGAGACGGAGGGAGGAGGAGGAGGAAAAGGAGGATCTCTTCTTTCTGAGGGTAGATGAACATTATCATTGTTTGCTCCACCCCTTTTAACTTTTGAAGGAAGAATTAATTGTCATATTAATTCTTCTAAACCAAATCAGTGCTAGAGTTCAGGATAGGCAATTTTAATCCAAATAATTCTGAATCTGGGTTGGGCTAAAGAACCTTCTTCAATCACTCATAACAGAGTCACAGTATAACCAGGTCAAAGATGGGGAGATGTCAGGAAACAACTATGACATTATAACAAACAAATAAATAAACTGGGAGAATAGTATGACTAGTATATATATGCCAGAGATACTATCTAGAAATTATCTTGCAAATATCACCAAAACATCACCAAAGGTCCATCTTGTTTTATTTTGTAAATAAAACAACAACAACAACAAAAAATTGCAGAGGTAGTCAAGCCAAAGTATATGACAAATAAGAGAAAGTTCTTCTAGAGCAGACATGTCAAACACAAGGCCCAGGGGCCAGATGCGGCCCGTGAAGTGGTTTCATGTGGCTCGTGAAGCCATCCTGGAAACAGCGAGGGAACGGCCCCCACTGCCTTGGTCCTGGCCCAGTCTGGCTGGGAGCCAATGTACAATTTTGTGGTGGCCATCTATGCTGCAATGCATTCAGTCTTAGCTCCACAAGGCCGTCTAGAAACAATGAGGAACCAGCCCCTGCCGCATCAGCCCTGCCCCCTGGGTGTATGCTGGGGAGGTGTCACCCTTTGTGAAGAAATGGACCATGCCTTGGCACTTGCCCCAGTCCCACCCCCTTCTGCCAGAGACCCTCAGATCTGTCCCACTCCTACCCAGGCCCCCATAGGCACCCTTGACGCGAACGATGTAGAGCTGGCCATGCCCACCCAGTAGGCCACACCCATTCCATCCACACTCACCTAGTAGGCCGCACCCACCCTGGCCACACCCACCCGCCCCCCCGAGGGCAACCGCAATGCTGATGCGGCCCTCAATGAAATTGAGTTTGACACCCCTGTTCTAGAGTATAGAAGCTGGTAATATTAATCTCTTCTGAAATGCAATAGTAAAACCTGGACAATGACCCAATTTAAGAAACTAACCTGATTTAAAGATTTTTTTTAATTTTTTTTTATTATTTTTCACCATACACCAAAACAAACTTAAAATACATAAACATAATGATTTAAAGATTTTAAAGGTGATAACCAATACCTTGAATTAAACCCAAAAGCAAACTGGCAAGCAGTGCTGCTCATGGATCAACGATTTAACATGGTCCCGAATTGCCCATGCAGCTGTGTCCTGCATCAACTGATGCTTTCCAATATCTTCAAGGGTAGCCCCCATCTAGTGAGAGTTGCAATAGTCTGAGTATGAGATGACGGGGTGTGAATGACTCCCAATTGAGGAAGGGGCATAACTGGTGCACAACATGAAGCTGAGCAAAGGCTCTTCTAGTACAACTTCCACCCATTCTTTCAGAAGCAGTTGTGAGTCCAGAAGAATCTCCAAATTACTCGATGCATCTGTCTGAGGTAGTGCAATCCCATCCAGAACTAGTATGTTAAAGTTCTGGAACCTGGAGCTTCATAGACCCCAAGCCACTCAATCTGTTGTCCCTCTATTGACCCTCACAGCCTCCAGAGCAGTGACAATATTGTTAGAGTCACTTGGGATGGAGATGTAAGCATGAGTATCATCAGTGTACTGATGGTACCTGATCCCATGCTGGATAATCTCACTCTATAGCTTCACATAGATTTTAAAAAGGAGTGGAGAAAGCACCGAGTCCTGTAGTATGCCAGAAAGGAGCAACCATAAAGACATTTTTCTTCTTCTGTTCATTTGTGTTTGATTCTTGAAGACTGCCTGGACCCCTGCAGTTTTCTTGCAAAAGTTTTCAAAAGTAGTTTGCCATTGCCTCATTCTGAGGGATGAGAGAAAGTGATTGGCTCAAGGTCACTGAGTTGACTTCATGTCTAAGGCAGGACTAGAACTCACAATCTCCTGATTTCTGGTCAGTTATATCCAATCTATTACTTTCTGGAAGGCAGGAGAAAACTTGATGGTAAGTGGTGAAGGAAATGGCACTGAATGATTACCAGCACTCTCTCTGTGACAGTATACATAAACCAATAATGTAACATCCATCATCATCACTCCCTGACCCTGACCCCACCATAGCACTGAGTAGTGTGGCAGAAGTTACAACAGTTCATCCTCACATTTTGTCAGCCTTTTTTCATTTTGTGATATCACTGGCCTACCTGGCTGGATACAATTTGGTAGCAAAAAAAAAAAAAAAAAAAGTGAAGCATCTCTGCTGCTCTAAGTTCAAATAAAATACAATCCAAACTATATTGCATTTGGATACAATATTGAGTTGCTTTTCTAATTGGCATGACATTTATTTTCCACAGATCACATTATGAGTAAACTGCAGATGCTGCAGACAACTTTCTTGATCAAAAAGTGACACTTTGGAATAATAAATAATATAAAAGTTTATAGAACTGAAATGTGTTTGCTGTCTAACTTTGGTCACACCTTACATTACACACATTGCTTAGAGCACAAACATGGCAACTTTAAAATGCATGGACTATAACTTTCAGAATTCTGCAACCAGCCATGAGAAATTCTGGGAGTTGAAATCGAATTTGCAAACTACTAATCTAAGAAACTGACTGAGAGAATGTCAACATTTACAATGGTAAGAACATTAGCACACTTGGCACTGAGAGAGAGGGAGGGAGGGAGGGAGGGAGAGAGAGAGAGAGAGAGAGAGAGAGAGAGAGAGAGAGAGAGAGAGAGAGAGAGAGAGAGGAAACTAAAAAGCCTACTTAGGTTCCTTCCAAATAAAGGAGGGTTTTCTCCAGATGTTGCTCACATATTTTTCAGATCTGTCTTTAACAATTAAAGAAAAAAAAATCTAGCTTTTAGTGAAACTGAAATCCCTAAGATACTGCCTTCTTTGTCAACATTAAATAGCTGGCCTGCACATAGCAATCATGGAATATAAACAGCTGTGGAAATAGATTGCAAGGTGACATCTGAACTTTGGATGCATTTGATTTATTTTGCATACAAAATAGCAGCTGAAGTGGTTCAAGTGCACCGTTATGTGGGCAGTTGATAGTTATTTTGATTTGTGCCCTCCTGGTTATACCCTTGGGAAACAAAGGTTTGTTTGTCATAAGAGTAATTTCCTTGGCAAACAATTACGCTGTCTGGTGAAGTCAGATATTTGTGTTAATTACTAACTGTAGCAGGAGGGTCTGATGGGTTTAAGTGGATCTTTTGTACTATAAAATGGTGTTGCTTTGAAATAGTCTAGCAATAGAACAGCCTTCTCTTCTGCCTCAGGCCTGATTCATACTAGATGCCAGGGCTCTAATACAAATGTTTCTCCATTTTCAGAATTCTCTATTCCTCTGTTTGTGAAGTTAGCATATAATCATGATTCTGGCTGGCATGCAATCTCTGTAAAACAATACTGAGTGGGTTTGTGATTTAAGTGACAGTTTTAACATATTACAATGTGATCAATTACTATTCATTATTAAACTTACATGCTTTGATTTTCTTCTGCAATTTTCTCATATATGTAGTAATGGTTTGCTCCTAGGTGAGTTAAGAGACCTCTGAACTAAGTTAGAGCCTCAGTCTAGTCCTTCAGAAATCAAGACACCATTCAAAGTATCTATCCAGGCTTGATAGTGTAGTTTGGTTATGATTTGGAAAAAAAGTTTAATTTCTCCAAAGACTACAGCTTTGAAAGCAAATCTATTGCTCATGAAAATTCAATGCTTTTCTTTCTTCCTTTCTCAATTATGACATTTACACAAATTAGAGAGACTTATCCATGAATGGAAGGATTCTTTTTTTGCAGTGCCTTGAATCTCCTGGCTAGAGAGCAGGAGAGGAGCTTAATTAAAGCAGTTGGAATAGAGTTCAAGCTTATCTGTATCACCTGAGGGCAGTGAAAATTTGGCCTGATTTACCCCAGTTTTCCCTAGGACTTACCTTTTGGCCTAGTACTTGAGCTAATGTTTTTTTTCAGATAGATAACTTTAATTGATTTTTAGGCTGATTTTAGTTTGAACTGGAACTGTTCTTCTAAATTTGTTCATCTGTTTCATTTAAAAAGTAGTTTCTGTTCAAACTGTGGAAAGCTCACAAAAAATAAACCACACATACAAAAATGTCTATGAAACTATTCACTTTACTAAATAAGAGGCTTCAGGTTCTTATTTGACTTCAAATGTTATCAACAACTATATTTTTAATTTATTCTCCTTTTCTGTAAATAGCTACAAAAAACCCTAAGTTGTACCGTGCACATGCACTGCATAGACATACATTTGAAATGAAGCATTTGTAGTGAAAAAATCCTGTTATAATTTGGGAGAAGGAAAATAGAGGATAAGTTGGAGAAAGTGGGAAATAAAACAGATTAAATGTGGAACCTGATCTAGATGGAAGTTCATCATATGAAATATTGTATATGCAATATTTACGGTATATCATTAGGTATATCTAGCAAAAGCTGAAAAGACTTCCGGTGGCAGGCATGGCACTTCGATTGACTTTGAATCAGCAGAAACAGCTCAGTTTTTTAATGTGTCACAGCTACTTTACTTTTTGTGGGTTAAGGAAGAAGCTGGAAATCAACCTATTTGGTCTCCGAGTGATGGTTCTTCATGAATAAATTGCAAAAATGGAAGGTTTTGTGAGTGGCTTGCAAGCTGAGTGGTTGACGGACAAGGATATGAGGATTACAACATTGACTTAGGCTGAGATGCACCCAGTGGTGGGATTCAAATATGTGAACAACTGATTCTCTGTGTGGATGCCACTTCCGGAAGACCATTCTGGGCCTGGGCAACAAAAAATTAGCTACCGGTTCTGCCGAACTGGTGCAAAGTGGCTGAATTCCACCACTGGATGCGCTATTTGTGGTTATTCAAATCTGATAACTCCCATTTATTTATATAATGTTTTTTAATATTTAACTTTCTTTGGTTTAAGAGACTTCTTTTTATAGCAGATTAGTAGTTTTCTTGATATTTTCTCATTTTTTGGGGGGGACTATAAATTTTGAGAAGATATGGTAATTTAGAGAAATAAAGCTACTTTGAAAACTTTGCAGAAAGTGAGATAATTCAATGGATATTAGAAAAATAACAGAGAAAGGGGAAGACTTCCTTTTGAATTTACAAGAAAAGCTTAATTATTTTATGAATCTTGATAAAACTATAACTCCTTTACTTGGACATCATTTTCCCACAATGCCTTTTATTTTATTTTAACCAGCCTACTTGGCTAGGATGAATACCAAAGAATATTGTAATCAGCCAGACTATTTTCAGTAAAGCACTTGCTGACACCTGCTGTCAATTGCCTGTAATTACAACTTTTAAAAGTTTGAGTTTTCTGTCTGCATTTTCTCTGCTCAGTGTTTTTTTAATTTTTTTCTATAATTATGTCATGTAGAACTACAAAGCATTTCTATAAAGCAGCCATTGAAGAATAAAGTAAATAGGAAGGAGCTATGCCAATCTCTTCTAGGTTAATTAAATTAATGTTTGATGATTTAGGACAGGCATGTCAAACTCGCGATGTCACGTGATGTGATGCAACGTATCACAACTTTTTCCCCATTGCCAGCAGGTGCGGTTTTGGTGTGACGCATCCGGCCTGCGGGGCCGGCAGTTTGAATGCCTGATTTAGGATCTAAATAGATCTAAATAGATCCTAAATTTAGGATACTAAATTTAATTCTCTTGAAAAAAGAGTGAAAAAATTGTATATGATTGATAATTTATAAAAGAAATGTCTGAAGATATAAAACAAATGTCATACTAATGATAGAAAGGAAATGAATTGGGAGCTAGAGATACAGAATTTGAAAGAGGAAAGGACAATTTAGGTCAGATGGAACTAGGAAGACTTTTGTTTGAGATTTAGCGCCATTCTAGGAGTTATAGATAAGCATATTTGGAGAAATGTTGTCCAGGCTTTGCCAGATATTTTAGATTAGCAAAAGGATGAAATGGAGAGGAGATTGATAAAGCTAAAAACAACTGGATTCAAATGCATATATTAGAAAATATTGATGATTAACATACCATCTATATCAGAAAAACTTTTGTACATATTAATTGGGAAAATTGCATGGAACTCTACCATAATTTTTCCTAACAGTGGAAAGGCTCAATAATACAAGAATAATTGATAAGGCTGGAGGAGGTGGCTGAGATGGCAAAATTGAAAACCCTGATTAGAGAAAAGACATTGGTTAACTTTAATACTAATTGGAAGTTTCTTTTTGTGCAAAAAGTAAAATAAAATAAAATAATGATTATCAATTTGATGATTAGTAATGCTAATCTATTATTGAGATGGTTGCTTTGTTGTAACTATAGAGTAAGAGGACAATGTAAGTTTCATTTGTATTTGCTGTAAAGAAGCCAGAATTATTAATTTTTTTGGATTTGTTTCTTCCTTTTTTATATTTTATTTCACCTCTATTCTTTCTCTCTCTTTATTCTATTCTGTTTCTTGGCTATTAATTGTAATTAGTTTTTATCCTTTTGTTTAAAAATGTAACAGTTATTAAAAAAAGGGATATATGGCAAAAGCTGTTTGTAAGGTATTGGACATATTGAAAATGGTATAAAATGAACATTCTACCACTATTTAATGTACCTGAATATATTAGTGAAAATTATAATCTTTCTCCAGAGACCATACTTTATTGTTATTACCATTTTTAGATAACACTAATTTCTATCTGGGTTAAAAGAAAGTATTGGCATGGGATTTATTTCATGCATAATCTCCACTCTTCAGCTAGGTCAAGTGGAACTAGTACAATTGTAAAAAAGAATATTTTTCTCTTTGGCTTAGCAGGTACAAGAAAAAAAATAGCAAGTGATAATTTCCCGCATTTCTCACCTCACAGGATTTTTTTTCAGAATATAATGGCCTGAGAAAATGATTTATTGCAGGGAATCTTTCAACTAACTTAATCACCAAACTGTATCTTATATTATTTATGAAGGTTTAAACTCAACATAAAATATAGAAGGTTTATATTTTAAAGACAAGTTTGCTTAATGAACTTGTTTATTTCTCTGGGCCCAAAAATTAACGTAGAACACCTGATGAGGAAAGTAAATGAGTTTGAGTCCTTGGCCAGTTTTAAAATTAATAAGCATAAAACAATGTTGATTAAGAATATGAATTCACAGGATGGTGATTCATTGACTAAAAAGTCGGGTTTTAGGGTTGAGACAAAGATGAAAGATGCTCTTCCTGTTTCAAATATTACCAACACTTGCAACTGAAACTCTGTTTAAACAGTGACAGAGGGATATCTCTAAGTTTATATGGAAGGGCAAAAAAACAAGAATAAGATATAAATTATTGCAACATGCTAAGGAAAGAGGGGTTTGGGTTTACCTGATTTGGGTTTGCCTGATTTGAAACTGTATTTTGATGCGTGTTGTTTGGTTTGGCTAAAAGAATGGGTGAACCTCAGAATAAGAGGTTACTGGACCTACAGTAGAAGGCCATGAATTAAGGTTTGGTTACCTGGCTATTTGGTATGGCAAAGTTAAAGTAAATGTTGATTTTAATAATCATTTTACCAGGCATGCCATTTTGAGAGTTTAGATCAGTGCTTTTTTTGTAAAAGAAAAAAAAAGGTGCCGGAACTCACACACGTCATACAACCCACCTTGCCTACCCTATAAGGTTCCATCTAAAAAAGGTGCTGGAACTCCGTTCTGGGTGTTCTATGAGAAAAAAAGCCCTGGTTTAGATTAAATATAAAACAAGGTTTTCTACGAAGATGCCTCTTTGGGTTTCCCCACAAGAAGCCCTTTTTTAAGAAAAGAGATGGTGAAATAATATCTTTCATCCTGGGTGAGCCTACCCTCAAATTCAAGGAGGAGCTAGAATCAGAAGGTCATGTCTGCCATTGGTTCACATATATGCAATTGAAAGAAAGTCTCAAGTTAGATAAAAAGAATCACGGGTTTAATTTTGTTAAAAATGAATTGGAAAGCTTACTGTGCGGTAGTGATGAACATATTATTGCTAAAGTTTACAAAATATTATTGAATTTAAATCAGGAAAATGAACAAGTAAAACATTGTATGATTCAGTGGGCAAGGAATTTTGGGTATAATATAATGCTTGAACAATGGGAAAATACGTGGCGTAAAGGATTAAAATTTACAGTAAATTATAATCTAAATTATAATTTAAAAGAAGATGATGTACTGCTGGTACTTAACGTCAGACAAGTTATCAAAAATATATAAAAGTATTTCAAATGAATGTTGGAAACGTAAAGGCAAAGAAGGGATGTTTTATCATTTATGGTGGACGTATGATAAAATATTGGAATAGGATTCATATATTAATACAGAAAATTCTTAAATTAAATATAGAAATAAAACCAGAGATTTTTATCTAGGGCAGTGGTTCTCAACCTGTGAGTCGGGACCCCATTTGGGGTCGAACGACCATTTCACCGGGGTCACCAAACAAGGCTGTCCGCCATTTTTTTCCCCCTTTTCTTTGGCCACGCCCCTGGCACCCGGTGATGTATAAGTGGTTGGGGGTCACCACAACATGGGGAACTGTATTATGGGGTCGCGGCATTAGAAAGGTTGAGAACCACTGATCTAGGGGCTAATGGACAAACACCTGGAAAAAAAATATGGAACCTTGATGTTATATATGTTGACAGCATCAAGATTACACTACGCTCAGAAATGGAAGACTACATTGATTCCTACAACGGAGGAATTGTTACAAAAACTGATGGAGCTAGCAGAGATGGCTAAACTGACTGTACTGATTAAAGGAAAAAATATGAATACTTTTATTGCCATGTGGAAACCACTTCTAGATTTTGTGCTTGAGGTGGAAAAAAAATGAAATTTTGATTGTGGGCTTTACCAATTAGATAGATTTGATGTTATTGAAATGACTAGTTTATACTGTTTTGTAAAAGTAAAAAGTTGAGGTTTGAAGTTGATACTCCATTGCACCAAAGAAAGTTGGAAATCAATGGCTTCCCCCCCTTTTTTTCTCCCATACTTCATTTCTCTACTCCCTTTTCCCTTCCCCATTTTTTCGCTATTTACTTTTTATTTCGATTGTATCGTATATTATAAATTAATAAAACTTTGTACAAAAAAAGAATTAATTTCTCAGGGTGAACAATTTATTTTATAATAGAGAATCTTCCCTGCCCATGGTCTCTTTTCTATCATCATGTTGACTGCATCTTCCAGTTCTATTAGTATATGCAAGATTTGATTCCAGCCTAGCATAATTTAAATTACTTATCTCTAGCTGTTCCAAAATTTTGTTATTCTTGATTTCGTCTACCTCTACCCACTTAGGTCCATGATATGTGTTGTAACTGGTTTTATTTCCTAAAAGAAGCAACATAAACAGAAGGATGAGAACATTAGAATGACATATGACAGTCTTCTTGTATATAGTATTTATGTGAGACTACTTAGACCACTTCTATATCTATTATATCTATCTATTATGGGATTTACAGTATGCTAAGTAAGTCTAATATATAGTGTGAAGCACAAGCCAAAAGTAATCATTTCATGAATTTTGGCACCACTGCATAGACCCTGACAACACTGTTATGTTATGAAAGTCTTAATTTCTTGACAACAAGTGGATGCAAGATTGTCCCATGAATCCTATATTTTTATATAATAATGGCAGGATAAGACTAGTGTGATTTCTCTGTAACATGAGCACTGGATAAATGCTCTATAGTTTTTATGTGATTGAAGTCACAAAGCTATTACAACTCCAAATAGGGAATCTTTTGACCTCAAGGAGAACTGATGGGAGGGAATGACATCATGGGACAATGGTAGGAACTTCCAACTTAGTTATCTTTGGTAGAAAATGAGATTTATAGTAGAAATATTCTTTTTTTAGTACAATTGGCAGTACCCTGTTCCTGAACTACTGGATCTGAGCTTTCTCTAGCACCTTACATTTGGCTCAGGTGTTCAAGAACCACCAAACTGTGGAAGTATGAAGTACAATAAAGCCACTGAGATGTATTCTGAAGTATCTCATCCTAGAGAATTCCAACAATGATTTTTTTTTTTTTGTTGCACCAATGAAGCAGATTTCTAAAAATGGTTTGGAGAAATTTCCATTCCATTCCATGCCACTGCATTTATGTTTTGTAGTACTCCGTCTTGTCTTAAATGCCTTTTAAAATAAAAACATCATTAACACGGATGGAGCAAAATTTTATCAGGACATATGTATGCAAAGGTTAAATGCAGTGAGAAATCACTCTGAATGTGTGCTGCAAAAATAATTTTTAATAATAATAATACCTCCATAGTAACCTTTATACCAAAGCCTGTGTCTTCTCAATACACCCAGGGTCTTTGTAGTACCAGTCCCATTGCCTCTTGCATTTACTTAGGTCATTTTATTCCAGAAACCCCCAATTCAAGTGATAGCTTCTGAATTCTGCAGGGGGAGAGATAAGATTTGCTCCACAAAGCTCTTCTCCCCTTCTAGTATCCTTTTAATTGTTAACCATTAATCTGATGTTTTACAGCTGGTCTGACAGTTCTATTTTTCCCAGAAAAGGAGATTTGAGAAGAAGTAATTTGTTTCTCTTAACTAGCACCATATTTTTCCTGCAACTCATGAAATGATTTTGATGCTAAATAATAAAACAAAAACATGGATAAGGAAATATACTCCTCTAGGATTACTTGTTAAGTTTTATTTCTTGGTCAGGTAGGAAGAAAAAAAATATAATGTTTGAAACTACCTGAGCATGTGATAAATATCAGAATGGCCATAAATATGCTTTAGGAAATGCAGCATCAATTATTTGCAAAAAATAAAATAAAAAAGGCTTCTAAATAGTATGTTATCAAAATCTCTTGCTTTGTATGTGACAAGATATGGTATTTTAAGAGACTCCAGAGGTATAAAATTTTACTTGTGCTAGGTACTCATGCTTTAATTAGTGTGACTCCTTTTAGAGCTTTGAAGTGTTCTTGTTCACAACTGTTATCAACTCTTGTGACACCGGGAACAGAAAAGAACAAATGTTGTAGTGTCAAATTCTTGGAAGTCCTATTTACAGGCCTCAGAATTCAGGGTTTTTTTACTGAGAGATTTTAAGTAATGACATTCTGTAGAATAAAATTGTTCATGAAAGTGATGTGCCCCTTCCATGAAGCAGAAGAGAAAAAGTTTGATTTAAGGACTTATTTTGGGGGGAGGGGAAGGGGGCAGCTTCTATTTATTCTCTCAGTTTTGTCAGGTCATTTTCAGTTGTGTTTTTGTCTTCTAAGTATTAGCTGAACGTGATGCCATTTTCTTATTTGACAAGCATATCTTCTATTCTGCCCTCTAGGTCAGTGATAAAGGTGATGAATACACTTGAATATATAATGGTCCTGGGGAATTTTTCTCCAGGGTAATGTGAAATCATTTATAACACTGCAAACTCACCACATTACAAGATTACCTTGCCCAAATTTATTTATCTTATCTTCAAAGTTATCATGAAAATTGTCAAAGGGTGTACAGAGATCATGCTCTCTGTACTCACCACATTATCTTGATCACATTGTTATAAAAAGAGATAAGGTTAGGCTGGCATGACATTTTCTTGAGAAACTCATGCTGTCTTCTGGTAGTGGTAAAATTCTTGTCTGAGTGTTCACAGACTGTTTGACAGCCAGTTCTATTACCTGGCCCAAATAGACATTGAACTAATTGATGTACAGTATAGTTTGTGTGGTCTTCCCTTTTCTCCTTTCGGACTACAGAGTCTACTTTTGGACCTCTCCAGTCCCTTGGCATGTCACTTGCTTTTGAGGAGTTTTCAAATATTACAGTTAGTAATTCTGACTGTAATTTGGAGTCCTCATGATAATTTTTTAAAATATCTGCCTGTGAAAAAATACATTTATTTAAGTTAGCACAAGATGGATACATACCATATATTTTGTCAGAATTTTCTACCAGGTAGTGTGTTCTCTCTCTCTCTCTCTCTCTCTCTCTCTTTCTCTCTCTCTCTCTCTCTCTCTCTCTCTCTCTCTCTCTCTCTCTCTCTCTCTCTCTCGTATAATAAATATAATATTCATGTAAATAATATAAGAAATGTTAACCGTCTGGATTTGAACTGGAAATCAGGACGTTTGATCCAACATACAGTATGATGGGAAAATATCCTGTTCCCATTAATGATCATGTGGCTTTCTTCTGAATCCACTGCAGCATCTAAACTAGCATTTAATAAAGTCCCATAAGTAATGACTTGAACACTGGGCGCTATCTAACAAAATGAAATTCAATGGTGAAAAAAGTAAGGTTCTAGATTAAGGCAAGAAAAACCAAATGTACAGGTATAATATAGGGGGTACCTTGCCCAATAGTAGTAACTGTGAGAGGGACCTCGGAATCCTAGTAGACAATCACTTAAATATGAGCCAGCAGTGTGCTGCAACTGCCAAAAAGGCCAATATACAGTAGTGCTAGGCTGCATTAACAGAGGGATAGAATCAAGATCATATGAAGTATTAATACCACTTTACAATGCTTTGGTAAGTTTGCACTTGGAATACTGCATCCAGTTTTGGTCACCCCGATGTAAAAAAGATTTTGAGATTCTAGAAAGAGTACAGAGAAGAGCAACAAAGATGATTAGGGTACTGGAGACTAAAGCATATAAGGAACGGCTGCTGGAATTGGGTATGAATGAAGAGAAAGACGAGGGGTTGCCACAAAAAAGAAGGAGTCAAGCTATTTTCCAAGGTGCCTGAAGGCAGGACAAGAAGCAATGGATGGAAACTAATCAAGGAGAGAAGCAACCTAGAACTAAGGAGAAACTTCCTGACAGTTAGAACAATTAACCAGTGGAATAACCTGCCTCCAGAAGTGGTGAATGCTTCAACATTGGAAGTTTTTAAGAAGAGACTGGACAGCCATTTGTCTGAAATGGTATAGGGTTTCCTGTCTGAGCAGGGGGTTGGACTAGATGACCAAGGTCCTTTCCAACATTATTATTATTATTATGGATCATCGCACAGTCAGCCAGATGTTCAGACTGGATTTGGCATTTTGTCTACCTATCGAGTCCTTACCCAGGACCTGGGATAGGCAGATGTGGATGTTGTTGTTGTTGTTATTATTATTATTATTATATATTATTATTATTATTATTATGGATCATCGCACAGTCAGCCAGATGTTCAGACTGGATTTGGCATTTTGTCTACCTATCGAGTCCTTACCCAGGACCTGGGATAGGCAGATGTGGATGTTTGATGGTATTACAGATATCGTCGCAGGATGGAAGCAGTTCCTAATAAGGCCGCCTTTTGCAATTGACTAATAGCGAATTTGTCAATGCCAATGGTGTTCAAGTGGTGCTCCAGTTGTTTTGGGATTGCACCCAAGGAGCCTATGACTATTGGTACTACCCTTGCTTGCTTTTGCCACAGTCTTTCTATTTCTATTTGTAGGTCTTTGTATTTTGTTATCTTCTCCAGTTCTTTCTCTTCTATTCTGCTGTCTCCAGGCACTGCCACATCCACTATCCAGACTTTTTTGTCTTTCTTATCGACAATTGTTAAGTCTGGGGTGTTATGTTGCAGGTGCTTGTCTGTTTGAATTCTGAAGTCCCAGAGCAGTTTAATTTTATCATTTTCTATGACTTTCTCTATTTTATGATCCCACCAGTTTTTGCTTACAGGCAAATGATATTTTTTGCAGATCTTCCAATGCACCATTGTTGCTACTTTGTCATGCCGCTGCTTGTAGTCAGTCTGTGCAATCTTCTTGCAACAGCTTACCACGTGGTCCACTGTTTCTTCAGCTTCTTTGCATAGGCGGCACTTACTGTCTGTTGCTGTCTTCTCAATTTTGACTTTATATGCATTTGTCCTTAAGGCTTGGTCTTGTGCAGCCAGAATTAGTCCCTCGGTCTCTTTCTTCAATTTTCCTGCTCTTAGCCATTGCCAGGTCTTGTTATTATCTGCTTTCCCAGCTATTTTTTTAATGTATTGGCCATGTAGTGCTTTGTCTTCCCATGCCTCTATTCTGTTCTTCATTTGGTCTTTCTTGTAGGCCAGTTTGGTCTCTCCAGTAGTCAGTAAGCCTTCCTGATATACTAATTTCAGTGCATCTTCATCATTGTTCTTCAGATATTCTTCCAAAGCCATTTCTTCTTCTTCAACCTTCTGATGTATTTGTAGCATTCCATGGCCACCTATTTGCTTTGGTAGATAAAGTCTGTCAATGTCACTGCATGGATGAAGGGCATGATTCATTGTCATTATTATTATTATTATTATTATTATTATTATTATTATTATTATTATTATTATTATTTGAATAATGATAGTTTAAGAGGAAGAAAAATAAAGATGCTAAAACCATTCACATAAGATCACAGCTATTAGGATGAAAGTGCTTTGAACCACAGAGATCACTTGGGGCTCTAATGGCAGTGTAGGATCAGTAAGCATATCAAGTGGACATTAGTAATAATAATGATGGGTTAACAAGGACAGCAGTAATTATACAGTAAATTTAAGAAGAACTGGTCTAAAATTGATAGGTTTGTATTTAATTCCCTTTAACTTACCAGGTATTTTTAAAATTAATATTTAGTATTTCATGCTAAATTGTTACTAACACACTGGCAATAGTACAGCAGATTCTGATATATGTGAATATTGTTCAATGGCACAGTAAAGACTACAAGATCACTCTGTTGTGTCCTGTTATTATTTTGTTTTGTGCAATAACATTTTGTGCTAGTTTAATATGAAATAATAAACATTGGGGAAATGTTTCAAATTTATCTCCTCTGAAGCTGCAGTGTGGGGTGTTGAGATATAACAAGAAGTGTTAATGATACTTCCGGTGGTTTAGCGTCGGTGATGGCGGCTACTTTGTAGCCATACTCCTGGGAAAGCGTTAGAACCGCAGAGAACAGCAGGCACCAGCTGTTCCGCAGCTCAAAACCTCCCTTCCGGGCAAAGGGGGGGAGGGGAGTATCACCTGAATAGAGGTAGAGCCTCTTGGACCCCCCAGGAAGTTTTCTTTGGGGGGTGAAAAGAGTGCTCCCTCGGAGTTTGGGTTGCCTCCGCCTCCCAGCTGTCTTTGTCCCTCGGGGACAAAGCAAGATGCCGCTCCCACCTCTGTGCTTAAAGAGACCGGGTGAGTTACTTTTAAAAGTGGACAGAGTTGGATAAAGGATTTTTTAATTGGATTTTATTTGGACTTTAGTTTGAAAGGTTGATTTTTATTTCCCTTCTTTTTTCTCTTTTTTTTCTTTTTGTGAGAGTGAAAGTAAAATGGCGATTGGAAAGTTTTTTTTTTTTTAAAGCGAGTGAAATGGAATGTAATGGACTAGATTGTTCTTTTTAAAAAATTTTTTTCTTAAGGTGGATTTGTGTTTTGGGAAGATTCTTTTTTGTTAAACTCTCTTTTGCTATCTTTTTTTCTTTTAAGGGATTTTTTTTTGTATTTCTTTATTTTCTTTTTCAAAGAAGGAGGAAAGAAGAAACAAAACTTTTTCTTTTTAAAATGGTTTTTAACTTTTTTCCTTTTATTATAATGATCCCCTTTTGAAGGAGTTTTTGATTTTTTGGAGTTAATCTCTCTTTTTTTTGCTTAACTTTTCTTTCCCTCCCCCCCCTTTTTTGGGTAATTTTTAAGGAGGAGTAAAGATTTTTTAAGATGGCTCCAAAGCGTCCAGTAATTCCCACAGCTCCTAAGGTGGTTTCTTCTTCGGTGATATCATCAGTGCAACAATCTAAATTAACAGCTTCACCCTCTCCTTTGGCACAGTTATTAACGGTAAAGGATTTGCAAGACATAATGGGAAATGCTATATCTCAAATCAGGGGAGAAGTGAAAGAGATTTTAGCGGAAAATAATAGGATTCTGAGGCAAGATATAGTTTTGGCTTTAAAAGGAGTTGCCTCTGTTCTTGAAAAGTTGAACTTTCGTGTAGAAGAGGTAGAAGAGAAAGTGGAGCTGTTGGAGGGAAAATTTGAAGGCATGGAAAAAGAGATGGAAAATTTTCAAGATGAGATTCTTATGCTTCAATATAGAGAAATGGAATATGCTTTAAGAATTAGAGGCTTGAGAGAGTCTTTGCAAGGAGATCTGAGAGAGATGGTTGCAAATGACTTTGCTGTGATTCTGGATAGAAAAAAAGAGGAAATATTTAGTGCAATTGAAAAAACATTTAGAGTTAACTCTGTGGTGGCAAAGCAAAGAAATCTGCCAAGAGATGTGGTGATTTATTTTGGGAAAAGATCCCTGCGCAATGAAATTATACAAGCTTTTTATAAGAAGAGGTTTCAGATTGCTTCACAAGACGTTATAATTTTAAAGGAGATCCCATCTAAAATTTTAAGAAGAAGAAAGGAGTTTGCTTTTTTAGCAGATGAACTTAAAAAGGGGCAAATGTTGTTCAGATGGGATATCCCGACTGGAATGGTGGTGAACTATCTGGGGACACGTTATAGACTTAATACTGTTTTCAAAGCAAAAGAGTTTTACACTTCTGTCCAGGGGGTATGTTCATCGCCACCTATCGCTTCGGAAGAGAAGAAGGTAGAATTGCAGTCTGAAGAGCCTATATTGATGAAAATTGGGAAATTTCAGACTGAGGGGCCTCAACAAGTTGAGATGAAGGAGCAGAGGATAACTCGTGTATTACATAAACGCAAAGAAAAGGAGCAACAGAAGAAGGAGGTTAAGGAAGCCTCACAAGTATTTGTTTCTGAATCTGCGGGAGAAGCAAGATTTATAAACTTTTTGGAGCAACCTTTAAGGGCAGAATTCCAAGCACTTCTCTCGAGGTTTTTGGATAAGAGAGATTGATAAAGAATGTATAGATTGTTTTTAGGTTATTGATAGATTACAGTTCACTGTGGATGGAATTGGTTATTGGTAAAGAGGAGAGAAAGATTATGGAGATCAAATGAAAACTTTAGATAAGAAGTTTAAGTTTAGTAATTTAAGGAGTATTCAAAAGAGTATCTTGTTTTAATGGTATAACTAATGTTTATATGTTTATTTTTGTGTTTGATGATAAAGAAAGAGGGAGAGATTAGATTTTATATGATATAAGTATAATATTATGGAGATTGAATGAAAATTTTAGATAGGTAGCGTATGTTTAGATATCTAAGGAGCATTTAAAGGAATATTTTGTTTTAAATATTTATAAGGGAATCTCAATGTTATAAGTAATGTTTATATGTGTGTTTTTGAGGGTGTTTATAAAGAATGATGGATAAATTTTAAATAATATAAGTATGACATTAGAAAATGTTCAGAGTATTTTATAATGTGTCTAATGATTGTAATCATATTTTTTTTGCTTTTTATATATTGGTCTTAAAGTATTTTATAATTTGTTTAATTATTGTAATTAATTGTTTATGGTATACAGTATTTAAAAATTTTTTTCTTTTAAGTTGTAACTAAACCTGTATTCAGCTCTGGGAAGGTTGGGGGAGGGTTGGGGTGGGTTGGGAGGGTTTGGGGAGGAGAATCTCTTTTTTTTTGTAAAATTTTAAAAAAATTAAAAAAAAAGTGTTAACAACTACCATTTGGCCATTTAGTCAGTTATCCCTTGATTTAGCTGTGATGGGTCAGCAATTAAAGACGTGAGCTTGTCAGCTAGAAAGCTGACAGCCTGGGTTTAAGACCCAAGCACCATGCAATGGAGTGAGCTCCCCTTCCTGCTCCAGCTCCTGTTCACCTAGCAGTTCAAAAGATATCACTTCGATGGAAGGTAACAGTGTTTGTGCACATTTGTTGTATAAGCCATGCTGGCCACATGACCATGGGAAATGTCTTTGGAGAACACTGGCTCCCTTGACCAAGAAATAGAGACAAGCATTGCACCCTAGAGTCAGATATGACTGGACAGGGAAACCTTTACCTTTTTACCATTTCATTGTTATAAAATGGCATGGTTACAAAAGCCCTATTCCTGTTACTGTAATCTTTTCCCAAGTTATTTCTATAATACAGAATAGAACAGCATGTGTTCTCACATGACTGCGTTCTTTAATAATTTAGCTAGATGATTTATATGAGTGCCCATCTGAAAGATATAATTCTGGGTGGCCAAAGGAGTTAAAAATGAAAAACAAAAGATGGCCAACATAAGTAAAACCAAGGCCAAATCATAATCATATAGCACCAAGGCCAAATCATAATCATATAGCACAAGCAACTTGGGTAAAGAAGCCATTATATAATAGGAAAGGCTGGTACAATAGCAGCAATCCAATTTGATCCCTGTTTCACATTTTGTTAAATGCAGGATCCTGCCTTTAAAAGCCACTGGAATCTCTTGGATGAGTATAGCCATTTCACTGTCCCTGCTCTGGTTTGTGCCATGTTTAGTATCCAGGCCATCAAATTTGTGAGACAGGATTCCCTTCTGCACCCAGCCAGGTCATGTTAATAAAGTTCATGTTGACCTCTCATCCTCTATTAAATCTATTAAATCATAGATGCAGCAAACCTTATTATTAAGGTGACCAACATTTTTACAATGAGAAGGAGGACACAAATAAATTGAAGAAAAAAAATATCGTAAATAAAAGAAACATTTTATTCATGCAACAATAATACGGAATACACTATAATATGATAAATGCATAATAAAAACATTTGTAACAATAACATTTTATATTGTAATTATGCTTACGTGCCTATTAATTATTTAAATGAGTACTTTTCCATTGAATGAATATTTTTTGTCAATGTATCATCTTCTAACAATATATTAGAAATATCTGAACAAGAAATATCCTTCATATTGAATTTTACGGCAAGTGCTGCAGCTAGAGTATCAACATTCAATCTCAATTTCTCACTTTTCCAAAAATCATTAGCAATTGAAAAAACCCTTTCAACTGCTGCATTAGTTCCAGGACAGCATAACATAAATTGAACAAGAATAAATAAATTTTCACATGGAATATGTTCATTTTTGAAATAGCTGAATATTTCCACCCATCTTTTATCAATTTCAGTGTGTTTATTTTCCCATTGTATTAATTTTTCAGAATTTAAAAATACATTCAGTCTCTAATTTCTACAAAGAGACAACTGTCGTCTATTTTAATGTCTGGCATTTCTTTAGATAAAAACTCAACACGATTCAATATCTGTTTAATATACTTGTGATGAAGTCAAAAAAACACCATTGAAAACTGTTATTTCCTGTGATGTTTGTTTCAGACCATTATTCGATATACTGAAAACATGTTTGGTAAAAATTCTGCACTTCTTTGATAAACTTTTCCGTTATGCCCAGATTTGATTCCTCTAAGTCTGACAATTTTCTTTTTATAACTAAAGGAAGAATTTTTTTCTTCAAATCGAGTTTTATATTGAAGGATAAAGTCTTCAAAATAAGACTAACTTCGGTAGCTGAAATGTGTCCACCTTCAATCTTTTGAATCATTTTGTGAAAAATAGATGCTTTATTATGTACAAAATACATTAATATCTCAGATATTTCATTATTGAAAAATGATTCCAGGATTTTAGGACATTTGTCTAAACTTAAAAAATATGAACGGAGAGGTTCAAATAATTGTAGAATACGCTCTATAGCAGGTGTTAGAGCAAGCCATCTAACTTTTGAATATCCTAAAAAAATTTTGTATTGAACATTTGCTCCTTCACAAAATTGTTTTAAAGTAACCACACGAACGGTAAAATGACTAAAATACAAATAAATTGTAGTTATTATTACTTCTATATCAATTGGCATGGCACATGCCAATTGGCACATGTCCTGTTGATTGCATTTGACAAAATATGTGCATTACAACCTATTCCTAGTATTTTCTTTTGGAGTAAATCTTGTAATTTTACATACACATTATTCACCCCTTTGCATCTTCGCCCACCAAAATTTGTTGTATTATCAGCTGTGCAACAACTTTGGATTTCAAATTGTTTTCATTTATTACTCTGTATAGATGATTTGACAAAATTTCAGCAGTTTTGCCCTCAATGGATTCTAAATTTAAAATTTTTATTTGAATGCCCTTGGTAACATTAAAATATCTTACTAGTATTGGATACAATTTAGTTTCATTATGATTGGAGGCATCAGATAAAACCGTTACAAATGCTGCAGTTTCCAAGTCTTCTGTAAGTATTTTGTCACAGTAATTTTTAAATACTGATTTAATAATAACCTTGCATTTGGTCCTGGCATATGAAAATTTAGCATCGTGAAACTTTTTCAATAATTTAGTTGTATAATCCATACTACAAAAACTTTGATTGTGAATTATGGTATGAAATGCAAATGTTCCCTCCATTGCAACTAACTGTTTTTCATCTTCAGAATAATTTGAAGTTTTAAAAAACTTGTTACTTTACAAATGGAAGCAGATGCATCTGATGATTGCTTATGTTTCTTGGTGGTCAAGTGTTTCATAATAGCTGCTCTGCCCCCAAGTGCAATACAAAATTCACTGCTGCAAATATTGCAGAAAACAATGTTATCCTTCTTTGATATGAGGAATGGAAATCCCTTATTCAATTTATCGTTGAAATGGCATTTCCTCTTTTTTGATTTTTCCATCCCTAAATGAAATTTAAAATTAAAAATAAAATATAGAGCTACACGAATGATGCAAGCACATTCATTATGAATTAATAAAATTAATTATTAAAACTGAAACAACAACATAAGCTAATAAACTTTTAAATAAAATTATACATGTTTGGAAATTATTAAATAGATAATGAATTAATAAAACGTGAATTATTGTGTTCACCTGTGTATGATTGAATATTCACTGAGAAAGAAATGAGTCTAATGCGTGCGTGTGTGCCATGTCGTGTTTCAGTAAGAAGTAAACAAAGCCACTTGCATGCGGTGCACTCTTGCGCGTAGCACTCTCTCTCAAAACAATTCTCCTATGTGGAGCACATGCGTCTCATAATTGTGTCTCGCCGCACTGTATCGAGCCTTGATGAATCGTCATGTCAAATACAAATACGTCACATCACACGCAACGGATCGGATCGGCATCGATCGAATATGGAGATTTACAGATTAGTCTTCAAATATAAAAAAGGAGAACATGTAGGAGGGCACTTTTTGAGAGAGAACTTACAAAAGAAGGACTGTCCTCCCTAAAGGAGGACGATTGGTCACCTTATTATTATGGGCCAACCTGCTGTTTAGTAATTGCAGCTAAAAGCTTGGGGCTGAAAGCCAAGGAGGCTCGGGCCAAATACAAAGTACTAGAATGTGGGAATCAATATTGTTTTTCTAAGAATCTCCCAGCATATCTCTTTCTGCCCATCACCGCCATAATGGTTTCTGTTGAGTCCGTGGCGGGAAGCAGACACGAGAAGCAGTTGAAGTTCTCAGTTTTCTTTATTCTGCGTTCAGCTTACAAGTAGATGGCTTCAGCAGCTCCCCAAACCTCCCAACTTCTTATATAGACATTTCCCGGGTAAATGCGATACTTTTCCCACGCCAGCACCCGCGCATGCGCACGGCACTGGCGACAGCCTGTCTGGTCCCGGGCAGCTTTGCACCTGCCCAGGACTGCCTGCAAACGCCCGAGCCGTTTGCAAGGCTCGGGACATAACACCCCTTTCCCCCGGGCTAAAACTACTACCAACATATAATCATTTATTTTATGCAGTGTTCTGCTTCTCAGTGCTCCTATCGTTACCTGGCTTTTGTTTAGCCAGCAATGTTATGTAATCCTCTAAGTATTTAGGAGACTTCTTTGCTCTCTGTGACCTTCTCAGCTCTGTGTTACTAGCATGAGTTCCCTGACTGGAGGGAGATGTGAGCCTGTTCTCCTTATTTGCCTTGGTGCCTTCCAAGGACTGTGCCCCGCTGCCTGGCCTGCTTGCTCGCCCACCGGGCTCGTCAGGCCAGGGCTTCTGTCACTTTGTGACCTGGTTGACCTGCCTAGCTGTAGACCCTCGGGCCCCTTGAAGTGATAGCCACTGCTGGGCGTCTCTGTTGAACCTCCTAGGTCCATCCAAGACCTGTCAGGAGGCTGTCCATTCCCTGAACCCCGTTCTGTGTCCGGGCTTGTGTGGGTTTCTGTACTTTCCCAAAACTCAGTTACTCCCTGATTTGGGCTAGAGGTGTTGTAGTCGGGACTTGGTTCCTCGACCACCTCCCTGTATGTTTGACCCCCTGTAGGATTTGGGGTAAGGTCAGGCCAACCTTGGGAATTGTGTGCCAGCTCTCTTGCGGGGAATGATTTGTTGGGATGCCCCCGGGTATCCTCCGTGACTGGAGTGCTGTGTGATGTGTGTGGAAAGTATGGGGTGACTCCCTGGCTGGAGTAGGCGTGGATGCCTGGTAATTAGGTAGGCTCATAGAATTCTTGTTCGGAGCTCTCGCGGAACCCTGGGATGGGCCGTTTGTAGCTCCATCAGTGGAGATGGGCAGCAGCTCGTGCCCTTCCCTTTGCTCCAAAGGGTCCCTCTCCCCCCCCCTGGAAAAGACCCAGGAGTCTCATCTGAAAAGGCCCGCCGAGGGCGGAATTGGTCGATGTGCCGACGCAGGACACGACCGTTGTCCAGGGCTACCTTGTAGGAGAGAGGACCTGTGACCCTGGAAATAGAAGCGGGGACCCATGTATGACCAGGCCCGTAATTGCGAGCCCAAACCGGGGCACCCACAAGTAGTTGTCTAGGTGCCCTAGGATGTGAGGTAGATGAAGGCAGTCTGTCCGGATGCAACCGGTCAAGTTTAGTAGTAAGTTGACGCCCCCAACGAAGTTCAGCTGGGCTTCTCCCTGTAGAAGTGGACGGTGTGGTGCGATAAGAAAGGAGAAAGTCAGCCAACCTGTGATGCCAGTCCCCGTAGGTGAGTCTTTTCAATGCGTCCTTCGTGATGCGCACCATACGTTCAGCCATACCGTAGGTGGACGGGTGGAAGGGTGCAGACGTGGCATGACGAATCATGTTTGCCTGTAAGAAAGCTTGGAATTCGGAGGAAGTGAATTGAGGGCCGTTGTCGGACACAATGACATCTGGCAGCCCGTGTGCAGCAAAAATCCCCCTCAGTACCTGAATAGTCTTTGCAGTGGTGGTGGATGAGACAGGTACAACCTCAAGCCATTTCGAATGGCTGTCAACAAGGACCAAGAAGAACTGGCCCTGAAAGGGTCCAGCGTAGTCAATGTGCACCCTAGACCATGGGAACTGTGTTTCCTTCCATCTATGCACGGGAGCTTGGGGCATCTCTGGGCGAGATCGTTGGCACAGGTGGCATGCATGCACCTTAGCCTCAATATCTTTATCTAAACCAGGCCACCACAAGTGGCTGCGCGCAAGAGCCTTCATACGAACAATGCCAGGATGACCCTCGTGGAGGGATTCTAAGACCCTAGTCCTCATTGAGGTGGGAATGACAACTCTGTTTCCCCAAAGCAGACAACCCTGAGAAAGGGACAGCTCGTTCCTTTTGGACCAGAAACTCTGAAACTCAGGACTAGGGCAGTGCTCAGGCCAACCAGACAAAACCCAGGAACGGACACGTGAAAGTGTGTGATCTGTACCTGATTCAGCGGCAACATCCCTGGCACTAAGAGGGAGCTCGGGCAAGGCTTGGATTGATAGAATGTTGACAGCTGGCGCAGGGTCAGCTTCTACTACTGGCAGAGGCAATCTACTGAGGCCATCAGCATGGCCCATTTCTTTTCCAGGCTTGTGGAGTAAGGAAAAATCATATGCAGACAAAAAAATAGACCACCTAAGCATTCTAGGGGAAATGATTTGGGGAGTCTGCTTACGTGTGGTAAACAGTCCCAGCAGAGGCTTATGGTCAGTGAAGACCGTGAAGTGCCTGCCATATAGAAAGTCATGGAATTTTTTAATTCCAGCAACAACAGCCAGAGCCTCCCTGTCTATCTGAGCGTAGTTGCGCTCAGCAGAAGACAATGTTCTGGAGTAATATGCAACAGGAACCTGAGTTCCATCAGACCTGAGGTGGCTCAGGACAGCTCCAACCTCGTAAGGGGACGCATCACAAGTGATGCACACGGGAAGAGACTCGTTGAAATGTGCAAGTACACTGTTAGAAGTGAGCAAAGCCTTGACTTTGTTAAAACAACCCTCATGCATTTGTGACCACTGCCACACTGCTTGCTTGTCTAGTAGCCTGTGAAGAGGCTCAGCTACACTAGCTTTTTGTGGAAGAAAAGAATTGTAGAAATTCAGGAGGCCCAGGAAGGCCTGAAGTTCGGCCTTGGACTTTGGCCTAGGTGCTTCTAAAATAGCAGTCAGTTTGGATTCAGCAGGGTGAATCCCAGCAGCATCAATTTTGAACCCCAGAAATTCAGTAGAAGGCACCCCAATCATGCATTTGTCTTTTTTGAGCTTGAGGCCTGATTTCCTGAATCTTAACAGAACAGCTCTTAGCCTTTCAGCTAGAATGTGTGTGGAGTCTCCTGCAATTAAGACATCATCAAAGTAGGGGCAAACCCCCGGTATGCCCCGCAGTGTGTTTTCCATTACGCTTTGGAAAATCCCAGGAGCGACATTCACTCCAAACTGCAGCCTTTTTACCTTAAAGGCTCCCCTGTGGGTCACAATAGTCTGAGCTATAGCAGCATCATCATCAACAGGCAGCTGTTGATACGCTTGAGCTAGGTCAAGCTTTGCAAAAACGCGCCCCCCCTTGAGGGAGGCCAGAATATGACTGACCACAGGAACAGGATAGGCATGTTGCTGCAATGCCTTATTCAGAGTGCATTTGTAGTCAGCACAAATGCGAATGTCCCCATTTGCCTTTAGAGGCGTGACAATGGGGGTCTCCCAAGGACTGGAATCAACAGGTTCTAGGATTCCCTGTTGGATCAGTTTGTCTAACTCAGTGTCAATTTTACTTTTTAAAGCAAAAGGGACCCTTCTTGCTTTAATTCTAATGGGAGTGACAGTGGGGTCTAGCTTTAAGGACACAGGGGGTCCTTTGAATGTGCCCAGCTGGGGGCTGAAAACATCTGCAAATTCTTTGCAGACTTCCTGTAGGTCGAGTGTTTGTAAACTGTTGAGTCCTGTGACGTGTATCCCCAGGGCCTCAAACCAATCGAGTCCTATGAGACTCGTTCGTTCACCCCCTACTACTAATAAGTCTAGTGGACCTTCAAAACTCTTGTATTGCACGTTAAGGGTGGCCTCCCCCTTAACACACACTCTTGAATTTTGAAAATCTGTTAACACAATGTCAGAAGGCCTTAACTTGGCCTGAGTTCCACTACCGGAACAAATCTTCCTAAATGTATGCAAGGAGATAATTGAAAAGGCAGACCCTGTGTCTAGTTCCATAGATAATGGAACCCCTTGTAGCTTCACCTTGAGTGACAGCTTTTTCTTAATGGGCTTGTGTGTGCCTGTCCTAAGGATGCTTCTTCGCGAAGCGCAAAACCCTACCCTATTCTGGCTGGGGAATCTGGTACCTTTCAGGCGCAGTTCTTCCTGAGGTTGTACCTTTCGTCGGCTCAGACACACAGCTGCAATGTGTCCTTGTTTGCCGCATGCCCGGCAGGTAGCGGAGCGGAACTTGCAGTCGGTTCTCCTGTGGCGACCTCCACAGCCGATGCACTTGAGCGGAGCTGAAGAGCTTCCCTTCTGTTTTTCTTCCTTCGTGGGGTGGAGACGGTCGACTTCCTCGTCCGGATCCTCCTCGGAGTTTCTTTGGACGTCTTCCTGGTGCACGGATGCAACCTCTGGACTGTTTCTGATCGGCCGCATGTTCTTGACAGCGCCGCCTGCTGCTTCTTCTGCGGTGACTTCCCTTAAGGCATCTTGGTAGGACAATTCTTCTTTAGCGAAAAGTCTCTGTTGTAGATCTCGATGCCTTAACCCGCACACGAATCGGTCCCTCAGTCGTTCTTCGAGGTCTTTGAACTCGCAGTGCTTGGCGGCCTTCCGTAATGCGGCGATGAATTCTTTGGCCGACTCACCGGGCCGTTGATCCCTCTGCTCGAAGGTGTGGCGCCATGCGATGACGGACATCTTGGGGTGGAAGTGCTCCTTCAATAGCTTCTTCAGATCTGCGTAGCTTACAGACTCTACTGGAACAGGTGCTGCAAGGTTTTCTGCGATGTCGAAGGCGTCTTGGCCGCAAACACAAAGCAGGGTGGCAGCCTTCAAGCTCTCTTCCCTCACTTGGTTTGCCTTGAAGTAGTTCTCCACCCTGGCTACGTATGACTCCCACCGCTCTGGATGTGAGACGTCGAATTCCGAAAGCCTTCCGATTTTTGCCATCTTCAGGAGACGGGTCTATCAGCCAGCCTACCCCCGAATGCGCACTGGATTGGCGGGTAGCTGCCGAGTCGACGCCGTTCCGCCACTCAGGACTCACTTGGGTAAGCTTACACTTCTTCCTTTCCAGGCGGTGTAAGGCAATCCCATCCTCGTCGCCAGTGTTGAGTCCGTGGCGGGAAGCAGACACGAGAAGCAGTTGAAGTTCTCAGTTTTCTTTATTCTGCTTTCAGCTTACAAGTAGATGGCTTCAGCAGCTCCCAAAACCTCCCAACTTCTTATATAGACATTTCCCGGGTAAATGCGATACTTTTCCTGCGCCAGCACCCGCGCATGCGCACGGCGCTGGCGACAGCCTGTCTGGTCCCGGGCAGCTTTGCACCTGCCCGGGACTGCGTGCAAACGCCCGAGCCGTTTGCAAGGCTCGGGACATAACAGTTTCCAATAGTCCCACCAGCCCCTGCTATTCCTCATAGGAATCCTGAAACCATCCCCAACCAATTATATATATGAGGAAGTACTAAATATTGGCATTTGTACATCTTTAATATACATATTACATTAGAATGCATATCATGAAGTGTAGTCAGATAAATGAATGACTTCTATAGTTTGTGTAACTATCCAAGTCCAACTTTAATTAATGTCTATCTATGGAAAGAAGAAACAGAAAAGTAATACAAAGAAAAAGAAAAAAGGAAGCTTAGAAAAAAAAGATAAACAAAGAGGAAGAGCTTTTAGTAGATCTATTTATTCACTTTTTCTTGAAACATTTTAGATTATGATTTTATTGCTTGAGACCTTAAACCTAAAAAAAATAATCTTCTCTCACCCTCCCTATAGTTACATAGATTATGACTATATTTCCACTTAGGGTAAATGGAAATTTTCTTAGGAGTCAGGATGGAGATGTTATGGTGGTTATAGACATGTAGTTTTCTTAGTGGCAATCCAAGAGTGGGGATTTGAAAATATCCTAGAAGAAATTATTAGTAATAAAAGAATTCTGTTTCTTTCCCATCTAATTCACATCCCAGATTCCATTCTGTTTAGGTTTTCAAGCTAGCTAAGGACTAGGTGATGCCAGAGAAAAGCCTTTGACTTATATCCTTGTATTACAGACTCCATTGTAGAGCTTAGCTTTTAATACTTCATAAATCCATTCAGCAGATTGGCAGCAGAGCAGAAGCAAATTGCCATTGTCTTCTTGTATATTTTTCAATTTTTTAGCTTAGCTATATCTCTGGAATTTCTACTTGGAGTCCTGCCCAAGTATTATCAGAAATAACCAAAAGTATAAAAAAAAAATCTGTCCAGGTTACAGCAGCATTTAGTATTTAGTTATTGAGATCCACTACTGCCCAAATTTAATGTCCAGTGTTCTTGGGAGGTTTGTAAGGAAAATAGCAATGTTATGCTCATGGGAAAAGATTGAATGTGTAGCAAATGCATATAAATTAGTCACAGGCCTAGAGAATCTGCCTCATGTAGGCCTTATCTGAGTTTTTAGAATTTGTTTTCCACTGGGGCAGTTATTTATGGTTCAGTAACTACAGTTATCAGAACGATAGAGAATCTCCTAATTATCACATGAACAAACCAATAATTGTGTCAATAAGGAGAGGGAGAGGGGATGGGTTAATAAAAAAATTGATCCTCCATTACAGTTTGTTAAATATTGGCTTTGTTGAAAATCTGTGAGAAATTTTGTTATGTATTGATGTGAATTACTTGGAAACTGTTGGAAACGGTCAAACGACTGCGTCTGTTTAAACTTCAGACTGTCTGTCTACATACTTGTTAGCTTGTATTTAAGCAGGAAATACTGCTTTAATTCTATTGGCCGCTGCCTAGTGGTGATTTGTATAAATAGAGGTTAAGCGGCAGTTAGTGCTGCTTCTGTGTTAACTTAATAAACAGGTTGTTGTTTGCACCAATTGCCTCATCAATGCCTCATCGATCCCAAAACTTAACAGTGGTGACGAAGGTGGGATGTGCAAGAGAGAGAGAGAGAGAGAGAGAGAGGGAGGGAGAGAGAGAGCCAGAAGTCACTAGCAGTGAGACTAGGCCTCAGAGCTCTGGTAGGAACCATGTTCCCCCCTCTGCCTGCCAGCAAGCAATGCTGGAGGCCCACGTCCTGAGGGATCTGCCCCTAGGACCAACACAGAAGCATTAGCAGCACAAGGCATTGAGAGGTCGGAGACAACTAACCATGGCAAGCTTGGAAAATGTGTTGCATCCTGAGAAGTGGAGTTCTTACATTTCTCACGTTGAGAACTATCTGAGAGCTAACCAAGTTAGCAAAGATGGTTTAAAGGCCACAATGCTGCTGTGCATGTGTGGCCAGGCGATGTTCGATATAGCTGAAAACCTAGTCACTCCAGCTATGCTGGAGTCGGTCGCCTACTCCAAACTCAAAAAAATGCTCAAGGAACATTTCAAGCTGAAGCTCTCCATCATTGCCTGAAGACACACATTTGAACAATGGGAGCAGCAACCAGGCAAGTCTGCCGCCGAGTTCATAGTCACCCTATGACAGGCATCCCTGCTCTGCAATTTCACAGACCTCGAAGAGAGACTGAGAGACTGTTTGGTATGTGGATTGAGAAACAGGGACCTTCAGCAGAAGTTGTTGCAAAGAAGACCTTAACATTCCAAGACGCCCTGAAGGAAATTATGGCCGAAGAAGCTGCCAGGGGAGCTGTCCAAGAACACTCCCAGCCCAGAAACCGTCCACCATGAGGACACGGAAAGAGGTGAGGACCCCGACATGGACCATGAGATCGATCGGCTGTAGAAGCCACCAGCAAGAGCCCAGCAGCCATTTGACAAGGAAGTTCCCTTCACTCAATGTGTGGGTTGTGGAGGCCAACATAGACGCTCAGAGTGCAGGTTCCGCACAGCAACGTGCTGGGTGTGTGGCAAACAAGGCCACATTGCCACCATCTGTAAAGGTCACCAGAGAGAAATTCTATAAGAAGAGTTCCCCAGGAAAGGTACTAGGGACCCAGGGCAACACAGAGTTGGCTATTGCTCCAGCAGAAAGAGCGTGTTTAGAACAGGTGCCCATCATCTCCTTAAAGAAAAGCTGAAACTCAAAGTCAAGCTTCAATGAGTTCCATGCCACATGGAACTGGACACTGGGTCCCAAGGAACCTTTAACCACATTTGCAGTCACAGCGGCAAACAAGTTAAACTCAAGCCGTCAAATCTCCTGCTAACAGATTTCCAAAATTCCCACATAGCGGTTAAAGGAGAAGCTATGCTCAAAGTACAGTTCAAAGAGTTTGAGGGTTTCCTGGACATCGTGGTAACTGAAGGTCACCACACAAGCCTCATCGGGCTAGACTGGTTTGATGCCTTGGGCATCCATGTGACTGGCATGAACAGAACACAAGCAGCGGACCTGATGGCAGTTTGCCAAGAGTTTGCTGATGTTTTCAGCCCTCACCTAGGGAAGTACAAGGGATCTCCCATTGCCCTCCACCTTGAACCCCAATAAAAATCAAGCCTCACAGAGTGCCTTTTGCCCTCAAACCAAAAATTGATGCAGAGCTGGACAAGCTGGTACAACAAGGCATGTTGCAGCCAGTAGATAGCAGTCGGTCGGAAACCCCCATAGTTATGCCACTTAAGGCCAATGGTGAGGTGTGCATATGCGCAGATTATAAGTGCACTATTAATAGAGCGCTGCAACAACATTCATATCTGGTGCCTGTAGTCAGCCACATTTTGGTGTCACTGCAGGGAGGTCGCGTATTTGCCAAATTGGATTTGGCTCAAGCCTACCAGCAACTGCCCATGGATGATGCCACAGCAGAAGCTCAGACTATAGTTACCCACAGGGGAGCTTTCAGGGTAAGGCACCTACAATTCAGGGTCAATGTAGCCCCAGGGCTTTTCCAGAGCATGATGGAGTGCACGCTAAAAAATATTCCAGGTGTGTGTCCTTATTTCAATGATGTCCTCATAGCTGGAGAGTCAGTAGAAATATTGGCAAAATGGCTCAAACAGCGTTTCCACGAAGCGGGGCTGAAACTGAAGAGGGAAAAATGCAAAATAGGAGTAGCTTTGACCGAATTCCTTGGTTTCTGCATAGATGCCACAGGCATTCACCTGGCTGAATCCAAGCTTCAAGCAATTCAACAGCCTCCCAACCCTAAGACAAAGGGGGAGCTCCAGGCATTCTTAGGCCTACTCAATTTTATCATGCCTTTCTTCCACACAAGGCCGCAGTGGCAGAGCCATTACACAGGCTCTTGGACAAAAAAGCACAGTGGTAGTGGGCAAGCATCCATGAGAAAAGTTTCTTGGCAGTCAAATCATTGCTGTCTTCAAATTCGGTTCTGATGCATTTTAATGAACAGCTGCCTATCAACAGATACAATGCGTCTCCATACGGGGTAGGAGCTGTGTTGAGCCATTTAACGGTTGACAGGAGACAGGTTCCCATAGCTTATTATTCAAGGACTCTTTCCTCGGTGGAATGCAACTACGCCCAAATAGATAAAGAGGCACTGGCCATTGTGGCTGGTATCAAGAAATTTTATGACTATTTGTATGATCGGCCATTCATGGTTTTTATGGCCCACAAGCCATTTTGGGGTCTGTTCATGATGGACACCCCAGATCCTCTCCCCACAGATGCTTTCTTTCAGCTTATAGTTACAGGCTAATTCACAAACCGGGCAGGGAAATGGGCTAAAAGGATCGCCTTAGTAGGCTGCCCCTGCCGCACTTAGAGCCAGACCCCGCTCCAGCTGCTCGCATTCTGGCTATCCAGGATTTGCCGGAATTCCCCTTAACGCAGAGGATGTGGCTGCCAAGACAGCTTCAGACAAGATGCTTAGTCACGTGTTGAACTGGGTGCTCACAGGATGGCCGGACATTAGTCCAGGGCCTAACTTTCAGAGCTTCAGTAGGAGGAAGGAGCTGCATTTTGTGGGGGTCATAGTACCGAACTCCTTGAGGCCCAGAGTGTTAGAGGGACATCTGGGAATAGTCTGGATGAATAAACTTGCAAGAAGCTACCTATGGTGGCCAAGGTTAGATAAAGATATTGAGGCCCAACTACACAGTTGCTATTTTTGCCAGCAATCCAGGCCAGAAATGCCTGAAGCCCCAGTCCACTGCTGGGAAAGCACATCCCCTCTTCTGGGATTCTCGCCAGCGCTCGAAAACTAGTACATCAAGTAACTCGTGCATGGCAAAGATCCTGCGCAGTCCTGGATGGTCCTGGCAGTAGTCATAGTTGGGACAGGTGCGACTTCTAACCACTTAGAGTGATTGTCCAGTATAATGAGGAACAGCTGTCCCTGAAAAGGTCCCACAAAATAGATGTGGATTCTTGACCACTTGTGTGCCATCCCAGCACTATTGGGAGGCGAGCTGGCCCAGAACTCAGAAACTGCACCCATTGAGCGAATCCTGCAGACGGCTCTGATTTCCAGCCGGGTGGAAACTGTTCCACCAATGGGGCTCAATTTACCGCTGTAGAATTCCAGTCCTTTTTGAGAGCTAACATGATCAGGCACACCACTTCGACCCCCTTTCACCCAGCCTCAAATAGCCAAGTGGAATGCATGGTCCGGATGATCAAAGAATCCTTAAAGAGGATTGTAACCGGCAACTGGCAGCATAGGTTGATAGACTTTTACTCTGCCAACGCACGACTCCTTCCACTTTCACAGGTAGAAGCACAGCAGAATTAAGATGGGACCATCGTTTAATCACTAAACTGGATCGTCTGCATCCAAATCGAGTTGCCTCGGATTCAGCCTAGCCAAAGCCACCATGGAGCTTGCAAGTTGGTGACCCGGTTTGGGCATGAAACTATGGTCAAGGGGCACTGTGGGTGATAGCTGTGGTTGGTAAGGTGTCAGGGCCACTTTCTTATGAAGTGGTCCTGGAAGATGGTCGCATGCTACATCGGCACATCAACCAACTGCGCAGGAGGCTAGCGAGCCAGCTGCTGGCTCATGACTCTGGCAAAAGTCAAATTCAGGGGCAGCATTACAGCAGCCATGAATTGGAGTTTTTGAGTGCTGGCGAGAATCCCAGTAGAGGGGATGGGGCACTATTGGGAGGCGAGTTGGCCCAGAACTCAGAGACTGCACCCATTGAGCGAATCCTGCAGACGGCTCTGATTTCCAGCTGGGTGGAAACTTTTCCACCAATGGACATTGGCTCGGGTCTACCCAGACAGACCAGCCACAGAAGCTCAGGTCTACCCATAGCAAATGGGTCCCAAAGTCCTGGTCTATCCAGCCTGGCAGGCGAGCTAGTAGACTGGGGGCCTTCAACGGTGCTGAAACATTCAGAATGGTCGAGAAGACCACCAAAGTATTTACAGGACTATGTTCAGTACTTGTCATTATGAACTATCTAGATGGAAGGGGTATTATATATTGATGTGAATTACTTGGAAAATGTTGGAAATGGTTAAACAACTGCATCTGTTTAAACTCCAGACTGCCTGTCTACATACTTGTTAGCTTGTGTTTAAGTGGGAAATACTGCTTTAATTCTATTGGCCATCACCTAGCAGTGATCTATATAAATAGAGGTTAAGTGGCAGTTAGTGCTGCTTCTGTGTTAATTTAATAAATGGGTTGTTGTTTGCACCAATTGCCTCGTCAATGCCTCACCGATCCCGAAACTTAACAAATTTCATAACCATTTATACATAAAACATCTCCCAATACATGAAGACTTTATTTTTCTGAGGTTTATAGCTATACCCAAGAAATATTTTTGTTAAAAATGTAAGATGTTGATAAATGTTACAGTCATTTTAAAAGTAGTTTCCCAATATACATTTTCAGCATTTATGGGCAATTTTCAATAATAACCCTTTTCTCTCTTTTTTTTTTTTTGTGAGTGGAGAACTATGAACATCACCAGACCTAATTTGATACAAGAATCCAAGGTTTTCCAAAATCTTCCAAGAATGCACAGATTTCACAAAACCATTGTGAAGTTCTCTTCCCTCAGAAAAGTTAAGGCAGATGAAGTAAAAACCACTGGTTCCTAAGACTGTTATGTAAACTTATATACATTTCCTGATTCCTCAGACTATTATGTAAGCTTATATAACTGCCAAATGTCTGGTAATTCAGAAAGGGAAAGCAAAAAGAATGCAGACATATAACAGCTGTGATTTTTTGGTTCTGCAGAATGCATTCAATTATTTTGTTAGGATTTTATTCTTGTCTACAATGAAGTTTCTAAAGGAGCTGAGTCATGTCTGATTGTTTTCTGCCAATCCTATCTGCAACTGAAGGTTTAAGTGTGTAGTGCTCTTTGCAGAGCCCTGGAGGGGAGACTTGCCTTGCCTGACAGTGCTGTGATTTACCAGCAGGGACCTAGAAATGCTTGCAGACGGTACTTAAAATGGTTCCAACAAAATCATGATAATTTCCTTGTATTATAAAGGGAGATTCTGAAGAGGGGCAGTATTGGTTTATTTGTAGTCAGTGAGATCACTAGAATTGAACTGTAAAAGAAGGGCCAAATTAACATTTCCTTCAGTTTTATACATGCCACATAGTTTTCTGGAGACTCAGAATGTTCAAGACTTAAACAATTTACAGTATAATGGTATCACATATATACAATTTTACATGATACTTGATTTAGCCTCATTGGAATCAGAAGATAGACTCATAAGATGAAATAATAAAGAATCTGATCTACAGCGCCCCACAAAAGTTGCTATCAAATTGCGATTTTTAATCTTCAGAAGAAAAAAATGGACAATACCAGGAATGTTCATATAAACTGACATGAGTTTAGTATAGTTTTTTTTTCTGGTTTATCCATTTTTAAACCTATTCAATACTCTTTTGAGTATCTAGTAGTTCACTTGGTCTGAAAAAGACTACATTGCTATAATTTATAGCATATCCATATATATTATATTCATGTGTGTGTTTGTTTGTTTGAATAGTGGTATTATGCAAAAAACAAAATTGAATATTGTATTTCTAAAGTCAAATAACAAGAAAGGAACATTTTGATCATATTACAGAACAAGAGAGTTCTGACATTCAACCAGGTTTGTCTTCACAAAAGGGAGGATGAAAGCACTAACAGTTTTATGTAGGAATAGTCCTGAAAAGTCTAGCAAAAATATGCTGGCAGTTTTAAACTTAAAATATTATGAAAGAAAAGATGATGCATCAGAACTGATTTACATCTGCCAAATTGGGTTGTTGTTGCATAAATTAAAAGCAGCCATAAAGGCCCTATAACTGCTTTTTTCCCAGCTAGGCAGGACAACAAAAACTCTTATTTACTTTTATTATTATAATTATAAATACATTTTACATATATTGTTGTTAGCCATTCAGTTGTGTCCAACCTCACCCACTGTATGGATCAGCACTCCATATAACTGTGCTAGAAGAATTTTAATCGTATCATTTGTTTAATATTTTCATTTTTCTGATATTGAAATAATAAGATGAGACTGATTCTTGTGGTGTGTTTTTTTATATTGGTAAATAAAAATAAAAACCTCAAAACTGTGAGCAAATGAGAGAGTTCTGAAATATGCAGATATGTAACAAAGAACATTAACCAAACAAAGAAGAAAAAAACGCCAGCAATTCAAGGAACCAGGAATCATTATTCATTTTTTCCCCTGTAGCTTTTCATTGAACATTAAGCAGGGAGATAGGTATATTCTTCCGAATGCTTAGCTGAGTTGCAGAATCAGCACAAAACTCAGGACCTCACAGATGAGATCACACACTCTTCTTGAAAGCAGCTCAAGGAATGTATAGTTTGCATACTCCAGTAGCAATGCTAATTAGGCCCAAGAGGCAATTACATAAGTAACACTGAGAACATTGCCTAGTCACATTTACTTCTTTGTGGATTTTGTCTAAGATTCTAGTGTAATGAATCCTCTTTGACAATTAGAGCTGAGAGGCCTTTTAGTTAACAGTACTCTTGAGTAAACAGGCAACGATCGGCTTTTGCAGTTCTGCAAAGATCAGTTGTATTTTATTCTTAAATGTTAATTTTGCTTCAAATCGCTCCTCTGTTGAGGATGAAAATACTGCATCCTCCTGAGAAATATGAGGGAGGGGGAATATGTGAATATGTAAAAAGTTTTTATTATAATAATTATTGTGATTCATTGCAAAGTCAGTTTAGACTGGATTTGGCATTTTTATCCACCTTTCTAGTCCATCCCAAAGACCTGGAATAGGCAAATATTGTTGCCTGATGGTATTAAAGATATCATTGCAGGATATAAACCGTACCAAGTGATGCTGCCTTTTGAAATGGACTGATGGTGACTTTGTAAATGCCAATGGTATTCAAGTTCTACTCCAGATGTTTTGGGTTGCACCCAAGGCACCTATTACAATCAATACTATCAAATATCCTCTTCTTGTTGGGCTTGATTTGTATTTGTATATTTGCTGATGGATAAGCAATTTTTCTTTCAATACTCCTACTGTTGCTAGTTCTGACTGCTTAGCCATCAGTCCTGAGACTTGAAACCCATTTGCCATCAGCTCTCCAGGAATTCCAACACCCAGCATGGTCCTCATTTATCCAGGTAACAAGTGATCAGGTATGACTTGAGATTACATCTCACCATATTGTTGTCTTCTTGATTTTAGCACCAGTGAGATCCAGATTATGGCACACATTTAACTGTATAAGAAAGCTGTATATTTTGAGCAAATATTCATGGAAAGTCTATTCAAACTTTGGAAAAAGCTCAATAAATTATGAATATAATGCTTTACTGTTCCTTGTTCAAAATCCTCAGATTTTGGAAAACTAGTATGTAATAAATAAAATATGCAGTCTTCTTTAACTTTTCACAAAAAGAGAAACTTTTCCTAAGCTGTTTGAGCAGAATAGAAACATTCACATAATACTTTGAAACTAAATAATAAACAATATTTATTATTACCAGGGATATCTGTGGGAAAGGTATTGTAAAAAAGAAACCCAAGAAGGCTCATGTGACTCAAATTTAAAGGACATATCATTTGGTTGCAGCTGCTACCTTGACTGTTTGAATACCTCCCTCTCCTTGAACTGAGCCTGGTGATAGAGTTCATGGTTTTCTGGAGATCTCTGTACAATGGATAACAATAGCAATAGCACTTAGACTTATATACCACTCCATAGTGCTTATAAAACTCTCTGGGCAGTTTACAATATCAGCATATTGCCCCCAACAATCTGGGTCTGATTTTACCAATATTGGAAGGAATCAATCTTGAGCCCATTAGGATCGAACTCCAGACTATGGGCAAAGTTAGCCTACAATACTGCATTCTAACCACTGTCCCACCAGGGCTGCTCGGGATGGAGTGAAGTCTTTCAAAGAAAGAAAGTAAGGAAATATGTTATATCAGTCTGCTACTGGAAACTTAAATCCTTTATTCTTCTCAATGTATTTTGGAAGAACATATTAAAATAGACAATATGCTAATACTAGATAATGCTTCTGCTCCCACTTCTAGCAATAACTACATTTAGAACTAATCCAGAACACCAAGGAGAAGAAACAATCCTTCACTGCCAGAAGCTGAAACTGAACCAGTCTAGTACTTATGCTTGTGAAGTGCATTTTATGCCTCATCTGTTACCTAAATGAGTTGCAAAAGCTGTTCACACCTCGTTTACATTTCTGCTGTTTTATAAAATAGCACAGACACAGTTTGCTGAAATGAGGTCATCCCCCTGAGTTCTATCCTTGGATGGAATGTATGTGGCCAGATTCTCTCTATTGAGGAAGCAGGAAGAAAATCTGAAAAATATATATATAAATAAAATAATAATTAAAAAAATGAATGTCTGTCTTGTCCCCTCTCCGATATATAGCTATTTTCTTTATATAAACATTTATCAGATTTACCATGCAAAAGCATGTAAAGGGCAACATGTCTCTCAAAAATGCTCAATAGTGATACTACAATCAATTTTCCTGTGCATAGAACTGTTACTAGCATCTTGTGACAGCTAGTCAGAACTTTTTTTGATGATTATAGCTAGAATAGCCTCTGTATATAACTCTAGTTTTCAGATTCAAGAACTGTATTTCATGTTAATTAGGTGCACAAACAAGGGAGTGAATTATGTTCTGATTGACCATATAGTTCAAAATATAACCCTGGTATTATTTGTTAGATCTCTTCACAAACCTACTGAGATCTTAATCTTGATATTCCCTTTTATTGAAAGAGGTTACTTATGTATTACTATTATGGTTGGTTGCAATGTCAGTCAGATATTTATACTGGACTTAGCATTTTTATCCACTTATCCATTCCTTCCTAAGGATCTGGGATAGGTAGATGTGATTGTTTGATGGTATTAGAGATATCACAGCAGAATCTAAGCTATTCCAAACAAAGCTGTTTTTTTTTGTTGGTGATTTTATCAGAACCACAACGGTGTACAAGTAATGCTCCAAATTTTTGGGATCTACTTCTTCTGCAGCTGAAGGAGTAGTTTTATTCTGCAGCTGCATTCCGGACTGCATTTTGCAGTCAGGCCTTTCTGGAAGGCCTATGCAGCTGAGTACCGAGCTATGGATTCAATAGCTTGGTCCTCAGCTGCAGGGATCTTGCAGAACCAGGGCTTTTTTTCTCATAGAACGCCCAGAACGGAGTTCTGGCACCTTTTTTGGATGGAACCTTGTAAGGTAGGCAAGGCAGGTTGTATAATGTGTGTGAGTTCTAGCACCTTTTTTTTTTTTTTTAAGAAAAAAAGCATTGTGCAGAACCAAGCTATGGATTGAATCTATAGCTCAGTTCTTGGCTGCAGTGGCCTTCCAGAAAGACCTGTGGTTGAGAAATACAGGCCTGGCTGCAGAAGATGCCTAGCTGGCAGGTAAGTGGGTGTGGGGCGCATGGGAGGAATCCCCACCCCCATCCCCACCCTAGCTTGATTTTTAAGTTTGTGCCTCACCCCCAAACTAGGGCTTATTTTTGGGGTAGCGCTTATATTAGGCCCACTCCCAAAAATCAAGCTAGGGCTTATTTTTGGGGTAGGCTTTACTTTTGGGAAACATGGTAGCTATGGTCTGATTTGTTCAGTATTGTTGAGAGAGGAATCAGTACAATGACAAAAAGTAATGGTGATAGTGAGTCTCCTTGAAAAATTTCTCTTGATATTAACCTCTCCCAGTCTATCACTATTGTCCAGCAATAGTGTCTTCCATTGTGCCATAAATCTTTGTATAGAGCAGTGTTTCTCAACCTTGACAATTTTAAGGCATGTGGACTTCAACTCCCAGAATTCCACAGCCAGCAGTGCTGGCTGTGGAATTCTGGAGTTGAAGTCCACATGCCTTAAAATTGTCAAGGTTGAGAAACACTGGTATAGAGCTTCTAGTGCAGTGGTGGCAAACCAATGGCACGGGTGCCAGAGGCAGCACTCAGTGCCCTCTCTATGAGCACATGCACTGTCACCCAGTCCTAGGCCTTCAGATGGGTTTTATAAAACCTTTTCGCTTTAGGACTCCACCGCCATGTACAAAAAAAAGGTTCAATCAATCAGTCAATTTCAACTTCTCGCGGGAAAAAAAAGATCTTGCAAAGTTGGAATTGATTGATTGATTGATTGATTTTAGTCCCTCCCAGTTTGCCATTACCACTGCAGCCATGCCACCCAATGGGCTTCCCCACCCAATGTGCCACACCCACCTGGCACCCAACCATGCATTAGTGGGTTTTGGGTTGCGGTTTGGGCATTCGGTATCTAAAAGGTTTGCCATCACTGTTCTAGTGTATTAATGGATCTCTTCTATTTCTAGGAACTTGATTATCTAATCATGTGGCAGAGAATCAAATACCTACATGTAATCGATCCAAGCTACGTTCATATTCTTTCCTTCTCTTGCAATTTTCTAGAATCACTGTACATTAGCAGCTGATTTTTTTTTTGTTCCTCTGCTATTTGGATGGTTTCCTTTTGCTCATGTGGAAAGAACTTATTTTCAACTAGATGCCTTTGGATTGCATCAGCTACCATGCAATTAGCATTTTGAAAAATTGTTAGGCAGATAATTGGTCTGCAGTTGCTTGGTGCTACCCATTTTGTAGGCTCTTTCATTATCAGGTAGATTTTGCTATATGTTAAATCAATCTTCAATTTCACTTTTTAAGAAAATTATTAAACTGCCTGGCAGTGTTGAACAGCCAGATATTTCAACCAAAAACTATCCAGTGCATTTCACCTAGTGCTGACCAATTCTGAATTTCCTTACCTTTTTCTTCGCCATACTATTCCAGAGGGTGGGGTTTTCTGTAACACCAAAGTTCAAAAGTGTCAATAATCTTCCTACCTTGCTTCTTCAAAGGCCAACTTTCACTTCCACAGTGTGCCACAAAGAGTACCACGACTTGCACAATTCTTATTTTTGTAGAAACTTCATGGCATTTGAATAGTTTTTCAAGGACTTTATGTTTATTCTACTAGCATATGGTATATTTCTTGATTACTTTTTCTTTTATTGTTGGAGGGGAGCTTGGAGTTTTATAAAAACAGTACAGAATACATACAGTACTTGGCTGATATTACAAGCTTTGCACATTTTTGTAGCTCATTTGGGTTATTAGATAACATCCATTCAAATTCAGGCTATACATTAATTTTATCTATCTATCTATCTATCTATCTATCTATCTATCTATCTATCTATCTATCTATCTATCTATTTACACACACAATTGGCTATGTTTGACATTGGATATTTGCAGGCTAAAGATCATTCATGAAGTATTTCTGCTGCTTTTATAACTTCCTTATGGGCAAATGGCCAGTCAATTTCTAATGAATCCAACTTTTCCTCAGCACATAGTTTGTAAACTGCTAATATAAACTGATGAAATGTTTTGCCCTATTAGAAAGAAGTGTTGGTTCCATCAAGCTGTTCTTAATAAATAGTGTTTTATGCAGGCCTGTCTCTTCCTCCTCCTCCTCCTGCTGTTCTTCCCTGATTTTCTACTTATCCAGTTTCCAATCTTTGCAGAAACTGTTTTATTCCTTGATTCTTTCTTCTTTGCCTAAATTTCAATTTATAAGAGGGGAGTAGAGGCAGGGACCTTTGTTCTTGCTGCATGGCCTTCCATGCTAGGCCCAATTTGTAAAATAAAAGTTGCTAACATTTGTTTTCGGAGATGGTTCTATCAAAGTAACTTATATCCAGTAATATATCAAGGAACAATTACCCATAATGAAGAGCAATTATGATGTAAATGTATTCAACTGTCTGTGGAAAAATTTTCAGTATAGAGAATTCATATTATGACTTTGAAGCCTCTACTTTTAATTCTAGTGCGCCAAGACCCCTTATTAAATCTGCACCAATAAATCCATAATAGAAATAACAGTGATCAGTAGTTTAACGATTGCTCCAAGATTGCTCACTAGGTTGAAGTAAGTCTCACTTTATTACCTAATGTGCGTTTAAGTCTAAAACATCTGTTCCTTCAGGAAAAAGCATATGGATTTCCAGATTGAAATATAAGCTTGCAAGTAATTGGGTCAATGCAAATAATTTGCACTTGGTATTGGGTTTCCTGCTGATCTTTTCTAGTCACCAGAAATGGAGAGGTCCCATAAGGTTGGCTACATGAAAAATGACTACGGAAAAAGCTGGTCATATACTGATCCTCACCTGTTTGATATTACCCAGATGTGTTGGCATTATTCTCAAAATTTCCAGAGGATATTAAAGGCCACAACAGGGATTCCTATGTTCTGAAAAGGAATAGTTCCTGCTATGGGCCTTTTCTCTTCAAAAGTTTGTGCTGGGTTGGGTTCGTACACTATTCTATGCCACAATTAACTTAAACATGACTCACTAAACTGCTGGTTTCATGTAATATGTTAAAATTATGGTTTCCAAACTAGTAACTGAATTTAAATAATACACTAAATTAAATTAAAAGAAATCAAAAGAAAGCACATTATCATTAGAGATGACATGTGAATTCAGCCATCTTTGCGTTGTAAGATCTGGATAGCCACTGGAGGGCAATAAAGAATCTCTGTCATTTATTGCCTGGAGAGGTTTTACAGTTCAGGTCTGGTAACCAGATTTCCCTTTCTTAAGAAAAACCAGTGCAAGTGAGTCTTCTATGTGCTTTTTTGTTTGTTTGTTTTATTTTATTTTATTACTATTAGTGTTATTTCATGAAAAAAGAAAAAGGAATAAAACTGGTACAGTTACATAAATGGAATATAATAAGGGAAAGAGAGTGGGATGCACAAAATAGGCTCTTAAATACCAATAATCTTTATGTATTATGATCGCAATCTAAATTATTTCATTTAGATGTGATTTTAATCTATTGATTTTTCTTCTTTTGGATTATTTTCCCATTATTTTACTAAGGCCATTAAATTACTGGTACATGTCGATATACTTGTAAAGCAGGAACATTTTAGCTGCAGAGTCTCCTAATCGTGTGGAATGTATGGCCCTGGCATTGGTCAGAACTGCAGTGGTATAGCTGAAACTAAGTAAATATGGTCCTCAATGCTTTCGAAGAAAGGCACTACTAGGGAATGTCTATTTCAATGGCTCTTACTGTATTCTTACTCTTACTAGCAGTTCAAAAGCATGCAAATGCAAGTAGATAAATAGGTATCATTTTGGCACATTTGCTCTGTGATGTCATGCTGGCCACATGATCATGAAAATGTCTGATCAATGGCCTTGCAATGGAGATGAGCACTGCCTCCTAGTGTCAGCAATGACTAGCGGAGTAAAATTCGCAGGGACTCCTTTACCTTTTTTTTTTACTCTTATTGAGTAAATGTCTAACTGCAATCCTAGTAAATAAAATAATGAATAAAAACTATTTTAATTTTTTTATTTATTCATATCCTGTCTTTATTTATTTTTATTTACAAATAACTCAAGGTGGAAAACATATCCAATTCACCCTGTGAGGTGAATTGGGCTGAGAGAGAATGACTGGGCCAAGGTCATCCAGTTGGATTTTATGGCTAAGGTGACCTTAAATTCATGGTCTCTGGTTTTCTAGTCTGGTGCCTTAACCATTAGATCAAACTTTATTGTTGGAAAAAAATTAAATAGCCAATAAAATAAATGGAACAAAGAACAAATCAATTTAGAATTTGAGGCACAAATGTACATTTCACAAAATGTACATTTCACAAAATTCCATCTCCCTTGAGAAATCCTCAATGCTGGAAAGTTACGAAGGAAAGAGAAGGAGCAGCAATAAAGGGGGCTGGGTTCAATTACAGCAGCAATCAGATTCAACGTGGCTCAGTATTATAACCAGAGTGCTTACTGGCAGAATCTCAGCATGTTCTCTGCACTAGAATAATAGCTCATGGTGGTTGTAGTTTGATTATAATGTAATGTCAATGATGCAGTTGGCTGGTATATCACAATTATTACAATTGTAATTATTATTATAATTACCAACTTAGAGAGGTCATAACAATAACTTGGCAAAATATTTGAATGTGTGAATAAGCCTCTTTGCTTTGCTAATAGATGACAGTTTGTTTATTTCCAACTGAAGCATTTTCAAACATTCTCTCCTACAATGTATAATCAGACGTATCACCTTCTTTGTTTCTATATTTATGCTGGCCATGATGAATCAATGTAAAGCAATTAACTGATCTTGCAAGTCGCATTCCCAGATGTTTGTAGGTTTTGGATGACATTCTTTGATGCTAGCATATAAACATTGATCCCAATAAAATCAATTATTATTGGCACATATCATGTTGGAGGAAACCATCACTGGCCAAATGGAAAAGGACAAACTTTATCAAGAGACAAGGTTGCTTCCAAGATTGAAAAAGAATATTACACACAGAAATAGCTAAGAATAAACAAAATGCTATGAAATCAATAACTGAGACTTTCAGAATCCCTTTTGTTACCCCAAATGATAAAATTTCTTGCTTAACTTGGTTGAAATATTGAACATATTAGATGCAGGTAACCTTTTTAGAACACTTCACTTCCCACAATTGTTTAGCCTCTGAGAATTGTTAGCGGGATGCCAGATTACTAGAGTAATTTGACCTTGTTACTGTCATTGCTTTTCTTTCCTTGTTGTGTCTTTTCCTTCCTTCCTTTCTACATGAATGGCTTATGGCTTAGAACAGAGGTCCCCAAACGTTTGGGCACCAGGGACTGGTTCTGTGGAAAGGGGTTTTTCCGCAGACTGGAGGGGGTGTGATTTTGTGTGCTGCCTGCATCCTGTGGATGTGGCTTTGCTTGTTTGCACGGCCCGGTTGCTGGCATGCAGCGGCCTGGTCCAGGTCCATGGACCAGGGGTTGGGGACCCCTGGCTTAGAAGCAGTAAATATGAGCTGGCACTTCAAACTCAGCCAGTAGTGTGATATGTGAATGTATATGAGATCAAGATAAAGCATCAGATTTCTCTCTTTTTATCCAAAGATTATTGCACTTATGAAAAAATAGGATGTGGATGTATCAGTGTGGAAAGTTGTATAAATGCTAGGTTATAGTGAATTATTAGCATGGATATACAGTGTGAAAATTCTAATTTTAAGTTGGATCATTCATTCATTCATTCACTCACCCACTCACTCATTCAGTCAGTCAGTCATTCCTTAAACTGCAAATGCATTGATACCGTGTACTCTATGAATAACATAGAATCAAAGCTCATTTCCCCTTTTATTATTTATTGAGCCAACATTTTTTCTTGCAGTCTATCTAGTTACACTCCACGCCGACTGATTATTGCAAATTGTTCTGAGCATCAGCCAATGACCTGTGATTATTCATGATCAGTATGCTAAATTAACTGCTGACTGCTAATACAGTAGGCACAACTTGCCAACTCTGAAAAACAGTTGAGAGTAACTTGTAGGGATACACTGGCTATAGTAGGACAAAAGCTGCATTTGAGCCTGGCTCTCAGCAATATGTTTTCTGAATCTCAATAGATGATCTTGACTAACCACAAATTTGCAATCTGTTAGACATTGTATAAAGTAATATCATTCTGATTGTTATTATTAAACTGTTTAATAAAAATATTCTTCTGATTGATTAATATTACACAATGATTTTAGTTCCCAATTTAGGCCAATTTATTCCAATGGATTGACAGTTCATTAAAGAATGCATTAAAGTAAATAAAAATCTTTAAAAGTTCTTTCTCTCAAGTTCTCTTTCACTGCATGATGAATGAAAAGGCAGACAGTACTATCCTTCACATTTTTATATATTCCTAAATTCTGTTGATGTAAAGAGGATGTACTTCTACTGATATTAGGTGAAACAAGAACCTAATATATCAACAATTTTCATACTAAATATTTGACAAGAAAGCATTAAAATAAAGCATTTGACAAAAAAGCATTTGAATAAAGACTACAAACTGGCCCTATTCTGTATCTTTGATTCAATATGTGGCTATTAGCTCCAGTCTAGAATTGTAAAGGTAAAAGGTAATTATTTGAGATTTTTGTGATGACTTGAATCGGAGACATGGAGTTGTCTGTTTTCCAAATTTTATATGTTATCTTCACTCAGGCAGTTCCAGATTTAATTTCCAAATGATCACTTCAGCATATGGCTTGAACAAAAAAGACGATAAAACACATCCCTATCTAACTCCCTTACTGATCATGATCCAGTCTGTGTCGCCATAAAGTGTTCTCACTTTGTCTCCTGATCAGTGTAGTGTGAACTGATCAGTCCAATCAGGTGGGTTGGGACACCAAGATTATGCAAAGCAGTCTATAGCTTATTGTGTTCTACACAGTCAAAAACTTTTCTGAAAAAGTTATTTATTTATTAAATGTATTTGCTGGCTATCTTACTGCCAAGCAACTCTGGGTGGTTTACCAATATAATAAAAACAAAGGTACCAAATATTAAAACAGTAAATATTAAAATGAAAAAAGGTTAAATAAGGTAAAAAGGAGTTTGGATCTTCTTCCTAATCCACTATTATGAATCCAATATGAAATGACCCCCATAAATTTGAGAATAAAACACTGAAGTCTAAAGTTGGCATTCTTTATAATATTTATTAATGTTGGTCTCTTGGCAATTGGTACCTGCCTTACCAAGCTATCCAGAGTTTTCTGAATCATGTTAGCAAGAACTTTTTTGAATGTGCTTGTTGTGTGATGTTGATTAGTTGTGAAACCAACTTGGCATTCATTCAGGGCAGTGTGACAGCCAGATATTAATAGACTGTTAATGAAGGCTAATGGAAATAAAGATTTGAACCGTTATGAATTTTGTGTTATAAATGGAAGTGAAATATTAGAGATACCCTCTGTCTACTGCTATTTCATTATCCAGGGCCAAGCAATTTAATCTTCAAATAGTTCAGATATAGGTTATAAAAGTCAGTTTGCTTTGGAATTGACAAAACTGGAGGAGAGTAGTTTCCTTACGGATTCCTCTTTTTTTAAATAGAAAATAAATATTTTTTTATTTTTACTGCAGTTTTAAAAAATTTAAAGTTATATGTTCTCCTTCCTTCCCCAAACTGTCGTAAAAGTCTTCATTTTTTTAAAAAAAATTATTTTTCATTTTTCCAATTTACAAAACATTAACCATTTTTTTAACAGTACTGTGTCGTGTATCTCTTACAGTTATTTACATTTATTACTATACATTTTTGTTTCTCTGTTCTAACCAATTATACCACTTATCCCACACCTCATAAAATTCTGTTTCTTCCTTACCTTTCATTTCTAGCATAAGCTTATACATCTCAGCACATTCTAATATCTTATAAATAATCATATCATTAGCTGGTATATTTTCAAGTTTCCAGCATTGAGCATAGACAATACGTGCTGCTGTTACTATGGGTACAATAATATATTTGAGTTGCTTCTTTATCTTTTGATTTATTATTCCTAATAGAAATAATTCAGCTTTAAATTCAATTTGTTCTCTAAAAATGTCTTCATTTTTAAGTATACAGGATTATACTTTCAGTTAGATGGCTTCCTAGTCCTTCCACATCAGTGACCTTAAAAACAGTCCAGCATAGTGAAGCGATAAGTCTGTGTTTGAAGTGGAATATTGAAGCTTACTTTTTATTAGAGAGAAACTCCTTTGGGAGACAAATCCTATGGATAACACAGCATTTTCAATAATGCTGTCATTGAACAATAAATACCCTATATTCCGGCGTATAAGGCGACTGGGCGTATAAGATGACCCCCAACTTTTGAGAAGATTTTCAGGATTTAGAAAGTCGTCTTATACGGCAGAAAATACAGTACAATATTGAATTTCTGTTTATAGATGAGCAAAATAGGAGCTCCATTCCTTTGCTGCTAGAAAGCTTTGTCCTGTTAGTGCTTATTTCTGTAAAAAAAAAATAGGGCTGGCCACTAGGGGGCAGATTGGTTTTAAATTCAGAGAACAGCTACCCGTATATTCCGGCGTATAAGACGACTCCCGACTTTTGAGAAGATTTTCAGGGTTTAGAAAGTCATCTTATACGCTGGATAATATGGTATAAATATAAAGGATGTACATCCTTTATATTTATACCATATTATATTTATACCATATATATATATGTATATATATAGGCCTTTGGTGTGGGTTTCTCCCGCGTAAATTGGAAGTGTCTTGGCAAGTTCGAAAAAGTCCACTTCGTCATCTTCAGGTGGTGTTTTTAGCTTCTGCGTTGAGGCAGCAAGAAAGAGCAGCTCAAAGCAAAAGCCAAACACCAGCCTGAAGATGATGATGTGACTTCGTCGAAACGTTGCCAGACACTTCAATTTTACGCGGAGAAAACCCGAACAACCAAAGCCTATATACAATACCCGCGAAACCTCAGAAACCAATATATATATATATATATATATATATATATATATATATATATATATGTATGCTGGAAAATTTGCATAAAAATACGACTCCTGGGCATGTCTATGATACAAATAAAATACCAGGAGAGGATAAATATAAAAATATACTTTACTAAAAGCTGCCAAGCTTTCATTTGGAAACTCCAAACATCATCAGGGCTAAGGAGCCAGTAAACAATGATGACTTAAATGGGTTTTGCCGGCATCTGCAGCCGGCTCATGGGCCGCGTCACCGGTCCCGGCTGGTTAATTAGTGTTCCAGATGTTTCTTTATTACTCTCCTTACGCTTCCTTCTATGGTTCTTCCGGATCGTTCCTTCCACTATCTCATTACTGGCATTCATCTCCTTCACCACCCCTTTATCCTTATTTCCTTCCATAATACTGACCCTCCTCCCCTTTTTGTTTTCATTTTCCACCCTGGGGGCATCTGTTTCTCCTCTATCAATGTTACAAGCTTCCCTGGGCTCACAGACACTCCCCCATACACACACTTTTCTCAATCCCTGCTCCACACCCTTTCTTCTCACTCCTCCACTGTCATGAGTAATTTTCATACGGGTGTTGCATATTTGGGGGTCTATGCCCTCCTCCTCCGTCCTGGCAATCTTCGTGTCGACAATGAAAACAAAAAGGGGAGGAGGGTCAGTATTATGGAAGGAAATAAGGATGTGCTGCCATGTGCAAAAAAAAAAAAAGGTTCAATCAATCAATTTCAACTTCTTGCGGGGAAAAAAAGATCTCACAAAGTTGAAATTACTTGGTTGAACTTTATTTTCAGTCTCACACAGCGGCAGAGGAAGTGACGCATTGGAGCTGGAAAAAAGGTGTTGTGTGGGGGTGGGGGGAGCGGTGGGAGCAGAGTGCTTCATATGAGGGGTGGGGCAAAACCTATTGCTTCCCTCCCCCTGTCAGACACCTGCCGAAGTCACGCAGGGTAAGGTTGCTGCCCCATCCCATCCAGATGCCCTCGCCTCCCCCGAGCATTTTTTTTACTAACCTGCATTTCAGCTGCATTCTGTTTCTCCATTTGCTTCTCAGCCTTCGTCACGTGTTTGTGGGACAAAAAAAAAGTTCTGTGAGACTTTCTAACTTCTTGCAAGATCTCATGAAAAGTTAGAAAGTCTGATGGAACTTTTTTTTTAACTGATAGTCCCACACACACACGGTGAAGGCTGAGAAGCAAATGGAGAAACGGAATGCAGCTGAAAGGCAGGTTAGTAAAAAAAACATTTGGGGGAGGCGAGGGAGAGCAAACTCGCAGATTGGCTTTGTGGTCTATTCTTGCCACTTCCCCTCCCTAAAATCATAGAACTCTTTGGATTGAATGGGAAGTTAAGAGTCAACTCCCCCCCCAATTATTTTGTCAGAAGCGTGGAAAGTGTTTCTTGCTTCTACTTCCTCTCATCTGCTCTTTTATAATTTAATCCAGCCTTACCCAAACTAATGTCTTTTGGGTGTCATGGACCACAATTCCCATAATCCTGTGGTTATGCTGGCTAGAAATGCAATGCTTTATTTTCTCTGCAGTATGCGCCTATGAGGCAGTAGGTCTGTGGGATTTAGATGTATTTAAACATTTGTTTCTTCTGACTATTTTATTAAATCAACATCTAATTCAAAATTAAATGTTTCTGAGAAATTCAGGGTGGTTTACAAAAAAACTCTCAAAGACAGCTATTGTAGAGCATCACCAGCACTGCTTAAAACAATATTAAAAGTGTGCATTTTAAGAAAGAAAAATAGTAGTAGTAATTTACTTAGTGCTGTTTGACCATAAAATGTGTTGTTGTTCTAATATGCCTGGCTGAACAGTGTTTGGAGTTGCCTCCAAACAAAACAAAAGCAAACATTCAGCCCAAACAACAACAAAAAAGAAAAAAGTAGTGTACAAAAAAAGAGGAAAAAATAGTCAATTTTAACATTTAACATGTAGGATCCAGTCTGGCTAGGTGCTGAAAGAAAAGAAAAACAGTATACAAAAAAAAAGAAAGAAAAGAAAAAGAAAACAGAAAAAGCAATCAACAGATTGGGCTAGATATTACACTAATATTCAAATCCCTCTGTTAACCATTTGTTATTACATTTAGCATGTAGAAAATCTACAAACGGTTTCCAGTCTCCTATAAAGCTGTCTAGTCCATTATCTCTAATCAAAGCAGTTATTTTCGCTGTCTCTGCTAGTTCAGTCAATTTCAAAATCCTTTCTTCAATGTTTGGCATCTCTTTTTCTTTCCAGTGTTTGGCAAGTACAATCTTCGCAGGTGTCATTATGTCAGTGGTTCTCAACCTGTGGGTCGGGACCCCATTTGGGGTCGAATGACCATTTCACGGGGGTCGCCAAACAAGGCTGTCTGCCATTTTTCCCCCTTTTCTTTGGCCACGCCCCTGGCACCCGGTGATGTATAAGTGGTTGGGGGTCATCACAACATGGGGAACTGTATTATGGGGTCGCGGCATTAGAAAGGTTGAGAACCACTGCATTATGTGAAGGAATAGCAGCCTAGATTGTTTTTCAATTGGCTTGTCCATCATAGTTAAAAGAAAAGCTTCAGGTTTCATTAATATTTGTATCTTAAATATTTTTTCATTGTCATGTTTATCCAGTACATTTTCACACATTTGCAACAATTGTGAAAACAATTTTTAAATCAAATTTTAAACTTTCAAAAATTTTACAATAATTAAACCAATCACAAACAAATCCTTCATTTATTAGTTGTTCTCTTGTCTTTATCTTAAATCCATCTTTTTCAAATATCAATAAGTCTTGATATGTAATTCATTTATATTCCAAAATCTTCTCTGTTCAATGTAGTGCCTCATGAGGTGATAGCCAAAGTAGCACTTTATCAACTAATTTTTTTTATACTTCCACCATATATGTGTCATAATTACAAGGAGTCCATGAACAAACAGAAGTTGAGGCCTATCTTTATAGACAGTTATTAGGAAAGAAAAATCCAGTGCATTAGGGCTAGTAGTTCTCTAATTCTGCCCAGAAAATTTAATGAGGTGGATTCAGTATAACTTGATTTAGTACTACAAAGGTTTCTGGTACTCTAAAATCTGCTTTCATTTTTGAAATTTTTTCTAATAAAACTATCCTATCCTTTCATTAGAACGAAATATTCTCCCATTTTAGTTGATAACCAAAGTGATTTTTTTTTAAAAAAAAACCTAAGCATCATTCTGTTTGCTAGGAGACATTCTACCACCTTTTAAAGAAAAAAACACAGACATAAAAAGTGGGCAAACCTGATTAAAGGTTCCCTCCAACACCAATGCAGATTAAAAACGGAGCATAGAATTTATATATAATTGTCATTTCTATGACAGCATGTTCTAGGACACTGCATTTATGACAAAGTTGTATTATCCTATGAAATGTCAAGTGTGTGGAAGGCATGTTACTTCTATGTATGACATGTTGTGTGAAGATAACATTGATTAAATTGTTGAGCAGAACAATTGTGACTAGTAGTTATATTTAGATTCATTTTTCTCATTTTCTTCTGTGGAATTTATGTAACTTTTTCCTCCTTTCTTATGGAGCTGTACAATGAGAGCTGTCAGTGAATAATTCACTTTGTCTTTCAATAACTCTTCCTACTTATTCTTATACTATTAGTCATTAGATCACAAAGTTGAGGAAAAGCTTATGCATTGTATGCACTTTGCTTTAGTCTCTTTTTCATAGAAAAGTTCTGAGTGGTTCTACAGTTTCAAGAAAATGGCATCTTATTTTCCTACCACAATTACAGGTAATCTTTGACTTGTAACCACAATTGAGCCTGTAATTATGGGCATGGTGATAATTAAGCAATTTGTCCACATGATTATCTCATTTAACAACCCCAATCACAACTTTCCCCATTGTAATCAATAAGGGTGAGAGAGGCCCTGAAAGATTAGCACAGGTCCATACTACAGCACCTTCCCATTTCACATGTGGCCTGGGTGGCCTCCTCCATTCACTGATGCCTCCCTTGAGCAGTATGGTACCCACACACTTGGGCCCGTTCCTTTCCCCCAGGCCTTGTGTCATTTAACTTTTCTGAAGAACATATTTCCCAAGAAAAAGTAGTCAATGCAATGTGCTGCCTTCCTATACAGAATGGTGTTGTGCCATCCCAGAAGTGGGTTGCAGTTCTTGCAATATGAAAACTGCGGTTGCCCCCAAAATGGCACTTGCTTCCAGGATAATAACACACAGTCTCTGACCATACAGGAAGACAATGTAATGGATCAGTTGCCATGTGTACAATGCCACCCAGGTGGCTGCCATTTTGAGAGTGCCAGAGGCTGATTCATGCCATTCTGGAGCAGATGTCATTGTGGGAGAATTTCAATAACTTCTAGGATGGCATCATATATCTTTACCATAGGAAGTCCACACAGTGCAATGGCTGTTTGTCCTTGGAAAAGGCAATCCTTGGAAAAGTTAAGTGGAATCAGGTATGACATGGGGAGAAGACCCAAGATTGTGAGACCCATCAGAGTGGGAAAAGGCCCAAGGCCTATGAACACTCAGGCAAGTGTGAAGTAGTTCTATAGGACCAGTAGGGTATGCTGAGGGAAGAAAATAGGTGGATGGAGGCAGCTGCAGCTTCTCTGGGGTCAGTTGTAAGGACTGGCAGAATGCCAAGCTCCTGTATTTTATTAACATGATCCCAGGAGTACTGCAGCAACTGTACCTTTGCTTACAAGTCCCTTCCTTCAGGACCATCATAATTTCAAATGGTCGCTGAACAAATGGTCATAAATCATGGACTGCCTGCACTTTTTTATTTACAACTAGTTTCTCTTTTTAGTTGATTTAATTCAGTTAGGGCTTTTAAATATGTATACATGAAAGACAGTGACAATATTAATATTTAGTACAAGAAATATCAAATATGAAGATGACTACACCTGGTAATATTGCTGAAGGCACAAAAACATTACACCTGACAATATTGTTAAACTAAAGAAAAATCTATGCCTTTCAATCCTTCATTGGTGTGTGGCCTTGTAGGCAGTTGTATATTGTTCACTGTTGTCAGAGATTCCCCAAACCCAAATCCTATACATTATAGAATTAAAGAGAAGCCTCACACATTTTGGAGAAATCTTGCAGTTGTTTCTTAGATTGTATCATAATTTCTCTTAGGAAAGCTCCCTATAGCTATCTAAAACTGCTCTCTTTGGTATAGTACACAAACAAGGTTAGTTAACAGCAGGTATGCCTATCTTACTAATGAGCTGGGTTAATTGGTAAAGAAAATAGGTGCTGTTAATTTAATGGACCATTAACTACATACATCGAACTGGTGGGCCCTGTTTCTGTTTTCAGATGTCCCTTTATATTAAATAGAGAGTACCTGGAACTAGCAACCTTTGAGGTTGTCACCTGATCTGATTTCAAATAAGACATCCCATTTTCATCTGACTGTTTTGCTTTTCATCTAGGTTAATTTATTTTTGCTGTGTTGCATGAACTATGAACTATTTCCTATCTCCATATATTTAAATGATCTGACCTATGCTAATAAGATATAACCTGTTTTCCCTAGGAAATAGCAATTTGAGAAATATAGCTGATCCTATTCTTATTCATAGAGTTTCTTGTGCCATTTTTCTGTCAAGAAAGTAAAAATGTATTCCTATCAGCTTTACTATTAAAACAAGAGGATTGAATAAATATAAAGAACAGTTTCTAATCACAAAATGTTTTGACTGGAGTTGTTCTTGATGTAACCCTTTATAAATATCCCTCCCTGATGTCTGGAAAAAGTTCTTATTTTCTTCAAATATCATGGTGAGTGACTCTTTACAATATATTTAGACATTTTTTTGTTAAAAGCAGTGGTGGAATCCAGCCAGTTTGCATCAGTTCGGCAGAACCGGTAGCTAATTTTTGTTGCCCAGGCATCCACACAGAGAACTGGTTGTTCACATATTTAAATCCCACCACTGGTTAAAAGATATTTATTGTGTGTCAAAATTTTGAGGGCAAACTGTCAGAGAAACTTTCAAAATCATCACATAAAATAATTTATTTTTCAATCCTTCAGTTGACTACAACATTTTATGACTAGTGGATATTATTATACTAAGATTTTTCTAATATTAATTGGTTCTCTGAGTTCTTATTTACTCCCCTCTGGTGTTATCAACAATATATCCAGCCATCTTGTTTATTGTTGGCCTATTCAATTTTTCCAAGCATGAGGACTCATGATTTCACATAATGTCATTAAAATATTTAAACTTCAGATTCCTTCCTGTGCTTCCAGGAATGATCTGATTTTACTTTATCTAGAAATGAATTAGCCCAAGTTATTTACAAAACTTTTCTCCAATAACACATATTTTTTATGTTGTCCAGCTTTTCTGAATAATCACTATGTCCTGACTTTAGATGTTATATCTGAAAAAAACTATAATCTTGATATTATATACCAGACATGTCAAACACAAGTCCCGAGGACCGGAAGTGGCCCGTGAAGTGGTTTCATGTGGCCTGTGAAGCCATCCTGGAAACAGTGAGGGAACAGGTCCCTGGCCCAGGCCGACCGGGAGCCAATGTACAATTTTGTGGTGGCCATCTATGCTGAAATGCATTCAGTCTTAGGTCCACAAGGCCATCTGGAAACGGCAAGGAACCAGGCCCTGCTGTGTCGCCCCCGTCCCCTGGGTGCATGCTGGGGAGGAATGAAGAAATGCACCATCACCTGGAAGTGGCCAGAAAATGGCCTTCACTTACTTCACATATCTGGCTTGATGGGCTCCGGGGAAGGGGTTTTGGCAGGCAGTGGAACACCGAGAGGTTGAGCTGGGCGGCGTGAATCCAAACAAAAGCAAGATACTGCCCAGTTCCCAGCCTGCCCGGTTTCAGCAGGCAGTGGGGTGCTATTCTCACAGCGCTGAGAGGCTGAGCCAGGCAGCGCGAATCTAAAAAGAAGTATGAGGCTGCCCAGCACCCCACTGCTTGCCAAAACTGGGCAGGCTGGAGGGCGTTGCGCTTCTTTTCAGATTCGCACCACCTGTGAAGAGAGTGCCTCACTGCTTAGGAGCTGGGCGGCATCATGCTTCTTTTTAGATTTGCGCCACCCTCTCAGTGCTGTGAGGACAATGCCTCGTTGCCTGCCGAAATTGGTCAGGCTGGAGGCTGGGCGGCATTGTGCAGGTAACATTGACTCTCATGCTGCTCATAGCATCCCGTCCCCCAGAGCCCACCAAGCCAGATATGTGAAGTAGATGAGAGCCATGTGCCGGCCACTTCCAGGCGATGGTGCATTTCTTCATTCCTCATGAAGGGTGACACTTCCCCAGCTGCGTTTCTTGCCCATTTTTCTCCATACCTCATCTCAAATATTTTCCCACCATTCTATACCTAGGAAGGAAGGAAGGAAGGAAGGAAGAAAGGAAGGAAGGAAGGAAGGAAGGAAGGAAGGAAGGAAGGGAGGGAGGGAGGGTGGGTCTGAGGAAAGTTCTGCCTTAGTCCTGCCCTGTTGCCCTTTCACCATCCCCTTGCCCCCTCCTGCCTATCCTGAGGGTCTCCCATCATATTGCTAAGGAAGCTTTGGATACAAAGCTGGGTCTCCTCCCATGGAGAGGGAATAGGCCTCCCTCTGATTTTGCCCTTGTACCCATCATGAGCAACCTGGCTAAGGAGAGCAAGCACAGCAACAGCAGCCTTGAGGAGGTAAGTGCAGCTGGGTGCCCCCTTGGGGAAGTGGGGCGGGGCTTGGTGCTGTGGGTGCTCAAAAGCCAGGCTGGGCATTTGATCTCTGCTGCTCAGGGCTCCGGGCAGCACGCACCACCATCCAGCCCCCCCGGATGGCCTGAGAGGAACAGTGGACCATGCCTTGGTACTCACCCTGGTCCCTTCTGCCAGAGATCCTCAGATCTGTCTCACTCTTGCCCAGGCTCCCACAGTCACCCTTGATGCGAACAATGTAGAGCTGGCCATGCCCACCCAGTAGGCCTCACCACCCTGGCCACACCCACCTGCCCCCCGAGGAAAACCACAATGCTAATGCAGCTCTCAATGAAATTGAGTTTGACACCCCTGCTATATACCTTTTAATACTTTGTCTAGACTGGAGGCTAAAACATATAAGGAACGGTTGCGAGAATTGGGTATGTCTAGTTTAATGAAGAGAAGGACAAGGGGGGACATGATAGCAGTATTCCAATATCTCAGGGGCTGCCATAAAGAAGAGGGAATTAAGCTATTTTCCAAAGCACCTGAAGGCAGGACAAGAAGCAACGGGTGGAAACTCATCAAGGAGAGAAGCAACCTAGAACTAATGAGAAACTTCCTGACAGTGAGAACAATTAATCAGTGGAACAGCTTGCCTCCAGAAGCAGTAAATGCTCCAACACTGGAAGTTTTTAAGAAGAGACTGGACAGCCATTTGTCCGAAATGGTGTAGGGTTTCCTGCCCGAGCAGGGGGTTGGACTAGATGACCTCTAAGGTCCCTTCCAACTTTACTACTATTATTATTATTATTATAGATCTGCCATAGCCTTTCCTCCAAATGAGAGATGTCTCTTTATTTCATAGCTATAGCAATCTCTGTAAGAAATTTTAGAGCCTTAAAGGTGAAATCTATTGTCACTTGATTTTCTCTGCCTAATTGTATTGGTGGCATTGCCTATTTACACCATCTTAGTTCCTAAATATTGAACAATAAACTGACTTTTGTACTTATCTCCTTCACTTTCAGTCAGAGATTCCATAACACTTTCTTGGTTCCAATTATCAAAATGGTTCACCTACTTGAGGTGGTTAATGTTCTTCCAACAGTTTTAATTCCAATTTAAATTTCTTTTAATCCTATGTGATTTATTTTGCATGAATAAATAAGTTAAAAGTATACAGTCTTGGCATACATTTTCCCCTAGTATTTTTTATAAGCAAAAAAGGGTTATTTTCTCAGTCTGTGAAAAAGTAAAGAAGGATATTTAGAATGGGTAAAGCAATCTTCCCAAATCTAATGCTCTCCAGTTCTATTGCATTTCAACCCTTCCATAATGTCCAGCCACTCTACTTGGAATGTCAATTATCAGAATGGCACTAGAATGGGAAAAATGTGAATAAAGTAAATCTGTTTAATTCTTTTCTTCCTTTTAGTTTAGCTTGAACTTCATTTACCTTCATTTAAGTATTTTTTTGATACTAAAGCAGTTGTTAGGGGGAATTTCTCTGAATTTTTCTCAGTTCCTGAAAAAAAATCATAAATATTATGTTACTCCTGTGTGGACTGAGCAGAAGAATATTTAGATTGGAGGAAATATATTAAATGTATAAAGAATGAAGTGAAATGAACAGTGTGGATATTTTATTTGTTGCTGTGAGAACTTTTAACCCTCATAATCTACCACCTGGGGACAGAATACTAGTTATAAATCAGGAGATTTTATACTTAAAAAGATATAAGTAAAAACAACATTCTATTATTCTGCACAAGTCAAGCCAAATAGGCAATCAAAACAAAAATAGAGAAAATATTGATGAAGTTACAGTAGATAATTCCTCATAATACTAAAGAAATACATTTTTTTCAATCAATATATGCATTAGTTGAGGATCACTTTCTTGCTGTTTAGACATGAGCTCTCAGTTGTCAACGTCTGTAGTTTTGTTATTATAAAAATAATCATTCCCTTTTTCTATATAATAAAGAACTTGTTTGTTTCATTTAATGCTGGTGACAGATCTAAATAAATATTGGAGTTTCTATTTTAACATAAAAATCAGATTGATTATGTGCTCTGCAGCCAAAGATGGAGAAGCTCTATAAAGTCAGAAAAAACAAGACCAGGAGCTGACTGTGGCTCAGATCATGAGCTTCTCATTGCAAAATTTAGGCTTAAATTGAAAAAAGTAGGGAAAAACAGTAGGCCACTCAAGTATGAACTAAATCATATTCCTGATGAATATACAGTAGAGGTGACAAATAGATTTAAGGAATTAGATCTGATAGACAGAGTGCCTGAAGAACTATGGATGGAAGTTCGCAACATTGTACAAGAGGTAGCAACTAAAACCATCCCAAAGAAAAAGAAATGCAAGAAAGCAAAATGGCTGTCTGAGGAAGCTTTGCAAATAGCTGAGGAAAGAAGGGAAGTGAAAGGCAAAGGAGAAAGATACACCCAATTGAATGCAGAATTCCAGAGAGTAGCTAGAAGAGATAAGAATGCCTTCTTAAATGAACAGTGCAAAGAAATAGAAGAAAACAACAGAATAGGGAGGACCAGAGATCTCTTCAAGAAAATTGGAGATATGAAGGGAACGTTTCATGCAAAGATGGGCATGATAAAGGACCAAAATGGCAGAGACCTAACAGAGGCAGAAGAGATTAAGAAGAGATGGCAAAACTACACAGAAGAACTATACAAGAATGAGCTTAACATCCCAGATAACCACAATGAGATGGTCATTGACCTCGAACCAGACATCCTAGAATGTGAAGTGAAATGGGCCTTAGAAAATCTGAGCAACAACAAAGCTAGTGGAGGTGACAGTATTCCAGCTGAGCTATTCAAAATCTTAAAAGACGATGCAGTAAAAGTGCTACACTCAATTTGCCAGCAAATTTGGAAAACTCAACAGTGGCCACAGGATTGGAAAAGGTCAGTTTACATTCCAATTCCAAAGAAAGGCAATGCCAAAGAATGTTCAAACTATCGCACCATTGCACTCATTTCACATGCTAGTAAAGTTATGCTTAAAATCCTACAAGCTAGACTCCAGCAGTATGTGGATCGAGAACTACCAGAAGTACAGGCAGGATTTCGAAGAGGCAGAGGAACTAGAGATCAAATTGCCAACATACGCTGGATCATGGAGAAAGCTAGGGAGTTCCAGAAAAACATCTACTTCTGCTTCATTGACTATGCAAAAGCCTTTGATTGTGTGGATCACAACAAATTGTGGCAAGTTCTTAAAGAGATGGGAGTACCAGACCATCTCATTTGTCTCTTGAGAAACCTATATGCGGGTCAAGAAGCAACAGTGAGAACTGAACACGGAACCACTGATTGGTTCAAAATTGGAAAAGGAGTCCGGCAAGGCTGTATACTGTCGCCCTGCCTATTTAACTTATATGCAGAGCACATCATGAGAAAGGCAGGGCTAGATGAATCAAAAGTTGGAATTAAGATTGCCGGGAGAAATATCAACAACCTAAGATATGCAGATGATACCACTCTAATGGCAGAAAGTGAAGAGGAACTAAAGAGCCTCTTGATGCGGGTGAAGAAGGAGAGTGCAAAAGTTGGCTTGAAACTCAACATTAAGAAAACCAAAATCATGGCATCCGGCCCTCTCAATTCCTGGCAAATAGATGGGGAAGAAATGGAGGTAGTGACAGATTTTATTTTTCTGGGCTCCAAGATCACCTCAGATGGGGACTGCAGCCAAGAAATTAAAAGACGCTTGCTCCTGGGGAGGAAAGCTATGGCAAATCTAGACAGCATACTAAAAAGCAGAGACATCACCCTGCCAACAAAAGTGCGTATAGTCCAGGCCATGGTTTTCCCAGTTGCAATGTATGGCTGTGAAAGTTGGACCATAAGAAAGGCTGAGCGCCAAAGAATTGAGGCCTTTGAATTATGGTGCTGGAGAAGACTCCTGCGAGTCCCTTGGACTGCAAGGCGTTCAAACCGGTCAGTCCTAGAAGAGATCAACCCCGACTGCTCTTTAGAAGGCCAGATCCTGAAGTTGAAACTCAAATACTTTGGCCACCTAATGAGAAGGAAGGACTCACTGGAGAAGGGCCTAATGCTGGGAAAGATTGAGGGCAATAGAAGAAGGGGACGACAGAGAATGAGATGGCTGGATGGAGTCACTGAAGCAGTAGGTGTGAACTTAAATGGACTCCAGAAGATGGGTAGAGGACAGGAAGACCTGGAGGAACATTGTCCATGGGGTCGTGATGAGTCAGACACGACTTCGCAATTAACAACAAAAAATTTTAATAAAATGAATGCTTGTTATTTTCTATTTCTTTGCTCCAACAGTAAGAAATCCAGATAACATTTAGTTTGCAATCAGCTATCTTCTATTTTAAGTCAATAGTTAAATACAAATTTCTTCTCTCTGATGCAATCTATTTAAAAACGAGATCTTTCCACCTGAACAGAAAGGAAATTGCCCAAACAGCAGGGAACAAAAGATCAAGTCCTTACTGACAAGAATTTTTTTGGAAAACTGCAAGAGAAGGAAGACCAACTTGAGAGTAACTTGGTTTGATTACAAAAAGGCATTTGGCTTGCTACTACAAGATTTAATAATAATAGTAACAACAACAACAACATGAGTAAGTAGAAACATTGGAACAGATGCTAATCAATGATGATAAATTGGGAGAGGTTATTGTCAAGAGAAAAATATTTCAAAAAGACTTACTCTCATCACTGTTGTTTGTCATTGCACTGATTCTTCTGTCAACACTACAGAAAAAAACAGGAAATGGTTATCAAACATCTGCCAGGCTCTCTCACTTGTTCCATGGGCGATCGAGCTATATTGAAAAACTACCTGAAATAGAATCACCACTTAAAATTGTCTGTTTATACAGAAAAGATATTGCAACAAGGTTTAGACAAATGTTCTAGCCTAGGGAAAAATAGTGAAAATTTAGGAAATCAAAATGCCTATGAAAATAACATCAAGAATATGGATAAAAATGATTATTACAATTACCTGGGCATCCTTCATGCTGACAACACACTAAAGTCAAAAATAAAGTTACAAATGAATATTTCATCAGAGTGAACAAGATCTTGAACTTCAATCTCAGTGGAGGAAATACCATCAAGGCAGTTAACACCTGGACAATTCCACTTATTAAATACACAACTGGAATAGTAAGTCCAACTTTTTATATTTTTTTGTACTTGCTACTTGGCAGTGCAAAGCATAATAGGCACTAAATAAACATTTAAAAATTATACGTACCCAAAGGAAGAAAAATAAGTTGTTTGCCATAAATTTCCTATCATAGAGCTTGAGTAGAGTGAAACATCCTAGAGGGTGTTAAGTTTTCATTCCCTGGTCTAGGATGGCTGATTTCCAACCATGAGCTAAGTAAGACAAAACTGAGGATTTGGAATACAATCTTATTATTGTGAGTCTTGCATTATATTGGGTTGGTGCTTAGAACCTTATCACAACACTTAACACACCTGAATGCTAATTTATTCTATCTTTAGAACATGTTCTTTTGTGAAGGATTATTATGACAAACTAAGCTTTCTTATTCACATTTACCTGTAATCTTGCTGCTTCATTTTCCCTAATTTAGTTTATTATTACTTGTCTATCTGGTGGGAGGAAAACAAGAGTTCTGACATACAAGGTGCTGTATGTAGACAGATGCCTCTGGCATTATTATAAACATAATCATGTGAAGCTGTATGCCTGGAACTATAGTTATAGATGTTTTAATTATATTCAATGGAAATAAAACTTGCATACATTTCCATAATAGTAAATTCAACTGCTTTTTTTACAATAAGAGCTTTGGGAAATGTTAGAACAGTTCTGAAATAGATAATTATAAAGAAATGGAATTCATTTTCTCTCCAAAATGATCATTATTCAGGATTTCTTGCTGAAAGATTTATTTTGGTAACGATGTGACAGAAAACTTAATTTACTGGATGCAACAAAAGGAATCATTTAACTGATCCACTAGCAATGGGATTCTAATGAAAAGGAACTAATAACAAAAGTACAAATTCACAAATACTTACTTCTCAGGGTCAAATTTATACAAAATGCCATCTGGTGGGCCTAAGAAATTTTTCTGTTGCGGTATTTGCCCTTGGAATATTACTGTTTGGAGATTACATTGATCCCTACTGTAAAAGACAGGGCTTTGCAGGGCTGGTTTTGTAGTAGATTCTCCAGCATGATTGGATGGAGAATCCACTAGTGGGTTGTCTTAATCTTCTGCTCCAGTAAGACTAAGTCTGGAAAGTTGCCACGCCTCTGCTGTGCAAGAGCACCCCAGTATATGTCTTAGTCTCTTGCTCAACAGACGCATGAATTGTGCTCCTTTCCAGGATTAGCAGCTGGTTGTATCATCCCTAGTGGATTTTCCTTCTTGACTTATTTCACAATAATTTGTACTGAATCAGACCTTTTACAAGACCCCTATATTGGATATCTTGGATTTAACACTTACAAGTGGTCACAGGGATTGGGGCTGAGGGTGGTCTCCTTCCCAATTTCAGGGGTCGCTGCAGGCTCTGCCTGCTGATGATCAGGGAGAGCTAGCTTGAATTGAAACAGCTGATCGGTGCCAGGTTGGAAACAGCCTTAAAAGCTGCCGACATTCCCCTTGCTCCGACAGAGCAAACTGCAGCCAGAGGCAAACTATCTCAGCAGACTGCTTACCGGCCTCCTGAAGCCCTCGTGGCCGTTATCCATCTCTGTCGAGTGTCGCAATGGCACAGCACCAGGAAAGAGCTGTTTAATTCTGGGCTGATGCAGGCTTGCTCTTCCCCCCCGCTCCCCTTGGCCTTTTGATGGCTCGAAGCAGCGCCGGTAAACACCGTGCCGGTTGGAGCTTAATCAGCCACCCAAGTACAAAAAATGCGTGGCCGCCATTTTGAACGCCCACATGGCTCAATTTGCATAATTGGATGGCCGCCATTTTGAAAGCCCACATGGCTCAATTTGCATAATTGGATGGCAGCTCGATCTACAGACTAGCGATGGCTACTTTGGGTGCAAATTCAGTGTGGGGGCCACTTCCTTTACATTCCATGGCAGACTGATGGCTCCCATTGTAGGGGGTTTTGGAGAGGGCAATCCAGCCCTGATAGGGCTGCATTGCCCATGGATTGGTTCCCCCCCACCCCTCCAGTTGGTTTTGGGAGAGGGAAATTCAGCCCAATAGGGCCACATTGCCTGAGAACTTGCCTCACACTCCCCACCCCTCCAGTAGCTGGATTCCTCTACAGCAGCAGTTCTCAACCTGTGGGTCGCGACCCCATTTGGGGTCAAATGACCATTTCACAGGGGGTCACCAAACAACACAGTCTGCCATTTTTCCCCCCCTTTTCCTTAGCTGTGCTACTCCCTTTTATTCTATTGGCTTTTGAAAGCCAATAGAATAGACTCTCTTGAATAGAGTTTAATTCTATTGGCTTTCAAAAGCCAACAGGAATTGTCCAGGCTGTCTCTGCCCTGCTGAGCCTGCCAAAAGTCCCATTCTGCAAATGGTGCTGCAAGTTGTCTGCAGTGAAGGCAAGCTGTCTGGAAGTTTCCATCCCTCCCTGCTGAGCAACTACTAAAAATGTAAAAGAGGGCCAGGGGTGGGAGGTGGGAGGCCAACGGGCGCAGGGAGGGTTGCTGGCGCCCATGGGGCCTGGCGGGTGCTTTACCTCCCTTGGATTGGGCCAGCTGGTGGCCCAGCTAGTGGTCGGCCTGCTCCATCTCTGCTGCTTGCCAGCTACGCCTCGGCCGGCGCAGGGGGCGGCACCATGCATGCGTGGCGCTCCTGGGCAGGGAAAGTCCTTGACTTATGACCGGTTGGGTAGTCCTCGACTTACGACCTGTTGGGGTCGCAGCATTAAAAAGGTTGAGAACCACTTCTCTACAGGATCCTATAGCCTGGAGGGAAGGGACCGGTCAATGGTCTCTAATAATATTGGGGACACTGAGTCACCTCAGATGACTTAGGATAACGACAAACGCTATCAACCACTGGCCTAGAGGAAAATTCGTTGGGACCTTTGAGGTCCATTTGGGCACAGGATAGTAATTGAACCATTTCTGTTCTCCTAATAGGATGGCTGATAATTCCGGTCTTCAAGCCCAGGGCATTCCCGACTCTCATGCCAGGAAGAAACAGAGAGCCTCCACAATGGAGGCAGCGGGGAGTTGAAGGCAAAGGCCAGGGCTCAGCCCAATAGAAAGACCTCAAAAACAACAGAAACAGAGGCCAGGAAATGTCAGGCCCTAGAAAGGGAATTCTCCAGGGCAGGTCAACTGGCTCCAGAGAACGCGGAGATTAACATGCCTTCTCCAACTGTGATGTCACTATTTGAACCCCAGATAGTCCCCTCTAGCCTAGCCCCAGGGGCCTGGTCCCCCCAAGGCGAGGCCGTGCATCCGTACTTAACCAGGGCCTAGAATCACAAAGGGTTGCCGCTCCAGGCACGTCACAACCAAGGGCGCAGGCTACCTTTACGCCCACCGCAGCAGGCCTCCGCTCCTCTGAGCCATAGACAGCATGGCCTGATCAATTCCAGGCCATGATAGCTCAGGCCTTCGCTCGTTTATGGTCTTCTCAGTGGGTCAGTGGTCCCAACAAGTTCCAGCAGCACCTTCACGGCCATTACATCAGGCTGAGCCTCTTGCATTTCTTCAGGAGGCTTCTTCAGGATTGGATCTTGAGGATTGCAATCCTTCCAGACTGATCCTGTCAGATGATGAGGACGTCTTTCCCCCGGACCCGACACCTCTCACAGGCCTGTTTGACCAATCCTTGTTTGGCTCACTGCTGCTCAAGGCATGTTCCTCAGCTAACATTGCTCTGGAAAAGGAGACTCAGCCAACTCCTTCTACATCTCAGGACCCGAACCCACTGTATTCTGAGCCGGTGGTAATGCAGAAGCATATTCCCTGTCCCCCCTTCTTCTGCAATACTGTGCAGAAGCAGTGGGTGAAGCTGGGATCTCTCTCCACTCTGGGGGTCTCAGAGAGGACCTATTTAATGTGTCTCCCTTCTTTGCATCCTTGTTGGAGGTTCCCCTGATAGATGAACCACTAAACTCTCTATTTTCTAATTCTACTATCCCAGGGGACTTGGCAGAAGCGCTCAAAGCAGAGGACAAAAATTTGAATCTGCCCTTCGCAGATCCCATCAGACATCTCAGCACGTAGACTTCTATGGCTCAAGAACTGGCATGCGGACCTGAAGGTCAAGTGGCATTTGGCTACTGAGCCTTATAATGGGGGACATCTTTTTGGTGAGGTCCTCAACCCTTACCTTGTAGAGGACAAAGACAAATGTAAGACCATGATAAACATGAGTAGAAAAAGAGATAGACGATCAGGTAGTGGCACTTCACACCATTATTTTCGCAGGCAGTCCTTCCGGCCAGCTTCGAATTGAAACTGGCCTCAAACCCCCCATACTTTTAACCAGAGACCAGGCCGTCAGCAGGACCGTCCCACAGCCAGGAACAAGACACAGTTCCAGACCAAGCGGCCCTTTTGAGGCTCAGGAGGTCGTCCTTTCAGAAGATCCAAGTGATTCCAGAGATATTTCACCCATAGGTGGTTGACTGTGCCTCTACGCCAACGTATGGGAGGGCACTACCACAGACTCCTGGGTGTTAAACACCGTCACTCATGGCCTAACCCTAGAATTCTGGTCCAGTCCCCCAGAACATTTCTGGTCTTGCCCCACCCCCAAGAACACAAGCAAAGAAGAACTCATGTCAGAGGTCATTTTCCATTTATCACAGATAAGGGCTATAGAACCTGTCCCGGCGGATCAGAAAGGGCGGGGGTTTTACTCCAATCTTTTTGTTGTTCCAAAAACTTCAGGGGGCTGGAGGGCAACTTTGGATCTAAAGAGCCTCAATTACTACCTAACTTACAGGAAGTTCAAGATGCAGTCGCTCCAGTCAATCCTAGCCAGCTCAGAAAAGGGGACTTCCTGACTTCAATAGACTTAACGGAGGCAACTTCTTACAACCTTATATTTAGAAAGTAGCATTAGATGTATTTCTGATCATTTTTTTCTCCCTACTTTTCCTTTAGAACTAGTAAAAATATGAAAACATTTTATTTGATGGTATGATTCAGCATATAGCTTCAGTATTTCTGCCCTAGTCAATATAGAAAGGATACTGTATTTTTTCATTATTTTAAAAGAATGAAAAACCATGAACATAAATTTATACAGCTTTGTGTTCAACTAAGGTTGCCATATTTACCTCAGAAAGGCCAATCATTTGAATGCTGACCAGTCTTTATCTAACTTAAAGTCTTAAAAAGAAGAGAAGTATCAGCTTTCCTTATCTCCTCTTAATGCTTAGATAGAAAACAGGCCAGAAATATAGGTTTCTTGAGTCACAGGCTTTCCCACTGTGATGAGTTGAACTGCATTTCTGTTTAAATTGTGGTGATTATTTCCTAATTTGAATATTTATACATAGTAGCAAATATAAATGTTATGGAATTCTGTAATGTGGAATTGATTGGGTGGGTGGAAGAATGGCAACGATAATAACTAGCATCCCCAATTATTTATCTTTAGGGAAATTTTCTAAACTGGTGTAACACAATTTTTAAAAAGTGCAATGCAAAATATAGATATAAATATGGATATATTATATATAGTCGTCAGAATCTTGTAAAAGAGTTTCCAAAAACAATATGATGAAAGAGAACAATTATAGCAATTGTTTACTTTAAATTAAAAATCATTTATTGTTTATCAAACAATATTCATTCTTTTGTTGTATTAATTGTTGTATCAAATCTAGATTATGCTTGACATTGGAGAGTGCTTCATTTAAAGTCCAAGAGTAGTTCCAAAAATGTTGCATACCTCTATTTAATAAGTACACATTAGTGTTCCATGTTCCTTACACTAGAAGGAAGAAATAATGTGTGCACACTATGTGTACATTTACAAATAATTATTTTTTCTTGATAATTACTGATGCATAATTCCAAGACTTCTTATTTTTCTTATGATTTTCCAATATTAAGCTGAATCTGGACTCAATTGGACAACATTGTAAAAAGACTTTTCTCTGTAAAACAACTCAAACTGGCCTGAATATACCAGAATCAATGATACATGTACCATAATTTTCATGGGAAGATTTTTTTTTAATTTCTCTTCTTTCCTTAATTTGAATGAGGATTAATTTTGCATTAATTTTGAAGAAAATGACATGTTTTTAGAACAAGAGATAAAGCAATTCATTAATAATCTTTTGTTCTTGAATCCCAAGAAATAAAAAAAAGTAATTGTATTGCAAATCCTATTAAAATGAGTTGTTAAATTTGTTTGCTCATAAATAGAAACTCTAAAGTTTGAAAGAGCAGAAGGTAAATAAAATGAACTTTGCAATTTTGGGGGTGAAAATCTCATTCTTCTATAGCTCCCAGCTTAATAACATTGCATACTTGCATTAAAGACTTTCAAGTGAATTTTTCTTTAAATCAAATTAAAGGTTTATTTTGGATTCTTTTTCCTTTTTAAAATATCACTATTGGCTCCAGTGAAATATATGGGGAAGAGATCTTTTACATCCAATGTTTATGTGCAAAGTACAAATGAAGCCTCATTGCTAACCTTCTCTCTCCTTCAAATTAAAAAAAACAACAACCTTGCCTTTTGTGAAAACGAGGAGGTAAAGAAAATTAAGTTCTTGCCAAAGTTAATTATGTAACTTTCACACCTCATCAGACTCATTGCTAACTTTCTAAATGGTTTACTCTTGCAATTTATTTGAAAGCTCTTAAACCTTGCTCACTACAAAGGCTTAAAAGTAAAGACAACTCATTCCTGAGGTGAGGGCTAGGCTGAGAATATTCTCATTGCATTTTCTGTTTATAAACAGACTTTAGATGATTTTCTTTTTAAAGACACATTTAAATATTAAATTGTTGAATATTACTTAATATCAACTGACTATTCATACATTGAATTTAGCAAATCAGATAAATGTTATCAATTTAACTGTTTAACTTAATATGTTCTGTTCTAGCTTCTCCCTATCTGGAGTGCTCTGAATATGTTGGCCTAGACTTTGGCTGAGTTGGAAGTTACAATCCAATGCATCCTGATGATGCCAGATTGGGGAAGTCTGATCTATTCTAGTTGATATTGGTTTACTTTTTAGGTAAGCCAATGCCAACATCTGTCACCAGTTCTTTTAAATTGCAACTGCTGGATATAGAACAAAAATTGCCAGCATGCAATAACGTGAATACATGGAAGCAGTACGCAACCTAATTTAATCCAGTTTATTTCTCATTCAAAGCAAGGTTATGATCAAGGCTACCAGGCAGAACCTTTTTTTCGAAATGCTATATCAGGGCAAGCCAGATTTCAGTGTGATGCCAACTGAGTGCAGTGCTTTGGGATAGATAAAAGTTTGGCAAAATACAGATGAGTATTTAACAAAATTAGAATAATAATTCCATGTAAAATATTGTAAATGGCTTCTAGAAAAAAAAGGGAGCCAGGAAGACCTGTCTCAAGGTGAAGTTCTGTTTATGATGGTTAGCTCCCCAAAGAATTTTTCTCTGTTCTTATTATTGTATGTTTCAAAACATGCCACACTTTAGATTTATTGTTTGTTTGAACTGACCAGAGAAAATTATGATTATAATTATTTACTATTTACAATAGCCTCATTTTGAAATAGTTCTTCCTGTTGTTGCAAAGGGGTTCTATGTTGCAGCTGCCCAGATCCTTTAATTTCCTTTCCTCATCTGCAAAGTGTTGTAATAATGTAGCATTTGTAATAGATGTTTCATTATGTTTTATTCTCTTTTTGTCCATAGCTCTTGTCTTTGTTATTTATACTGTCTGTTTTGTGCTTTCAATATTTTTGAAACCTCACAGTGGCTACCTCATTTATATGCTAAAATGGCTTCTGCAGATCTAGGCCTTTTGCCATGGAAATTGCATTTGAACTGAGCTTGATTCCTAGTAACTACATAACACATTCATGCAGTTTTATTGACAAGAATTCAGAAGAATTATGCCCTTACCTTCAGCCTACAGCTCAGAATTCTCTGGTGTTACATCCAAGTGCTATCCAGGCCTAACTTTACTTATTGATTAATGAGAAACTCAGCTAGATACTCTTATTTTTCTCTATAAGTCTTCCTAATTTCAAAACAACAGCATGTACTCTGCTGCTGAGCTTCAGACTTTTTCAAGCTTTAGGAACTATGAGCATTTCATTTAAAGTAGCCTTTCTCAAATGTTTTATCTTGGAGGAATCTTGAAATAAATTTTAAGCCTCAGAGAACCCCTAAAAATGTGAAAAAAATCAAACAATGTTTTTCCAAAACATTTTTATTTTCTAAAACATTTTACCTCAGAATTCCAATTACCTTTCAATGGACCCCTAATTAAAAAAATCAGATTAAAAAAAAAACCTAAAATATATTAATGCCATCTATGACTGAAAATAGATAGAAATCAACTGATAGAAATAGATTAGCCTCACAAATATATCAAGAAGACAAATTGATCAGAAGAGGGATGTGGATTGTTATTTATTCTGTATTTAGGTTAAGGGCACTGTACAACAGAGTTTTATGAGAGTTGAACTGAATCATTTGACAGATCCTGATTCCTTTGGATTTTTCAAATGTGTATTCATTTGGGATCCCCCTTGATTCACCCTTATTGGATAATGCATCTGTTTACAAGGTTGTATCTGTTGTCATTATTGTACATTGTTGGGTATCCATTTCAAATATCAGAGATATATATTTAAAATCAGTATGTGAACATGTTAGATGAACAGTATTTAATATTTATTTGTTATGTATATGTAGGGGTGTGGGTCTGTACATATGTTGTATATAGTATGTTTAGGTGTGTGTCATGTATATGTTTCACTTTGAGAGTGGGCAACTAAATTTCATTTTTGATGTGTGCCGTTGTGCCCACACTAAAAAATGACAATAAAGGTTATCATATCATCTTATCTTATCTTATCTTATCTTATCTTATCTTATCTTATGATAAGCAATTACCCAGTGCCATCAGTTTGTTGTCTGAAAGCTGGGAAAAAATTGATGCATAAATAAAGGAAGCATGATTCGAAGACAGAAGAACATCTTAGTATCAAATAGGAACACTGTGTTCTGATTGCCTACAAAATGGAATTATTAATATCCAGCCAACAGACTTTACCTGAAAGAAGCACTATTTATCAGAATAGCTCCACACTGTGAACGTTGCACTGTTAAATTACTTGGTGTGACATTAAATCAGTCTAAATTATTCATGGAGAAAGAGAGAAATTGTAAGGACAGACCAAAAATGTCATCCCATCTTGAAAGCTTAAGCACAAGCATCAGTCTGTTCTCAAAGCAGTTATACAAGGATAAAACAGCAAATCTTTTCAGTATTCATATTAATCTCATTAGGACAGGAGCTTCATCTAGAACCCTCAGTATGACTGTCCGCTTTGCTTTATATTTCATTGGCCCTTGCATCTAATGCACTTCTAAAAGTTGCATTATATGACAGAGTAGGAACAAGATAGTTGAGAATTATGTAATGGTAATAATTATTTACCCCTTAACTCAGGGAAGAAATCAGTAGAGATATTTATCTCCTCCTCCTCCTCCTCCTCCTCCTCCTCCTCCTCCTCCTCCTCCTCCTCCTCCTCCTCCTCACTGCAGTTTGTCACCAAGAAACAGACTGGAAGACATATGATTCTTGTCTTATTTTTCTGCTTTTTTTTGTTTGTAATCCAGAAACATACTGCAAGCTCTCCACACCAGGGATCCCGTTCCTTACACAAACCAAATGGTAGCCGTTGGCAGTGTATTGACAGCTTGTTAATGATGGAATTCTTGACAAAATGACAACCTGTGTAGGCTGATGTGTGAAGCTGAATCCTCCTACCAACCAGCTCGAAGTAATTAGCAGGTGGTGAAAATAGCAACTAACTGCTGCTAGGGAGAAGAAAGTAGTGAGGGAGATGGGAATTTCCTTAATTTAATCTAGAAGAAGTTTTTTTTCCCAGAACACCTTTCATTTTGCTTTCTTCAGGTGGAGCTATTTCCCATTTTACATTTCTTTCTTCCTTTAATGGATAGTGTACTGTGATAATTGAAGAGCCTGATGACTGGTTTCAATGTTGTCTCCATTTTCTCTTGAATTGCTTCAATATTGAGAAAGAAGCATGGCAGTTAAGTCTATCTGCCTTCCAATATCACCACATTTACTTCCCATATTTTCAGAATTATTGGAAATGGCTTTATCATCAAGACAGCTGACCTTGCAATGTTGAGAATTCTACATGATCCAACTTGTACTCCCACCAGCTGATAAATGGATGAGAATAAAACTTGACACCGCCTATTGTTCTGTTGCCCTCTTTTGGAGATATATAAAACTCATAGAAGCTTCTACAGTAGGAAAAAGCTATAATGGTACTATCCAATTTATGTTTACAATTTAAAATAATGCAAAATCCTATAACTTTGTATAAAGGCACCACAGCCAAATCTCTGCAGGGAGTCAGAAATCTTAGAATGTTGGAGTTTAGTCAGAGGAAAATAAGCTTATGCAGTTCTACGGAATTTCAGGGTTTCAGTTGTAAAAATGGACTTTCAATATTTTTGATTGCAGCACAGCTGAGCTAGAAACAATTAGGCAAGTTGCTAAATAGGAATGATATCATGCAATCAAAGCAGTATGGAGCTCATTTGAGAATGCTGCAGAAGATCCATGTGTGGGGATAAAAAAACTCTGAAATCAATTATGTTATTTTTGCTTTCTGGGATAATTTGAGATTGAGTTTTGAATCCAACCATCCACTAAAAAGCCACCATGCAATCTGAGTGGAACATCTTCCCAAGTCCTACCATCCCCCACTATGCCTGTGAAAAACTGCAGAGGAAGGAAGGAATCCTGGAGCCACTGGTCCCATGTGAAGACTCAGAAAAATTTAGGAAGACTATGGGGGGAGGTTGGAAAGTCATTGTAAAGTTTTATTTCTTGCTCCATTTGTATTGTAACAAGCCAGTTGAATGTATTTATGGAGAGATGGCATTTGGGAATAGTTGGCACAGCAAGTACTGAACACCTTGCACTTCTATCTGGTGGGAGGGAAAATTTATCCAGAATGTTTGTATTGCCTGTTTTGTATTAGTAGCTGCACATAAACATACACACATACACATCATTCATAATCACACTGAGTTTCTTCCACCTACCTTCAGTAAAGTTCCCCAGGATGATTTTTTCTCTATTGCACCAAAGCTTTGCATGCACAACTTCCTGAAAATTCCAAGGGGGAGGGAACCAGGCCCCCTCAGGTAATTTGCAATTCATATGCCCTGACTGAGGAAATAGCAGGAAAGAGATCCCCAAACCTCAGCCCTGAATATCTTGCACTGGTGAACTCAGATTGGGAGTCCTAGAGCTCATTATGTGCAATTTAAAAAAAAATAGTCTGGCATACTGGCTAACCTTAATTGGACATTACAAACCTGGATGCACTGAACTAAGAGCTAAGGCAGGAAACAACCCTTGAAAATGGGCAGCCAATGGTTATGTACTGAGGAAAACCATGGCTGTGAAGAATTTTGGGAGAAATATGCAAACCTGACTGGAAGCTAAAAGTGACATCCAACATTTGAAAATGATTGGCACAGAATATTGGACACGATAAATTTCTTTTCCACCTAACAAATTTTTTGCCCTGACTTTTAGAACTTTATGGGTTGGAATCTCCCCTTTTGGGAGCAGGGATCCTTTTTCTGCTGCCTCCATTAGTGTCTTTTTTTGGCTTTACAGTTTTAAAGCTTGTTTACCAAGTCTCCCTGATCAGATCAATTTTAATTTTGTGCTAGTAAGTGTGTCATTCACACACTTGTGGCACAAAGCGGGAATATTGTGGGAAGTCAGCCTCCCCCCGAGAAGGAAATATTAAAAGGGCAGAAAAATATATTTCCTCAAAAGGATTTTAAAAGTAGAAACCAACCCTGCTCTCAAGTCTTTGTCCCAAGCAGAAGCCAGCTCTATACAAATGCAAATGTAAACCATCAGAAAGGCCCCAGCTAGGAGATCAAGAAGACAAAGAGATCTAAAATCTGCATACCCCACCTGAGACAGGACATGATAGGATTAACTCACAAAGGCCAGAGAGACACACCTGAACTCAGGTCAGAATACGTGACACAGGAAATAGCCTTAAAGTTCATACCACAGGAACAAGAAACTATTCCAAACAAAAAGCTAGAGAGGATATAAAAACCTACTACCCATGTGCTCAGCCCTTCTTTTCTGTGGTCTTTCTTGCAAGAACCATCTTTCTGGCTCTTTAATAAACTGCAACCTTCTTCCCAAAGCAGTCGCCATGTTGTTTATTTATTCCCAGCTTGGATGAACCAGGATGAAGACTTTTTCCCCCACAGGATCTACTGCTTTTCTCTTTATTAAACTGATGGGCATCTTTTTTTTTTTTTAGAACAAAGGGTGAATTATAAAATGTACCTTTAAAACTGTAATACTTTCTAAACTGATAATTGATAATTGACCACAACTTGTTAGTAAGAATTAATACATAATTTTTATGGAAACTTCTTTGAAATTCAAAATATGATGATCTATTCAACAAATCAGTGTAGAAATCTATAGACTGGGTAATTTTTTTTGGTGATAAGGTTCTAACTAAGAGTTTAAGATAAGATAAGATAACCTTTATTGTCATTTTTTACTATGGGCACAATGACACACCATCAAAAATGAAATTTAGTTGCCTGCTCTCGTGAAACACATATATGACATATATATGTTCTCAAGTGAAACATATATATGACACACCTATGAAGAACATATGTATAGACCCACACCCCTACATATGCATAGCAAATAAATATTAAATACTGTCCATCTTGAATATATAATGGAAGGAGGAAGCCTGAGAGTTCACAAAGTTAATGCTGTATGGAATGAAACTATGGTTGAATCTGGATGTTCTGCTATGGATACCATGAAGCCTCCTCCCAGAAAGTAACAAGGAAAACAGGTCGTGAAGAAGATGTGTAGTGTCCCAGATAATTTTACGGACCCTGCTCAAGCAGTGCTTCTGTGCTATGTCTTAGATGGGAGGGAGGGGACTACCAATGATCTTTTCAGCCATTCTCACCACTATCTGCACAACCTTCCTGTCTGAGCAGTGATGCTTCCAAACCAGACTGTGATGCTATATGACATGATGCTCTCGATCGTCCCCCTGTTGAAAGTGGTCAGGACAGGGGAAGGAAGATGTGCTTTTCTCATACGATGCAGAAAATGCAGGCGCTGCTATGCCCCTTTCGCCAGTTTCTCACTGTTGAGCGATCAAGTCAGCCTACTCGTTAGCTGCACACCCAGAAATCTAATGCTTGTAACCATCTCCACAGGTGAATCATTAATGCACAGAGAAGTGTGACTGTGCCTGCCTTTTCTGAAATCAACAATTATCTCTTTGGTTTTTTTTGGTATTTAAAACTAGACTGTTTTTCTTACACCAGTTCACCAGCTCCTCAACCTCCTTGTGGTAAGCTTCCACCTTGTCATCCTGAATAAGGTCCACTACTGTTGTATCATCTGAAAACTTCACAATATGGTTGGTGGCAAACCTAGCACAGTAGTCATGGGTCAACAGGGTGAACAGCAGCGGACTTAAGATGTAGCCCTGAGGAAAACCTGTGCTCAAGAAAATGGTATTAGAAGTATTTGTTCCAACTCGTACATATTGGGGCCTGTTGGTAAGAAAATCAAGAATCCAGTTGTACAAAGGAGTGTTTAATCCTAAAAGGCCCAGTTTGTTTACTAGATACTGGGGAATGATTGTGTTAAACACCGAACTGAAGTCGACAAGCAACAAATGCACATGAGTATTTCTTTCCTCTAAGTGCTTCAAGCTCAGATGGAGAACAGAAGAAATAGCATCCTCCGTAGAACAATTTGGTCGGTAGGCAAACTGAAATGGGTCAGATACTGGTGAGAGGCTAGATACAATAATGTCCTTTATCAGCTTCTCAAAGCATTTCATGATGGTGATTGTCAGTGCAACCGGATGGTAATCATTGAGGCCTGTAATTGTGGATTTTTTTGGCACTGGCAAGATGATGGCCGCCTTAAAACATGATGGGGCCACTGCCTGCTGCAATGAGAGGTTGAAAATATCTGTGAGAACATAAGCCAGTTCCTCGGCACATTCCCTGAGGACACATCCAGGGATGCTATCTGGGCCTGCTGCTTTCTGAATGTTAACTGCTTGCAGTGTTTTCTGACAGAGGTGACATCAAAGCTTGGCACTTGTTTATCAGGATGGGGCACAGCTTTCCTAGCAGGAGTGCTATTTGATGCTTCAAATCTACCAAAAAATGCATTCAGTTTGTTTAGGAAGTATGTGTCGTCCTTGCATCTTGATGGAGCCACCTTATAATCCGTAATGGCCTGGATCCCTTGCCACATTCGCCTGGTGTTTGTTGGGTCCTGAAAAAAGTTCTGAATTTTCTGGCAATAGGCTTGCTCTGCACCTTTTATGGCACTTTTCAGATTTACTCTGGCTGTTTTAAGTGCCAGTATATCACCAGATTTAAAAACAACATTCCATGCTTTCAGCATCTTGCGGACCTCATAAGTCAGCCACGGTTTTTCATTCGCTCTCACAACAATGCTTTTCAGGACACAGACATCTTCTATGCACTTTTGGATATATGCAAACACCGTGGTGGCATACTCCTCAACATTTGTATGTTGGTTATCAGTAGCTGATTCCTTAAACATGCCCCAATCTGTGCACTCAAAGCAGTCTTGTAATGCTTCTATAACTCCCTCTGTCCAAACCCTCACCTGCTTTACTGTAGGTTTCACTCTGACTAATAAAGGTTTATATGCTGGGGTAAGCAGCACTGAGAGATGGTCAGAGGAGCCCAGGTGAGGGTGGGGGATAGCTTTGAAAGCCTTCTTGATGTTGGAATAAGCAACATCATCTATTTGCAATCTAGGCAGATAGAAGGGTCTGCATTTGATGGTCAGAAGCTGCACATCAGAGGAGCATAGACTTGAAGCCACCTTGGCATTATTACACCATCTGTCATTTATATAAAAACAGACACCCCCTCCCCTGGATTTGCCAGTAAGAGTAAAACTCTTGTCCAGCCGAAATGTTGAAAATCCTATCAAGCTAACAGCACTATCTGGGACAGAGGGCTTTAACCAAGTTTCTGTTGCAATAATGACACAGCAATTTTTCACCACCCGGTTTGTTGTTAAATCCAGCCTCAAGTAATCCATTTTTGGTTCTAAGGAGCAAGCATTTGCAAACAAAATAGATGGAAGGATACTCTGTAAGGTCTAGCTTTTAGCCTAGATGTTAGGCCTCCATATGCCACGCTTCCTTTTTTGGTCACACTTCCTCCTTTTCTTCCGAAGATAATCAGCAACAGAGGGAAACTTCCCAGCTGCAATGGCTGCTTCTCCACTCTGCCCCTGTGGCCTGAAATACTGCCTTCGCTGCTCAAATCACTGAGCATGATGCTATTTCCCCCTTCCTTTCTTTCTCCCTGCTCCTCCAGACATTGCAGCTGATCTCTTACCCTCCGTGTCAGACGCCGGCATCTCCATCCTTGATTTTCTCCTCCGTAGTAATCCGAAGCCATGCAGACTCTCCCGAACAGTTTTCTCCACCATTCCTTTCATGCTGAATTTCTTCATCTCCAATATGGACTGACATTCATATGAAAGTTTAGCAGCCCAACTCAGCTTAGTTGTCCCTATTTCTGAAAAGTGTTTCAATCCAGATCATTCATTTCCCTCCCTAACCCCCACACTTTTGAGAGCTGAAGCAGCCGCAGCCAAGCCGCAGCCAAGCAAGAACCATGAAAATACCATTATGGTGATTGCAAGTTCCAAGAAGGCGGCTTGATGAAGGGGGAAGTTTGGGTTAGTTTTCTACAGCCACAAAAGAAGTGATCTACATACCCGTCTATGTTTTTACATAGATAACATTTACTATCATTTCAAATATGTTCAATGTTGATTTTGATTATTTATTTGCACATCCTGTCTCTGTCATGACTGTTCTTTGCCTTTTTAAACAAATTCCAATATTCAGTCATTGAGAAATTACATTTTGATCTTTTTTCATCAATATCATATATACATTAACCATGAAGAATTTTCCAGGCATTAATCCAGCTTTTAATCACTTCCTTTTTATAATCTTTTGATTCTATAATCTTTAGTAGATTTTAGTTTTCTTTCAGTAACAGTTCCTTACTATGCCTTTTCTTTATCTTTATACTCTTTATACTCTCCTTCCTCATTTATTTAATTTGAAGAGCCACCCAGCTCATCTAAGCTACTCTGGGCCTCTCTTTTCTCTTCTTTCTTCATTAAGAGAAAATTGTGAATCACTTGGTGAAGCTAAGGATTTCTTTCATACTTTCATAGTTTTTCTCTATTATGTTTGAAGGAGACGGACAGTTAAGAAATATGAAATATAAATAAATAAGCAAGCAATATTTATTTCTTGCTTTTTATCTAGAAGCAGACATAAAGAAGCAGTCTTAAATATTTCTGGGCAGACAAAATGATGCTGATTATAGAAATTTCTCTGGGGAAACAAAAAGTTTACCAACAGTATTTGAAAAGCAGGATTTCCTTATTATAGAAAGCATCTCTTCCAAAATAGCCTAAAAGGGGGAATTTGTCATAAATTCCTTTGGAATTTAATTGGAGAATGTGAAGGCATTGAGGTAGTTAAGAAATACATTCAAGACCATTGAAGAGTATATTACTATATTTTCTATACTTATACTTATACTAATACTACACTACACTACACTATACTACACTACACTACACTACACCACACTACACTACACTACACTATACTATACTATACTATACCATACTATAGTTAGATTTATATACTTTCTTTTTTCCTGGTCCCTTAGGTGGTGAGGTAGGTTAGGCCAAAGAGGAGATATTGACAAGCCATAAGAGATCTAGTGGAATTCCCATGATTGAGGATGAATTTGAACTGAATATCTTGTTCTATTCTACTGTCTTACACATAATATCAAACACATATTTAATAACTGTTGTCTATCTTAATTAACTGAGTGTGGGAACACCACATTACATCCAAAGTATTGTCTGTTAATTTCTTTTATCCAAGATCTTTTCTTCTCATTAAGTCGAATGAAATCAAGGAAAAATAATGTAAGAGAATTGCTTAGTTCAGTGGTGGGATTCAAATATGTGAACAACCAGTTCTCTATGTGGATGCCATTTCCAGAAGTTCATTCTGAGCCTGGGCAACAAAAAATTAGCTACCGGTTCTGCTGAACTGGTGCGAACTGGCTGAATCCCACCACTGGCTTAGTTCTATTTTTAAAACTCCCCTTTTCAATGTATTATAGGGGGGCATATTGATATTTTATCTTGTTTTTTTATGGTCACAACTGTCTTTTGGGGGAAATTAGGCTGAGACAGTATCTGGCCAAGATCCTTCAGTTTTATGAATGGAGGTTTCCACCTGAATTACACAAATCTGAATTTAAATTCTGTTCACCTGTCTATAAACAATCTAGTTTCGATTTGATTTCAAAGCATTTTATTCACTTTTGTCCAGAACTAAATTGCTGTCCAGAGGGTGGTAACTATGCTACTGTGTGAAATACATATTTGAAACTTTCTTAATGTAGAAGCTGATATATGGCTGTTATTTCATCTAATACTGTTCAGCTATGTGTGACAACTGTTTAAATCTAGTTCCAGAACACAACTTCCTCTCAAAAACTAAATGAGACAATATTTCAAAATGAAAGCTCTTCATAATGAAATATTAATTTGTGCCTTTAGAGGTGATATTTTATTTTAGGATGCATTTCTTCCTCATGTTTAATCGAGACAGTAATATTCAGTAACTTTGTTCCATTTAGTACAAGGCAATATATTCTGTTGGTTCACATGTTTATCCCAAGAAATATTATCCTTGAGAGAAAATATGAAATGTTGATCCAACCAATTCCAATGTAGCTATAAACACTCATTTCTTGACTTGAATTTACTTCTTTTGCTTCTTAGAAAAATATTATTATGATCCTAATAATACATTGGTTCTGTTGGCATCATACATTTAACTTGATCAAGGGGTGTTTGGATATAATGTATCGCTCACTTAAAAACTAACCCAGAGAAAATAATCTTAATCTAAATCAACTTCAAGACTAAACTGACTATCCCACATTGTGTCATGGAAACACTTCCAAGCAGACAAAGTCTTACAAGTCACCCCACAAAAATAGGAGCTCTCTAATCAGTGCTTCTTTATTTACTTTTTATCCCCATGGCCTCACCATGACATTGATAAAGTGCATAACCTGTATGCTATGGTACCCTTTCTAACTGTCACTATATAGTTATTGTTGTTACTGCAGTTTTATTTACTGAATTAATCCAGAATAACAGTTTTCTTTGCTCCTTCTCCTTCTCCACTGTAGCGTCTAATAGGATTTTAAAAATAGATTTTACATAATTGGTCAAGTCATCTGCAATTCAATATTATTACTGCACAGATATAAGTTAATCAGCTGATGGTGGGCGGATAGTTAACTTAGTCACCAGTGCATAAAAATATTTGCTGTCTTTCTATTCTTGCCTAATCTTTTCTTGCCAATCCTTGGACTATGATAAGATATTTCAATAGCTTTCTAAGCTTGTTTCTGCAATAGCCATAGAATTTTGGTAGCTGACTTGCCACTGCATATAAACTATATACACTACTTATTGATTGGGGGAAAACTTATATATAAAAATCTTTCTGTGGAGTTCCACTCATTCTTGGCCCGCCAGCTCCATTGATAGTAATGATCTGAGGCTGGCATTTCCTGCCATTTTGGAGGATAGGAAGCACAATAAAACTCAAGAAAAACTTCATCGGTTTTTAAAAGGCAATTCCCTACAAAATGCAATTTCCCTGAAACTGTAAATAATTGGAAAATTCCATTTCTTCCTGCATGGATGATTTGGCCTCAATTTACTCTATGCTATTACATTGCCTGCTTTGTGTTGTTGCTCACTCTGCTCAGTCTTTCTGCCAAAAAGTTTAGTTTAACCTGAAGTCATCAAAAGTGTTGCTTTACTACATTATACTACTAACACAGATTGAGATTGTAAAAAAAGTATCAACTATCTGAAGGTGCCATGTTCGTTCATATTTTTACAGAAATATTAAATTGGGAATATGAAAAATATTGTCTCTGTGTGGATACATACATGGATAGATAGACAAACAATGAGCACAGTGAATTTATTTTTAAGCCAGGATTTTATATTAAATTACTTAAATTTTGGTTTGGAATATTCATTCATATGATGTTAATTAACCTTAGTTAGAAATTGTATGACTACAAAATCTCCCCATTCCAATGCTTTCTCTGATTTCTAGATACTAATCATGAAAGTGTATTGGAGCCCAAATAAAAAAATAGTATGACAGCTTAAAACCAATAAAGGTATGATAGAATGAGCCTTTGTGGACTATAGAACATTGCATCATATAGTGCTATTCTGGAAGAGATATTACAGGTTGATGAGAAGTTGGAGAGGAATGAAAGATAAGGATTAGTAATGACCATAAAACAATCATGAGTGAAAACATAACATTTAACATAACATGATATTTAATAAACCAATTATTCCGTACTTCATGTAACATGAAGTATGACTGAAAACAACCCCCTTGAACCTGATTCAAGCTGTCAGAGATGATGAATCGTAACTTCATTTTTTAAGTATCTTTGGAAACTTAAAATAAGTGACATAGAGTCCTAGGTAGATTAAAAGTTCTCTAAAGACTGCTCAATTCTACAATGACGCTGAATGGCATAAAGCAAAAACATTCTTAAACCACAACTGGGAAACAAACAAGCACCCTCTAGAATCAATGCACAATGAAAGGCCACATGGGTTCAAATTAGCCCAAAGCTCTCATCACGTGTCATCACATGGCCAGGATCCATCAAATCCTTGGAAATTTGCAGGGCAAATCAATCTAATAAGTCCTATTTCTTTCTAGGAAAGACCAGTCCCAGAAATCAAAAGGGCAATTTGAGTAATCTATCCGTGGAAATCGACTCATGGTAATATTCTCATTACCCCAAGAAAAATACAGATCTAGCATGACATCTGTGAAGTATTTGTAATAGTTTCTCTATCATCAGAAGAATTGTTATGGACTTGGACAAGTAGGGCTGGCACATGGCAGATAACAGAGTTTCTCAATGTTGTTGTTGTTAGTTGTGAAGTCGTGTCTAACCCATTGCGACCTCATGGACAATGTTCCTCCAGGCCTTCCTGTCCTCTACCATCTTCTGGAGTCCATTTAAGCTTACGCCTACTGCTTCAGTGACTCCATCCAGCCACCTCGTTCTCTGTCGTCCCATTCTTCTATTGCCCTCAATCTTCTCCAGTGAGTCCTTCCTTCTCATTAGGTGGCCAAAGTATTTGAGTTTCAATTTCAGGATCTGGCCTTCTAAAGAGCAGTCAGGGTTGATCTCCTCTAGGACTGACCGGTTTGATCACCTTGCAGTCCAGGGGACTCGCAGGCATCTTCTCCAAAACCATAGTTCAAAGGTCTCAATTCTTTTGCGCCCAGCCTTTCTTATGGTCCAACTTTCACAGCCATACATTGCAACAAGGAAAACCATGGCCTTGACTATACATACTTTTGTTGGCAGGGTGATGTCTCTGCTTTTTAGTATGCTGTCTAGATTTACCATAGCTTTCCTCCCCAGGAACAAGCGTTTTTTTAATTTCTTGGCTGCAGTCCCCATCTGTAGTGATCTTGGAGCCCAAAAAGATAAAATCTGTCACTACCTCCATTTCTTCCCCATCTATTTGCCAGGAACTGAGAGAGCCGGATGCCATGATCTTGGTTTTCTTAATGTTGAGTTTCAAGCCAACTTTTGCATTCTCCTTCTTCACCTGCATCAAGAGGCTCTTTAGTTCATTTTCACTTTCTGCCATTAGAGTGATATCATCTGCATATCTTTGGTCAGTGGTGGCGAACCTATGGTGCACGTCCCAGAGGTGGCACTCAGAGCCCTCTCTGTGGGCACGCGTGCCTTCGCCCCAGCCCTACCTCCCCCCATGGCCCATCCTCACCAGCAGCCTCCCTGGAGGAGAGTCGCCCCTGGGTACGGCCTGCACAGAGCAGTGCAGCCAAGGACATGGCAGCCGGGTAGTGGGGACAAGACTCTGCCCTTGCACTGCATCATGAGCAGATGATGCTGCAGGGTGCGGGTGGAAGGTGTGGCCACTATGGCGCTACTGGGCTGTCAGGGTGATCTGTTGTGGTGGGCCATGGAGGCGGGTGGCCCTGCAGGTAGGTGGGGTACGAGGTGGTGGGAAGGGTGGGGGCAGGGTGGTTTTTGGGTACCCAGTCTCTAAAAGGTTTGCCATCACTGTCTTAGGTTGTTGATATTTCTCCTGGCAATCTTAATTCCAACTTTTGATTCATCTAGTCCTGTCTTCCTTATGATGTGCTCTGCATATAAGTTAAATAGGCAGGGCACCAGAATACAGCCTTGCCGGACTCCTTTCTCAATTTTGAATCAATCAGTGGTTCCGTGTCCAGTTCTCACTGTTGCTTCTTGACCTGCATATAGGTTTCTCAAGAGACAAATAAGATGGTCTGGTACTCCCATCTTTTTAAGAACTTGCCACAGCTTGTTGTGATCCACACAATCAAAGTCTTTTGCATAGTCAATGAAGCAGAAGTAGATGTTTTTCTGGAACTTCCTAGCTTTATCCATGATCCAGTGTATGTTGACAATTTGATCTCTAGTTCCTCTGTCTCTTCGAAATCCTGTCTGTACTTCTGGAAGTTCTTGATCCACATACTGCTGGAATCTAACTTGTAGGATTTTAAGCATAATTTTACTTGCATGTGAAATGAGTGCAATGATATATTGCACAAAATCACCATCAGGATTTTTGCAGATCAGGTCTGGTAGCCCATGGATAAGCTATCAATGTAATACAAATGAGTTTGAAACACTTACCTTGCCTGATAGAAGACAGGTTACAAAAACTGAAGTAGTTCAGGAATAGGTAGTGAAGGTCTGCTATAGTTATAGCTAATAAGTGTGGAAAATTGCTTCACTCTTCACAGTGATAGTGGTAATTAGGTGAAGTTTATTAGACATAGCCAATTTCTTACTAGTGACTTATAGACAATGGATAGCATTGTCCAATCATCTCTATACAGGTATTCCTTGACTTGTGACCAGAAGCTGGGACCTGAACTTTCATCAGTGAACAATATAGAAATTGAATTGCACCTGATTTTATTACTTTTTTGCCTCAGTGGTTAATTGCATTTTTGTTAAGCAAATTAGCTTTCCCCATTTACTTTGCTTTTCAGAAGCCCCGTGGGAAGGAAAGGTTGCAAATGGCAATCACATGACCTCAAGATGCTGCAATTGTTGTAAATACATGCTGGATGCCAAGCAACTGAATTTGGATAATGTGACCATGGGGATGCTGTGACTATTGTAAGTGTGAGTCATTAAGTGCGTTTGTCATCACTTCAGAAAAACACAAAGGTAAGAGGAGCAAGGTCCACTCACTCTTGTATCTTGTAATGGGCTAAGGCAGACATGTCAAACACAAGGCCTGGAGGCCGGATGCGGCCCGCAAAGTGGTTTCATGTGGCCCGTGAAGCCATCCTGGAAACAGTGAGGGAACGGCCCCCGCTGCCTTGGCCCTGGCCCAGGCTGGCCGGGAAGGAGCAAATGTACAATTTTGTGGTGGCCATCTATGCTGAAACGCATTCAGTCTTAGGTCCACAAGGCTGTCTGGAAACAGTGAGGAACCAGCACCTGCCATGTCAGCCCCACCCCCTGGGTGCATGCTGGGGAGGTATTACTCTTTGTGAGGAATGAAGAAATGTACCATCACCTGGAAGTGGCCAGCAAATGGCCCTTACCTACTTTACATATCTGGCTTGATGGGCTCTGAGGGAGGGGTTTTGGCCACACCCACCCTGCCCCCCCCCGAGGGCAACCGCAATGCTGATGTGGCCCTCAATGAAATTGAGTTTGACACCCCTGGGCTAAGGCCTCCTGGGCATTGTAAGGTGGAGACCAGGCTCTGGCCTTGGGGCTTGATTGGGTGGAAAACAGGTCCAGGCATCCTAAAGCTCCATCACCCCTTCAGGCATGCCCATATTTCACCTAATGACTCTATGATCACTTGGCAAGTAGGCTTGTGATTGATAAGTGAAGTCATATCAATGCCTTGCTTATTAACTACTTTCTCAACAACCAAGATTCCATCTTGATTGTGGTTGTTAAGTCAAGAACTACCTGTATATATTTCTGGAAAACCTTTAAGGATAGTTTAAATCTATTACTCCATTGAAATCTTAGCTGAAGTATATGAGCCCTTTAATATTCTTATTTTTTTTTAAAAAAAACCCTATTTTCTTCATTTTCTTCTTCTCTCTGAATTGTACTGTAGCTCTTATTACTATTATTTTTGCAATGTAAATCTTGCAGTATTTTAAAACACATATATTGTCAGTCTTAAATTGCAAGATGATTTTAATTTCTGTGGGAAGAAGTAGAAAACACTATAGTTCTCTGTAGAAGTATTTACCTTTTTAATCTTTATTTTAACAGTAACAGTTAAAATAAACAGTAACAAATATATCAATCTATCAGGAATAATAGTTTTACAATAACTCTCCAGTAACATCTCTTTTTATGGAAAGTGATAAAGATATGTAAATAATTTCAAGCAACTATTGCTACATTTCTTCTAAAGATAAAAATGACATAATAAAGTACTTGGTCTGCAGACAATGCTAGCTGATATTATCCTTGAAAAGCTAAATAATCCATTCCTCATAAACATAGCAATGTACTTCTAAGACATTATATGTCTGTCACTTGCTCAACTAGATGGTAATAACTAGCCTTCAAAGCCCAATCTCCCCATTAAGAACTCCCAGAAATGAAAATTGGGAAAATATGCTGCAAAAAACAGTTGCAAGAAAATTGGATGTCCCTGTGAAGTCATCAAGTATGATTAGAGAGAGACCCGGTTTTTAGTATATGGGTGGCAAGAAATGAGTGTCTGAAAAATACGTAAACTTTTTGTAGCTTTCCTCATGAGAAAAATTGTTTTTTATTTAGAGAGTGGATTGAAAGAATATTTGGGTGACTGGAAGGTATTTCAGTACATTCACTGGGCTATGAACCTTTTGCCCATTTTAGCTCATCAGAGGTGGATCCTGTTTTAACCCTATTTTTTTCATTTTTTAAAAATTCTTACAAACGATAAGAATAGTTTGATACTATGAAACTTACATAATAGTTATTTGGAATGTTGTAAGGATGCTATGAACATTATCCCCTAACTTCTTTGCTAAATGTTAGTGGTATTTTTTTTAACAGCAATTCTGCAAGAAGATTTCAGAAAGTATTACTAACGTTGGTTTTATGAACAGATGCCAAACCTCTGACAATATTAGATTATTAGTAGATTTATTATCATTATGTACTGATAGAAATAAAACAGCAATTTTGGCATCATTAGATATAGAAAAAGCTTTTGATATGGTGAAAATCAACTTTCTGATTTACTGTATACAGTATATTTATTGTATATTTCTGTATACAATAAGTGTTATGAAAACAGGATTTCTTGCAGAATTTATTTCAGGGATAAAACATTATTCAATCTCACTGCTCCAGTAACTGCGAATAGGATTACTTTTCCTTTAATCAAAGTCAAGGAGGGTTTATGTCAAGGATATCCCTTATCTCCATTAATTTAATGCTGGAACTTACATTACGCTTAATAAAACATTCAGGTGATATACAGGGATAACACTGAACAGAATTCAAATATATTGTCCAATATATTTTAAGCCTTTTGTTGTTGTTGTTGTTAATTGCGAAGTCGTGTCCGACCCATCGCGACCCCATGGACAACGTTCCTCCAGGTCTTCCTGTCCTCTACCATCTTCTGGAGTCCATTTAAGTTCACACCTACTGCTTCAGTTCACATCTACTGCTTCATTTAAGCCTTTTAGTGATTATTAATTATCTTTAAATATGTAGAAATTTTATAGCAATATGGTAAATATTCTGGTATACAATAAAGCAGGTATACATATGAGAAACAAGGCTCCCAATGGAAGTAGATAAAAAATTATTTATTGGCTTGATTCTATTAAATACATGGGAATAATTATTTATAGGGAAATACCTTGTTTAATAGAAAGGAATATTTCAAATTACATGGATGAAACAGAATACAAAGAGATGGAAGGAAAATACCCTTTTATAGAAAAGAGTAAATGTGGTAAAAATAAATTTGGCCTTTAGATTGATATATAGTTTATAAGTAATATCTGGATTCATTCTGCTTAAGGTTTTTAAACAGATTGATGAAGCGATTGTATTAACTTTTTTTTTGGAAGAAACCAATACTTAAACGTTTCTGAATCAAAGCTATGGTATCTATATATGATAATTATACCATTAATTCTGCTTAATATTAAACATGCCAGTGATGTGAAACTTTAAGGAAATTAAATAACAGTTATTGTTATTTCTGGAGGCAAGCTAATTGTCTTCACTGTCAGGAAGTTTCTCCTTAATTTCAGGTTGCTTCTCTCTGATCAGTTTCCAACGATTGTTTCTCACCCTTCTCTCTGGTGCTTTGATGAATAACGTGACCCCCTCTTTTTTGTGGCAGCCCCTCAAATACTGGAATACTGCTATCATGTCTCCCCTATTTCTTCTTTTGTTTAGATTAGCCAAACCCAAGTCCCACAACCGTTCTTCGTATGTTTTAGTCTCCAGGCCTTTCATCATCTTAGTTGCTCTTTGAATTTTTTCCAAACTCTCAACATCTTTTTTGTGGTATGGTGACCAAAACTGGCTGCAGTATTCCAGGTTCATGAAAGAAATTTGAGAAAATAAACACTAAGGCAGAGCTTTTCAACCAGTGGTATGGGTACCACCTGTGGTACATTGGCACCTGGCAGGTGGTACGCAAACATCCTAGAAGAGTGGTAGCAGGGGGGAATGAGCTGAACTGGTGGCAGCACCGCATAAATCTGAGTGGGAGATGGCTGGAGCTGTAGGGCTCTCAGGGCTCAGCAGAAGCACCAGGATCAGCGCCAGGCTCCAGCTGGAGCTTGGCGTTGATCTTGGTGCTTCTGCTGAGACCCAGAAGAAGTGCTAATCAGCTGGAATGTTGCATCTCCAGGGACTTGTGTTTACATTCAGATGGTTGGCAACTGATTCATATTTATGATGATCACAGTGTCCCAGGGTCATGTGAAGTGACCAAAATCTGCTGCAACCACCCAGCAAATGGGGGAAATAAAAACCAAACACCTCCTCATCCCACTCCCGCTGCCAATCCTCAACAGAAATGCTCACAACAATGGAAACCTCAGACAAGAGAAGAGCGCCATCGGTTGTGCAGGCCGGTGTCTCGCTCGGCTGTGGCTTGAGGGGCACTTTTTTCAGTGCCATTGTAACTTCGAACAGTCACTAAGCAAACTGTTGTAAATTGAGGACTACCTGTACTTTATCACTTTCCCCCTTTTTTTTGGTGATCAAGTTTTTGACACCTTGCTAAGTGACTGGTGGTACTCAGATATTGCCATATCCTAAAAGTGGTACAATGGGTGAAAAGATTGAAAAGCCCTGCACTAAAGCAACTCTGAGAATAAAACATATTTTTATTTTGCTTAAAATATTTGTCCTGAAATTTTTTTTCAGAAGAAAAAAACTTAGTAATTGAAAAGTAAATTTTAACATGTATTTTATGAAAATCAATAGAATCTAGAGAGTAATTAGGGAGGATAAATGTGTGTGTGTGTATGTGTGAAAAAGAGAGAAAAACTGACTTAATCATGCAGATCAACAACTTCACGGGAAACAGACAATACCAATTCATTTAAATGAATAATCATTTAAATTAGATAGGAAAAGCATTCTACTATATTCATATATTATGGCCAGACATAAGGGTATTAGAATTCATATCATCATGCTTACTCAATCCAATACATTTTGCATTAAAAAATCTAGCACATCTAATAGTCCGTTTTATATCATTGTATAATCAAAGTGGTCAGGAAATCATTCTCACATATTAGGCTGATATTTCAAATATATGATGTAGATGTTTGAATATACTGATTCACAGCAAGTGAGTCATCCATGTGCTTTTCATGGATTCAGTTAAGTACAAAGAGATTCCTTTCTCAAACATATACATGGATGTGGCAGATGTATTGGAAGAATATATTTCAGTTTCCATGCTGGGTTTTATAACTATTTGCCTTCTGTTTTTTAGCAGAAGTTGCTTAATTAGTAGTGCATTTGTAAAATTTATAAAATATTTTAAAATTAATGTTTTAATTCAGACAAGATATTTATGTGGGTTAATTTCAAAAGAAATAAAATGTTTAAGCCTTTGGCTAAGTTTATGATATTTAGGTAATAATCCAAAAATCTGAGTTGCTGCTTATTTCAAAGATCCCAACCTAGAGCCTATCTGTTATGTCACTTTCCTCCAGACTATGGCTTTGTAGTCTTGATATAGGTTTCTTATGAGAATGAGATGTTTTGAGATTCTCTCTTTCCTAAGGACATTGCATAGTTTATTGTGGTTGCATTCTGTTCTCTAGTATACTTTAAAATAAAAAGTGCAGGAAAAAAAAGAAGAAGAATAAATATAATAAATATAATATATTTGAATATAAAAAAAATACATAAAAAAGTCACTTTCTACATTCATCACAAGTATAAACAAGTTTAATAACTGTTCCGATATCCCATCACTTGTCTACAAACAAATTAATAAAGGATAATCATTTTAATCATGATGCCAGCAAGACCATTAAAGGTTACCAGAGACAACACATCTTTTTAATCTTAATCAAATAAACCAATTTTATATTCTTTACTTTTAGTTCTAACAATCTAACACTTACTTCTAACATTCAAATAAATCTATCAAACTTTTTCCTTTCTCAGGAGATTCTTTAAAACTTTAAAAAGCTTTTTAAATAAATCCAATATAGAAAAATTATCAAAGCCTTTCTCTTGATATATTATTTGTATATCCCTTTTAAGACATCAGCTGATTTATTGTCTATGACCAATTTAACATTTTTTTCCATGTCATTCTTGTAGTTTGTCATTTGTCTTGACTGGTAGAACTTTTCTTCTTCCATATCATTTTTTAAACAAAGTGTCATCATAGAGACAATATCTCTGTTGAGATTTGTGGCGCTCTTCCTCCTGTTTGAGGTTTCCATTTTGTGAGCATTTCTGTTGAGGATTGGCAGTGGGGGTGGGATGAGGGGGTGTTTGGTTTTTATTTCCCCCATCTGCTGGGTGGTTGCAGCAGGTTTGGTCACTTCACATGACCCTGGGACACTGTGATCATCATAAATATGAATCAGTTGCCAAGCATCTGAATGTAAATCACAAGACCCTGAAGATGCAACGTTCCAGCTGATCAGCACTTCTGGGCTCAGCAGAAGCACCAGATCAGCGCCAAGCTCCAGCTGGAGCCTGGCGCTGATCCTGGTGCTTCCGCTGAGCCCTGACAGCCCTACAGCTCCAGACATCTCTCGCTCAGGCTTATGCGGTGCTGCCACCAGTTCAGCTCATTCCCCCCACCGCTACCACTTTTCTAGGATGTTCGCGTACCACCTACCAGGTGCCAATGTACCACAGGTGGTACCCGTATTACTGGTTGAAAAGCCCTACTCTAGTTCACTCTAGGTTTCAATTTGTAAAATCTTACTATTTTTTTTAAAGTTCAAAACAAAAAAAAAATATTACTAATTATTATTAGTCTATTTGTAATCTTCTAAAATCAAAGTTTTAATCACTGTCTTGCTGTTTATTCCCCTCCCTCCAATTTTTTAAGTGGTTGTGATTAAAAATTTCATTCACTAAGAGTTGAAGGTGACTCAACTGGTGCTGTCAAACTTGTCAACCCAAAGGTTGCTAATAGCTAATACACAATTTTTAAAAATGATTAGAAAAGAAAGCTTGTGAGAGTCCTTTAAAGGTGCCAACTGTAGTTTGAAAAGATTGATTCATCTCCTAGAACTATAAACCCATTGTATTCACAATTTTGTGGTCTCCTTATGAACAGCAGCTATCTGCAGCACTTATGGGAAAACCCTTGTCTGAAGATGAATTATTGAAGAACTAGTCTACTCACTAGCTATTTGTTCCATTTCTTTTGTTGAGTCATTTACAGTCAGCCTGTTCCTCCAGACGTATATCTTCAAGGGTTACTTTTGAATATTACCAACTGTGTCACTAAAATGCCAGCATTACTAATTATTTGGAAGCTAGGGTAAAACTGACAATAGTTCGGCCATTTTCACCTTGTAGTTTAAAAACTTACTAAACTTCTATTCCAAGCATTTAGACCAGGGGTGTTAAACTGCCAGCCTGTGGGCCGGAGCCACACCCACCCCATTGCCGGCAATGGTGAAAAACCTCCAATACGTTGTGCGACGTCACATGACGTCGCGAGTTTGACATGCCTGATTTAGACTACCATATTTTAAGGAGACAATCTGCCAATTGTTGCTCTTAGACTATCCTGTAGTAAAGTTGTAAAATCCACTTTCATATCCATGGCTGGGCAAATTAGACTTGTAAAGGCAACTAATTATGCTTGCATGTTTTTCTGATAACTCAACGACTAGACAGAGACATTAACATGGGCATGAGGATCAATCAGCTGGGGAAAAATGTGTATCTGAGTCTTTCTCTGCTTCTTCTCACTGCATGTTATTTCAGTGTAATTTTTAATTTTTGACCACTGAAGTCAGTGACTTAGGATATGTGTGGGAAAATTAAAAATATTAAAATGAATACCGGGATTCTATTTAATTTAATAGAAATTACTATGTTTTAGCTGATTAAGATGTCAGAAGTAAATGTTGAAAATGTTGGCTGACTGCCCAGAAGATATTTTGGTTAATCTTGTCTTTGATTATTCCAAAATGGTTTTCATCAAGCTATTTAAAAAAAGTAAATATCCAGGATTAGAAATTATTAAAATGATTTAGATCCATGTGCAGTTAAGTACGTTAGGGTTATGATGGCCTTCTAGGTACTGGTCACTTTTCTGCTTAGAGATATTCATATTTTCCAGTTGCTCATCAACTGAGATTAGAAAAAATAATCAAAATACCTTCTTTTTGTTATGCTACACTTGCAGACAATGCATGAGGTTTTGTGAACCAATGTTAAGGTCAAGCCCAGAAACAAGACAATGATTATGCAATTGAGTTTATTTGCTTACACCTAATAGATTGAATCTTGCCAAACTAAAGCTATAACTGTCTAAAATATATCCTAAGCATTTCTAGGATATGATTATCATGAACCTCTTTCCCCCTCCACCCTCCAGCTTGGAACTGCACAGACTCTTGATCTCGGTCTCCGTCTAGGAAACTTTTGAGTTAGCAATACCTTCATCCTCTAATTTTGCAGATGCACATTTCATCACAATCAATCATAGCATGGAGAATGATAGGATCTTTCTAGTAATATTTTTAATGAAATTTACAGAGTTCACGTGCTCTGTGAAAAGCCACAAATACTCAGCTATGATTTAGCAAATTGTCCTGTGAAACAGTGAGCACATAATGAAGAAGGAGATGGAAAAAAGACATGAGTCCCAAATGAATCAATTATGATTATATCAACACATATACTGAGAAGACTCTGCACTTAGATGGATTAAAATATCAGTTTGGAATAAATAAGCAATAAATAAACAGTGCTTGGCAATCCTATATATTTTTAAGATGTCCTTTGTTGTTTAATGCATGGTATTGTTTCTGAAAGATATTAAAAATAAAAAGAGATTGTTAAACTATGGAATCACAGATGTAATGAGGGAGTCTCCTGAAAGAAAAAACTGACAATTTAAATATACTGAATTGAAGCATTTTAAAAAGATCTGTAAAAAAATTTCATTTCATGTTATAAAACTATTTGGATGCAATTACTTTTTATGTTTGAGATGATAGTAAATTATGGTGGCAATCCTTCTCTTCTTCCTCTCCTATATAACCAGGAGAATATTACGATATTTCTCTTTATTGCAATTTTATTTTTAACTACATATAAAGATACCATAAAATTTAATGTCTCAAAATTAAAAACAAGAAAACTTTACTAGCATACATTTCAAGCCAGGTTCTCCTCCTACCTCAGATACAATTCAGACTCTCCTTATTAACTCTTTTCTCCAGAGACTATGGCTAGGACTGAAATTAGATTTGTCTGCTGCAAGAGAAATGGCATAATAAATGCTGTGTTAGACTTATGATCTTTAAAGGCACACAGACAAAAAGAAATCTAGAAGCCATAATGTTAGCCCTTCTAGCAATTATATTAGCAACGGAAGCTTACAGAGAAAAAGAGATGTCAATGAAACTATTATAATTAGAATTGAGTTGAAATTATATATTTGGTTTCTAATTTTAGTATTTAGTTTTAATTAAGGGAGGTAAAATCATCTATTTTTAAGAAGTGTCCAACAGTGATTTCTGTGTCAAAAGCAAACTGCCTGATGTAAAACGTCACAAAGCCAACTTGTGGCTTTAGAAAAATCAAGTTATTTCCTTTTCAGACTGTGGTGGCAATTAACAAATTATAGCTGGGTGCCCTTCAATCATTTAGGATTATGAAGCTGTACCCCAGCAATAGTTGGATGAAATGATTGGTTCAGGCATAATTTGGAATCTTTCTTCAAGTATATGATCTTTTTACATGAATTTGGATATTATCCAACAAGATCTGTTGCAGCCAGTCACATTTCTAATTATGCTTTTCAAGTACCCATCCTCAATCTGATGCTTTTCTGATTTCTCTGGACATCTGCCTTTGAATTCTAGTATGGTAAGATTGGGGAAGGCTAAAAGGATGTTCATTTTAGACTACAAAATCTCAGTGAACATGCAGCAGAGTGAGCAAATAATAACATGGTCAGTCAACCTCTTATATTTAGGGATCTTCCTAAATATAAGAGGGTTGACTGACCACTTTATGAAGATAGCAAACACAAATATTAGAGACCTCTTCTCTCCAGCAAGGTTCACAGTCAAAGCCCTCAATCTAAATCATCTGGTTATAGCTCAGTTGAATCCAAACTTCTGAGAATTGTTTTCTTGGTGAGAAGCTAAATTAATCATAGTTTTATTTTTATTCCTGTGACTCTAGTAATGTTCACCATTAAAGGCAACATTTATTACCCAGTACTGTATTTCCCATTTCTGTTTTTATGCATTCATTTACATATTATAATATTTATTATTTAAACTGTAATGTACATTAGTTGACTAAAATGATATACAATAAAATTAGGAAGTTAATTTCTCATAAAGAGGGGCGATGGATAGTTGAGAAATACAAGTAGTCCTCAATCTACATCCACAACTGAATCCAAAATTTCCATTGCTAAGCAAGATAATTATTAAATGAGTTTTGTCCCATTTTATCAAATTTTTTGCCCCAGTTGTTAAGTGAATTATTGCAGTTGTAGTTGCTAAATTAGTAACATGATTATTAAGTGAATCTGGGTTCTGTTGACTTTGCTTATTTGAAGTTTGCAAAATGTGATCACATGACCCTGGGACATTGCAACTGTCAAAAATACAGGTCAGCATCCAAATTTTGATCATGTGACCATGGAGATGCTACAATGATTGTAAACGTGAAAAACAGTCATATCATTTTTTTCAGTGCCGTTGTAACTTCAGACAATCACTAAATGAATGGTTGTAAGTCAAGGACTACCTAAATACACGGATCATGGGAAATAAATCCTGGCGAGACCACCAGAATGTTGCAAATGTGGTTCCTCTAGTAACAAATCTTGTTGCACTTAGAACACTTAGTGCAGGGGTAGGCAACCTTGGCTCTTTTATGACTCGTGGACAGCTGGCTCAGGAATTCTGGGAACTGAAGTCCACGAGTCATAAAAGAGCCAAGTTTGCTTACCCCTGCACTAAGTGGATACATTGGGAAACAGAGCATTTGTAAAGAATGGGGGAATGATGCCCTGATATCTCCATTTTGTCAAATAATTTCTGATTGTTTAGAAAGAAACTTTAAGGGGATCTGTAGATATGTTAATATAATAATTAACATATCTACAGACCCTTCACATTCTGGATATAAACTGTTTCAATTTCTCTCTTCTAAATGCCTCTGTAGGACATTGCATGCCAAAACAATTAGACACAAAAACAGTTTTTCACTCATGCAATCACTGCTAAATACCTAATTCCCAAGCACTATCTAATGGCTAAGGATGTCTAACCATGCACTAGGGCTATATTATATTAACTTTCTCATCTTTTCTGTTACCTACTCCTATTGGTATTTTATGATTATCACTTTGTTGATTGTATCTCACAATTTATGATTGCATCCTATGATTTATGATTTATCACTTTGTGACTTGTATGTATACTTAGAGCTTCTGCACCAGACACAAATTCATTGTGTGTTCAATCACACTTGGCCAATAAAGAACTATTCTGTTTTATTCTATTCTATTCTATTCTGTTCTATTCTATTCTGCTCTGCTCTGCTCTGCTCTATTCTATTCTATTCTATTCTGTTCTGTTCTGTTCTGTTCTATTCTAGATACCTGTACGAACAGGTTCCTGTGTATGCCTAACAAGTCTGTAACTTTTATTTCCATATTTTTCTGGATAAAAAAATTAGCACAAGAGAAATAAATTTAACTTTCTTACCAAATTAACATTCTCAAGTGTGTGTGTGTGTGTGTGTGTGTGTGTGTGTGTGTGTACTATAACAAATACATAAACAACTATTACTTTGTCATATTGATATTCTCTCATACTGAACAATGCACTGGCATGCCTTTTTCTTCTGTGTTCTCCTTGTACTGAACTGGAAAACAAGTGATTTTTTTTTTAAGCATTATTTCAATTTAGTATTTTATTAAGAGTGTTCTTTGTATCTTAAAGTTCAGAGGCAGAAGACTTTCAGCTGAACATCTGCTTTCATCCCTCAGGACATTAAAATTTCATTCATGGCTTTGAATTATCATTTGCAGACAAAGGGAGAATGAAAGGGGGTTCTCCAGTGCTTAAATATATGTGTATTTCATTTCCCAAGCCTTGTTGGTGTACATGTATATATGTTTGTATGTATGCTTATGGAGTTTTATTTACTTTTGCCTAGTGAATTTTTAAGATTCTCTGTATTAAAACAAAGATGCAAGAGATGAAAAATAAGGATTGTAATCAAGTGGATCCAAAGCTGCTTCTGCCATTCCCAGGGTCAATCAAAATGAACAGTGCTAGATTGATATCCGCTGCTTTAACTGGGGCCATCTTGGTAACATGGTACGATTACTCAGATAGAGGAGCTCAGTCACCCAATCTTAAGGCCCACCAGTCTGCAATCTGGGAATAGGGTTATTCTGTCCAATCCAAAGTAATAGCTGACCCAGAGCAGATTTGCACAGTACTAACAGAGCATAAATTTTGGCAAAAATCATGACATTCATTTGTTGATTAACAATTCATATGAAAAAGAACATTTATTTATTTATTCAAAAAAGAGAAAGCATTTTTAGTAGGGAGATCAAGACCTGTACCATGTGCTCAACCTTAGGCACTGCATAAACTTAGACTCCTCTCATCTACTCTGCATTTTTATTTGATCCTTTCACTAACTGCATATTTACAGTCCCTCAGTTCTTGGTAAACCCCCTGTATGTACTTGTACACATAATGTAAGTATATATATTCTGTCACATAATGTAAGTATCTCAGAAGAAGATGTGCAGTATTCTTAATGGATCATTTTTAAGGATTAAACGCTGATAGATAAAAAGAAACTTGTGATTTTTCACACACACATATACACACACACACACTGCTCACACAAACACAAAGTCTGTTTAATTTTAAGTGATGGTGTCGATGTTGAACCAATGACATTTCAGAAGATCTTCTATGACTTTCAAGTTGGCAGGTTCACTCCAAATCTTTCTAAAAGGAAAGAGTTAAAGAATAGTACTTTCATTTAAGGAGTCTATGATAAGAACAATTTAAATGAAATGGGCTTATTTAGAATTCTAATTTTATATTGTCTGCTGCTGTTTTAAATTGTTGTTTATTTAGCTTTCAAATAGTCCTACTTTCTCATGGATTTAATCTTGATGTTTTATTATATTAAAATGATCATAAATGCTAGGTATGACTGTTTTAAAATTTAAAGTATGAGTATTTAAATTAATGAATAAGCTGGACTAAACCCTGCATAGAGTTTGTCATGCTTAAGCCAAGTGATTGCAATGCATTTAAGCATGTCTAATATTGCCCTGGATTTAGTAAAAAAAAACTCTATATTTTTGGGGAATAATTTGGTATGCAATATGATTTATATTTCCATACATTTTATATTATTGGATCACTCATCCTATTATATCTAAAATATTTCTTGTTTATATGCTATGTAAATCAATGAAAAAGTATGAAAATATAAATGGAGGGGTTTTTTTTCCTGTTAATACTGCATTTCCTCTTTAACTGATTATTTTTCCCTTTTCTGAAACTTGTGTGGTTATAATATAACATTATTTTGAATGCTTCCTTGACTCATTGAACAAATACTTTGTTTTGAAGGGTGTCATTATTGGACTGGTTGCTGAATAAAACAATAATTTGAATACAAATGTTTTCAAAACCAGTAGACAGCGGGGGGGGGGGAATTAAAATGTTCCATTTCCTTCCTTTATATAACATTAAGGAATGTAATAGTTGCATGAAAATCCATTTATATGGAGCTGTTAATTCAACCTGCAAACAATATAGAGATCTCTGTGGGGAGTTTCTAATCTATAGCAAGCTGGAAATGGATTGGCAATCCTGATCTTTGGCTGGTGTAGTTTGGCATAAAACCCTTGGTTTTAATCAAGCTCTATCAATTCACGCTTGTTTGAAACATCTCCATCTTCCTAGGCTTCCAGTACTGCTTTGGCTCTACCAAAGGAGAGATGGAACATTAATTATAAGGGAAGCATTGTACATTTCCTTGGTTTCTATTACCTTTGCCTATTTCTCACTGATCTTTTATCTCTCCATCCATCACAGATGAACCCAGCCACGCCTTTTGGCATACTCTATTCTATGATTTCTTTCATGATTTTGCTTCACCTTCTTTCTCCCTATTAGCCCATGGCTTACAAAGAGAACAAATAAAAGCTGTCACAATTTCACACCTGAATATTGCTGTGGTAAAGCAGATGCTGATGGCACATGGAGAGGCCCTGCGTGTGAGAATTTCTATTGATGAGTACAGACAATTTGCCAAAGACATAAAAGAAGATCTGGAAAAGATGATGTATTCCTCCCCTGCTGCTTGTGAAACAACATACTTGTTCCAGCATGAAGGAGGGTTTCATTTTTAACGGGAGAAAATAATCATGTTTATGAGTTGTCAGTCCTAGATATCTGGATATGTATTTTTCTTAGAAGGATATATTTTATATATGGCAACTTAATTACTTGACAATAATTAATGTGTTATTAGAAAAGTTGGCAACAGCATTCATGTTTTACTAGACCAGATGCAATGCCTCTAAAGTGTTCATGAATTGTAAAATTATTTTAAAATAAATATTTTTATGAAGTCCAAGTGTTATATGATTACTTCTTCTTCAAAGATGTCTTGCATACAATTTTGTGAGATGTTGTGTTAGAATGCTACAAGGACACGAGATTTTAAGTGAGGATATTATTGTTATACAAAATGTTGCCATTTTTGCTTTTGAAATTACAAATAGTAGTCTAACTCTAAGGGAAGGCAGAAACTCTGAAAGAATTTTGAAACTTAGGAGAATTCAGGTAATGTCTTAATTATTGAGGTAATGTGTGTTTGTGGACTGCTGCATTAAATTGCACAATGGTCCAGCATATCTGAAAATCTTACTAATACTAATAATAATGTTGGAAGGGACCCTGGAGGTCATCTAGTTCAACCCCCTGCTCTGGCAGGAAACCCTATACCATTTCAGACAAATGGCTGTCTAGTCTTTCTTAAAAATTTCCAGTGTTGGAGTATTCACCGTTTCTGGAGGCAGGCTGTTCCTTTGGTTAATTGTTCTAACTGTCAGGAAGTTTCTCCTTAGTTCTAGGTTGCTTCTCTCCTTGATTAGTTTCCATCTGTTGCTTCTTGTCCTGCCGTCAGGTGCTTTGGAAAATAGTTTGACTCCCTCTTCTTTGTGGCAGCCCCTGTGATATTAGAACACTGCTATCATATCCCCCTCGTCCTTCTCTTCATTAAACTAGACATACCAATTCCAGCAACCATTCCTTATATGTTTTAGCTTCCAGTCCCCTAATCATCTTTGTTGCTCTTCTCTGTACTATTTCTAGAGTCTCAACATCTTTTTTACATTGCGGTGACCAAAACTGGATACAGTATTCCAAGTGTAGCCTTACCAAGGCATTGTAAAGTGGTATTAATACTTCACGTGATCTTGATTCTATTCCTCTGTTAATGCAGCCTAGCACTGTGTTGGTTTTTTTGGCAGCTGAAGCACACTGCTGGCTCATATCTAAATGAGTGTCCACTAGGTCTCCAAGATCCCTCTCACAGTTGCTACTATTGAGCAAGTTACCACCTATACTGTACCTGTGCATTTGGTTTTTTTTGCCTAAATGTAGAACCTTATGTTTTTCACCCTTGAATTTCATTTTGTTAGATAGCGCCTAATGTTCAAGTCTGTCAAGATCCTCCTGTATCTTCTGGAGTGTTGGCTATTCCTGCCAGCTTGCTGTTGTCTGCAAATTTGATGAGTTCCCCATCTATCCCCTCGTCTAAATCGTTGATGAAAATGTTGAAGAGCACTGGGCCCAGAACAGAGCCCTGGGGCACCCCATTACACACTTCCCTCCATGTAGATGCCATTCCATTGAGGACCACATACTGAGTACGGCCGGTGAGCTAGCTACAAATTGTTTTGGTGGTGATGCTGTCTAACCCACATTTTTCTATCTTATTAAGTAGTAGGTTGTGGTCTACTTTATCAAATGCCTTAATGAAGTCCAAGTAAATTATATCCACAGCATTCCTCTGGTCCACCAAATTTTGTCACCTGGTCAAATAATGCAATAGGATTTGTTGGCATGATCTTTTGACAAATCCATATTGGCTTTTGGTAATGACTTTGTTTACCTCTAGGTGTTTGCTTAACACCTCATACACACACATTTCAAAATAATGAAGAAGAAACTTGCAATGGTGAACTGGATAGCTCATTTATGATTCATGCAGTTTAAATTCAGAAAAAAAAAGCTTTCCAATCATGCTTTTACCATTAGCAGATTAAGCTGGGAATGCATCCTGCTTAATATTATATTCCCTTTCTACTGTGAGGACTTGTAAGGGTTTCATATCTCATAATATGAGGATGTTGGACAGAAGAAAGCAGCTCAGAGAGAGCAGTTCTCCTGTGTTGTATTGCTGCTTTTTTGATTTAAGGCATCAGCCCAAAGATTTTATTTATAAGATTCATGATGATACAACAGAAGGATTGCTTAAAAGAGAAACACATCTGATTCTCCGATCAGCTACTTTTGTTGAAAAAAGAGAAAGGCCTAAATTTGCACTTCATCAAGAAAAAGCAAAACAAAACAAAATTTACAGTGGATCAACAACCTCAGGAAAGTATTATGTAGCATGCTAAAGGCTATAGACAATTCAGCAAAAAAAGTATTTTCTGAAATATTGATAGCCAGGATGTCATTTCTAATTTTTTCCGGTTTCTATAATGAAGAAACATGACCATATACATACATAGCACTTCTTGCTGCAGAAGAAAACAAAACAAAACAATTGTTTCGAGAATTTTTCTTTTTAACGTTTAAAGTTTAAAATGTATTTTTTATATGTCAGCAAGAGAAGTGCATGGCATAATTTTTTAAATGACTGGCAAAATACTGTACCAAACAAAGAAAGAAACACTTTTGCTTTCCACACACTTTGTCATCCTGACACATTCAGTGAGGGGAACTGAGGCTAAAATTGCATTTTTTTACTGTAGAGTTATGGAAATAACTGAGTGAAACTGTTTCCTCACAAGTTTTAAGAATTTCATTGTTATTAAACTAATTATCCTTTTTATTGCAATTCAGACCAATAGCATCTACAGTAATTTACACTTCCAATCAAAGAATGCTGAATTTTCAAATCTGCCCTATTTGTAAATAAAATAGGTATTTTCAGTCCATTCCTTTTTTGCTTCACTACAGCATTCTTTTATTCACCAAACTTGAAGGACTTGTTTCCCTTCTCTTGTACGTTAAGGCAAATGGTTTCTGGTGTGTTAGAGGTAAGAAATTGGAGAATCAGTCAATTCTCATGCAGAGAAGGAAAGAGGTGGGAGCAATTATGCTGAATAACTCACAGAGCAATTATGATGCTTCTTATTGTGGAAGAAATAAGTTTATTTACTGCATTTAATACATAGTAGTAATAATAGCTGTTATTATAATTATCTATATTCTGGATATATGGATACATTTTTTTCTTCTCAGCAATTCATCAACACTATCAGAAATTTTGAATAAAAATTACAACTGTTCCCTAGGGGGCGGAGGAAAGTATATAGTTGCTGAGAATTTTTAGTGTGCAGGAACAGATCAACTGGAACAGTTCTGAGGAAGTTTTCACCTGATTGCTTCCTTTGAGGGAAGAAGTTATTGGTTTTTGTACTGGGGGTTTTGTTTTTGTAAACTGTCTAGAGTCACTGGAGAATAAGCTGGGTAACCGTATAAATTTTCTTAGAAAACAAACAAATAAACAATCTTTTCTCAAGAATGAAGATGTTATCAAATGGAAGATTTTGTATATGTCCATATCATCACTCAACACCATAATTTCTATGCTGCTATTGAATTCCAATTTGGATAGTTTTGTGCTAAGGCATATAAAATCCCAGCCCATTTTATGGATATATTGGCATTATGAAAGGAAAAGTGATGTTATGTTTCAATGAAATCAACAGAAGAATATTTGTACAATTCATTTGAGACATCTGACAAATCTAGAAGCCAGTGGCTCCAATTAAAGAGTTGCAGACAGGTTTTGGGTTCATGCTTGCACATGCTGTGAAGCACATTGTGGAATAGAAACAAAACCATTTCATTAAACAGATAAAACAGATGTATTTATACTATGGAAAACATTCCAGTCTAGCAACATGTTCCTTCAGGCAATCTTTGCTAATGTAGAAGAGATCCAGTTCCTATAGCCTACTGACATAATTTTTTTTGCATATTGTGAATAACCTTTCAGAAGTGGTAGGAGCTGCAGGTTGTAAATTGCCAAATCCAGGACAATAATAACTTGTATGTGTGGTGTATATTATTTCTAAAGTGGTCCATTTTTGATACACAAATGTAATTGTTTGATATTCTTCAAATGACAAAAACAGGAACATTTAGTTTGATTTACTTTTTACATATTTATTGGACATTATTTTCACCTTCTGACTGAATGATATGCTTCAGTTATTGCTTTCAAGTTGATTTTAAAAATTCATATTTAACACTTGAGTAAGCATATATCTGTCAGATGATCTTCATGCAAATGTTCTCCACACAGAGATAATTGGTGGGGCATCAAACTATTAATAAATGAAGCATTAAAATAACAGTATTTTAGATTGCAAACAAGCCACTGTTGAACTATTTATAACACAGTTTAATTGATTTTGAGACTGTTATAATCTGAGCATATATTCAGATGATAACTCCTCCTCAAAATATCAACTCAATACGAAATTTGCATATGTGTGTGTGTGTTTATGTCTGTGTAGATAGTGTTTATATTTGCATCTGTTCAAATAGTTCAGAAAATGAATTACATATATAACAAATTTTGGGGATATATTCTGCACAATGTGGAGCCATCTGTATTCTTAATTTGCATTGAAACTGAATTTATGTGAAGTATCTTCTGAGATTAATATAACTGATGAAACATGTCATATTATTGTAAGAAAAACTCCACCTCCTACATAATTGTGAGCAATGTGGCAATTCAAGTATGAAAGGATGGAGTTTGTACTGTGCCATTATAATGTACAATACTTTTATTTTGTTGGATAGCACTGTAATTATGAATCGGATGCCCATTACTGAAAGCTAAATGATCTGAAAGAGTATATAGGTTCAAATTCTAACTTTCTTCAAGAGGAATAAGCTTCAGATCCTGGGTGATATGATGCAGTAAACTTCTCCACTGACAAGAGGAGAAAATAGAAATGATTGGACCAATGGGGGCTAAGTAGCGGTTAATTTAATGGTAAGCTAGAATTCAGTGGTGAAAGAATGAAGACATTGAATCTCTATTGCAATATGCATACATACGATGCATAAGATATGTGCATCATATAAGCAAAGTATCTCTCAGAACAACAATTCTGGCTACTTGTTGACTAATGCTATTTGCTGAGCATCTTTATTTCGATGCTTGCCTTGTATTTGGACAAGTAGTGGCAAAACTCCAGAGCATAATTGGCCTGAGAAGTTGCAGTATGTCCAACATTTCTTAGTATGTAGCTATTACATACTATGTTTTTGATGGTCATGCCACATAATTATAGGACTCTCCTTTTCTTTTTTTCTTGAAGTGGGTATCTGGAGAACATAAAGGCAATGAAATTGTCCTCACTGAGTTATTTTGTGTATATATGTGTTTGAATGTTTATCTCTGTGTTGCTATATGCCTAGATTTCCTGGGGAAAAGATGGGATATAAATCCAACAATAGATCGGTAGTAAGTAGTGGTACTGTGCTGAAAATATTGGTAGCTTTAATGGGAACAGCATGGATCCATAGACAGAAAAGAGAGGGCATTGAGCTATGGGGAATAATAATAATAATAATAATAATAATAATAATAATAATAATAAAGTTGGAAGGGACCTTGGAGGTCATCTAGTCCAACCCCATGCTCAGGCAGGAAACCTTATACCATTTCAGACAAATGGCTGTCCAGTCTCTTCTTAAAAACTTCCAGTGTTGGAGCATTCATCGTTTCTGGAGGCAGGTTGTTCCACTAGTTAATTGTTCTAACTGTCAGGAAGTTTCTCCTTAGTTCTAGGTTGCTTCTCTCCTTGATTAGTTTCTATCCATTGCTTCTTGTCCTGCCTTCAGGCGCTTTGGAAAATAGCTTGACTCCCTCTTCTTTGTGGCAGCCCCTGAGATAGTGGAACACTGCTATTATGTCCGCCTCGTCCTTCTCTTCATTAAATTAGACATACCCAATTCCAGCAGCCGTTCCTTATATGCTTTAGCCTCCAGTCCCCTAATCATCTTTGCTGCTCTTCTCTGTACTCTTTCTAGAGTCTCAACATCTTTTTTACATCGTGGTGACCAAAACTGGATGCAGTATTCCAAGTGTAGCCTTACCAAGGCATTGTAAAGTGGTATTGATACTTCATGTGATCTTGATTCTATCCCTCTGTTAATGCAGCCTAGCACTGTGCTGGCCTTTTTGGCAACATTCTATTGTAGAAAGTCTTCCATATTAAAGAATTTTCCATATATATGCCTGTGTATGTGTATGTGTAAGTCTATGTCTATATGTCTACAAAAATAAAAATAAATAGTAAAAGGTGTGCGCTTGGTAGCTGAGCTCCAATAATTGCCAGCTATTTCAGAAATTTATTTCTCTCCCAGGATTCCTATTGGCAAAAGAAAAGCTCTTGTGCCTACCAAGCAGGTTGACACTTTGCTCCTGCATTGGAAAAGGACAGTGCTAAACAAGATTAAAGGAATTATTTTCATTATAACTCTATTCTCCCCAATGTACAATTATAAGGCTGCAGCCAAACTATAACATTGTTGACTTTTCATAAGCGGGGAAAAAAAAAATCTAAGGAATATCTCTGCCTGTCTGCCTGCTTCTGTCTGACTGTCCACCATCTATCCATCCATCCATCCATCCATCCATCCATCCATCCATCCAACAATCTGTCTGTCTGTCTGTCTGTCTGTCTGTCTGTCTGTCTGTCTGTCTGTCTGTCTGTCTATCTATCTATCTATCTATCTATCTATCTATCTATCATCTATACTCATGTGAGTTCGTGGATTTTAGCAGTTTGTTTATTTGGATGGGAAAACAATACAATTTAAAGTTTCATTTATATTACTATATTACATATTTGCTATTTTTAAATGTTTTGCCAAGTATATTTGAGCATAATTGGGTTCAGCAGATTTTGCCAGATTCTAAAAGAGGTCAATGATACAAGAAGTTTAAGAGGTTTTGCTTTAGGGAAAAAATGTTTAGAGTTTCTTGAGACATGAACTCTGGAGTTTGCTCAGTTTTTAGAAAAGGGAAAAATTGCATTAATAATAACTGGATTATTTTAAAGTTCAATATTTTGATGACGCAGCAAACTTTCAAGCAATCTGCTTTTTCTTTGTGTGCTTAGTTATTTCATGGATATTGATAACATGCCTTTTAAGAGATCGACTTCTCCCAAGGTGGCTTACAAAAATGTCAAACAATGAAACAACATGCCAAAATCAGACAAAACAGATTCATAGAGATCCACTTAATTCAATACATCAATCTTTCCCCATTTGCTGATCCCTTTAAGTCCAGTGACCATTTGTTTATGGCTTATGAGGCACATTCAGTGGCATCCATAGGTTCTTACTACTTTTACCAGAATGAAAAAAGCTAATATTGCACCACAAGCTCTACCTCTTTGGGATATGCATGTAACCTGCAAAAAAGAGATAGGGCTTACACTGAGGCATCACAACACTATTTGCATTACTTGGCTATTGCTGTAACTCTGCTCTATATCAATTTCCATACCTTCAAAAAAAAAGTCTCCTGTTCTAGCATCTGATAAATCTGCATTAAAAAAAAGAAATTTACAAGAAATAAATTAGAGATGATAAGCAAAGGATTATTGCATTTATCTAATTAATTAATTTATGCTTCACAGTTTTACCAATGAATGGAGATCAGGTGTTCTGATGTACAATATTCATCAAGACGTGTAAATAATTTAAAAGGGCAAGTGAGATTAAATTAATGGGTATCCTTATTCCTGACACAGAAATGATTTTTTTTCTTTTAAGAGACATATGCAAAATTAGAAAGCCAATCTATGTTTTCCTTTGCTGAAAATTAACAGACTAGCCAGTCAGCATGGTGATTTGTATTGGTAATTGGCTGTACTGGGAATTAGAGGAGTGGAGAATCTAGAATTATCAAGCTTCTCTGAAATGAAATTTGCAACATTTCTCATTACTGGCCATGCTGAATTGACAGTTGTGGTTCAGTAACATGTTAAGAGTTACATGTTCTACTTGAAGCCACCTTGAAACAGCAATGTCGAATTCACAAGGAGAAGTAGTGAACATCATCATCTTCATGAGACACCATGGAGAATCAGTTTGATGTTGTGGTTAAGGCAGCAGGCTAGAAACCAGGAGACTGTGAGTTCTAATCCTGAGTCACTTTGGGCTGGTCATTCTCTTTCAGCCCAACCCACTTTGTAGGGTAATTATGTAGAAAATAGGAGGAGGAAGGAGTATTAGATATATTTTACTACCTTGAGTTATTTATAAAAAAAAATACAAAGGTGGGATAAGAATTAAATGAATGAATGAACAAATGAATATATCTCTATCGACATTGGATAAGCTGGCATTCTGGTTATATTGTCTTGAATGTGCAATCTTGTATTGTCTTGAATGTGAATACAATCTTGTCTTGTCTTGTATTGTCTTGAATGTGAATACAATCTTGTCTTGTATTGTCTTGAATGTGCAATCTAACAATCTTGACATTGAATGTCCTACTTACATCAACATCAATTGTCTCTTTGGTCAACAGAATCCTCTATTACTACTTCACTACATTTTGATGATATTTTGAATGTAGATTTAACAGAATTTCAAAAAGTCGTATTCCTCACCCATAAATCCATTTCCTTTTGACATTATTTGCTTCTGTCATCTCAGCTGAAAAGGCATACTATGACGCAATTTTCAATGGCTGATATTATTATGGTTGTTTTGAGTCATTTAATCAGATGGTAAAATGTGATCCTCACCATGATAAATACATGGCATGTATATGCTGTACAGAGGTGCAGTTAACAAAGCATAAAATAAACTTTTATGTAAAACTTTATGCCTCCCAGAAACATAACCATCCATTCTTTATTTCTCCCTTTGATTCTTACAGGACCTTTGAAAACCTGTAAAGTGGGTATTCAGAAATAAGCTAATAAAATGTTATTGAATCTTAGCATATACATTCATAAGGAAAATAATATTGGGAATGTCATTAATTGTGTATGTGGAATATTATGTTAATTAAAGTAGGATGAATAAATGAAAAAAAGAGTTACAAGGTCTGTCTCCTTTGAATAACGCATACAGTTATGAGTTCTTTAAAAAAAGTAACTTAATTATATTTACATTGTTTAAATTCTTTCTTAGGTAATTTAACATTAGATAAACAACAAACCAAATTCATTTATATGAATTATATCAATTATACCCCTATGCTGAATCAATAGCTATTTATTTATTCATTCAGTTTTAGGCAGATTGAAGGAAAATAAACCCACAAAGCAAAAAACCCCAAACTTTAACACTGACAAAATCCCAAACACTTAAAATGCTTTTCAACCTAGCTCACTCATTAACTCCTTGATCTGATGATGCAGCAACTAACAATGCTCTGAAACAACATGCGTTTTATTAAACTGCATCCAAATACTAAGAAATCACATTAAGATTGCTGGAAATCAGAAGGTTAGTGGAAAGCATTCTTAGAAAAAATGCTGATGGGAATAACTTTTTAGGTAATCTAGTTTGCCTGTGTGTATGTTGTGCAGCCAAATGCTGCAGTATGAAATATTTCATTTCAGTCACTGACTTTCATTTGTCCTTACCCAGGATTTCCTTTTCCTTGCTCTAACATTCATTAAACATTCATGTCCATTAAGCATGTTCTACAACCATTGTTCAGTTCCTTCTTATTTTTTTCTTCCCATTTCCATCTTGTTCTTGCTGATATGGTGCAATAAAGTATTCATAGTATATCTCTTTGCAGCCCGATTGAAATATTTGTTTTCTCCAATGATTTCTGCAAACTGGCCTTCCTTCCCTCCCTCCCTCCCTCCCTCCCTCCCTCCTTCCTTCCTTTTTTCCTGCTGATCATGATCCATAACTCTGGGTTGATCAAAGTATCAATAAAAATCCAGTATCTGGAAAAAAAGAGAAAACAAATCCCAGTTGTCATCATATTGCATTAAAAAAAAACATAATCAGTGAGCTCCAGCCTCACTCTATCACAATGCCTTAGAAAAAAGCCAGCTTTTTAAGGCTTTCTGCAATGCTAGGAGAATGAGGCCTTGCTGGATGTCAAAGGAGAAATGTTCCACAAGACAGGGGTCACTTACTATTGAGAAGGCCCACTTCTTGGGTTCTGGCAACATTTAAGAGATATCTGTGCTTGCAGACTTCTAAAACAGATTATTGGCATTGATTGGGATACTGCTATCTAGGAAATTACATAAATATTATTACAAATGTGTTTGTGTGTGTGTGTGTGTGTGTGTTGTGGTTTTAGACACTTTGTATCCCAGTCCAGCAATTTCAGTAATATTTAGTAATATTAAAGATGTTCTTTAAAGATTCTGTTCCAGTGAGTTATCTCTGAGCTGATTTTTTAGATCTCCTTTTATAGAAATCTGTTTATGCACTCTGATTGAGAAAACCCCTTGTTTTCTGAGACATACCAGGTAGAAACACTGCCTACACAACTATGGTGCTTTCCAATAGAGTTTGTAGATCCAGGGAAGCTGGATGACTTCTTCCTTTATCTAGGAACACATCAGATAATGTGATCCTCATTATTTGAGGGGTCTATTTGAACCTAACAATCAAGAATTGAACTGAAAACTAAAGTTGGTTCAAAATGCAACAATGTGACCTGTAACAGAAGCTTCAGGTAATCCCTGTATAGCATTACTGCTGCATAAGCTTCATTGGTTACCAGTTGAGTTCTAGGTGCAAGTAAAGGCAACTAAAAACTTCTTCATGCTATAGGGGCTGGTTATATGACAGTTTGTATAGTTGTCTATAGTTGTTTATGCCCACTTGCCATCTTGTGTGACTGAGAATGTATGTCTTTTTCTCACAGCCCTTCTGGCTAGAATAGAATCCTCATGTATGGCTACTACACTCCAAGCATTCTGGAAATCCTTTATGACCTAGCTTGTTTTCCAGGCCTGGGGTTAGGATGGCTGTGGAAGCCCTATAGAATCTCTCTCTCACTCTCTCTCTTTTTAAAAAGGTTGGGGAATACTGTTTTCATCATACTGTTTTAATTCTGCTTTTTAAACATGATGTACTGGATAGGTGGTAAAGCCCCAGAGGCTTTCTGGAGTTGAATGAGGTGAGATGAGATGAGATGAGATCAATTCAGATTAATAAAGAAAGTACAAATAGCAAGATTTTTTTTAAAAAAATGTACATTTGTTGTGCATGGGAAAAATACACATACACACAAATTCCAAAAAGTCTTTCTTCAAACCAACCACAGAGGCAAGAAACGATGACTAATGGAACGGCTGATAACAACAGCCATCTCTGTAGCTGTAATTTATTTTTGTTCATCAAAACTACATGTCCATCTTGGATTGAAGTCACGAATAGATGAGAGTTCTTTAGGGAGGTACACAGTGCATTTTTCTGACTATCACTGTGGGGAGTGCCATCAGAGTAGGAAGGAAGGAACTCAATAGCCTCAGAGGTTGATCGCCATTTTAACACCCTTATTCAGTGATGTGTCTCATGTCTGTAGATTACTTCTCTGATAATATGTCTTGAAAAAAAATGATATATAGTCCAAAGCATCTGAAAGACAATGAATGGAAAAATATGGCCCAAAGATTTGTCTGTATGTTTGTTATATGTATGCTCATACATTGTTGTTATATGCCTTCAGATTTTTATCATTATACCTTTTTCCATTTTTCCCAGGTTTCTAGTAAACATTTTTATTTACTAGAAAGAATCAAGAAAGACAAACAGAATTGGGACTGGAAACATTGCCTCAAGTTGTGTGACTTTTTAGATAGGTAGTTTTTATAATAGAATTAAATACCAGATCTATAGTCTCACAACAGCTTTTTCTTTTCTTTTTTTAATCATGGCATTTTCCAAACCAGAGTTATTTTTTTCAATAAAGACTTTTTTTTAAAAAAATAAAAACTTGAAATGGATGGCTTCTTGGATAAAAATTGAGCTCTTGCTATAAAGTGCCTTGGAAGAGAGGGCAAGATCAAAAACCCAATACAGGCAAAGGACAAACTGAAGTGAAATTAGAACTCAAACTCAAAGCTCAAAAAAAAAAAAAAAAGGAGGGGGAATTCCATCTCTAAATAAAAATAAAATCAAACGACACAGTTAGAAAAATTTTTCAGCTTAGATTTTTTATTTTATTAGCCCCATATGCTTTCCAAATGGCACTATGAGGTACCAGTTTGATGTTAAGAGAGCTGTGAGAAAGCCAGAAAAGAAAAGATGGAAAGTTTATTACTGACCAAGACCGTCCATCCAAGTTTATTTATCTGATAATTCCATAATCACTAATCAGTGTCTAATTATAGAAGATGCCTGATGAATTGTTAATGTTTTGGGAAGCCCTGGAAGAACAGTCCCTTAGTTTAGCACATGGATATCAAACTCTATTGTGTCATGTGGTGTATCACAATGTTTTTTACCTTTTCGGAGCTAGGGTGGGTGTTGCCTGCACATGACGCATCCGGCCTGCGGGCTGCCAGTTTGACATCCCTGGTTTAGCAGAATGGGGAAGTGCAACAGAAATGTGATTAATTTGGAACTTGGATGTTATAGCTTTCTGGAAAAGTGGACTGTCTCTGCAGCTGTCATGATATACCAGATGGGCCACTCTGATTTCCTCTAGGACTGAGGTTATTGGCTGTTAATTGATTTGATTAATTTTGATAAAAAAAATGGAACCAAAGAGAAAACCAAAACCAAAGTAAAATGATATTTAAATATAACAGTGCGGAAATTACCTAAACAAATCCTTATGATCATATTACTCAAAACACCCTGAAAGCACTTTTTTTGCAAATATTGAAAGCTGCAGAGCAAAACTTTGCGATATTTTGTGAAACAGAAGTTTTACAAAAATTAACAATAGCAAATTTGCTAGTCTGACTTGGATATGTAATACTACACCAAAAGAAAGATTAGTTTTCGTTCGCTGGGATTGTTAAAAGAATAATGCAGCAAGAAATGAAGGTTGCTGGGGAGCTTTATTGAATTTCACATACAAAACTGTAGAGAGTAAACATGGCTTTAAAGAAGAATCTCTGAAATATTGAAGTGTCATTTAGGGTATTGTGTTCATTCTCTGATGCATTTGGAAATGGAACTACTGTACTTTCATTTTGGTTTTTGATGTCTAAAAAAGTCTAGATGATTTTCTTAGCCTGGACAAATTTTAAATGATGTAGAAAATCTATAGAAAGGCTCCTAATGAGATGTTCCCAAAACTGCTTTGATTACAAAATTGAAATGGGTTAGATGGGAGAAGAGAGATCATCTCTGTGGGGAAGTAATGATGTGTATGCTACTAACCACTAAGCTTTTAATTTAATCTTTGATTGATCAATTTTAATCTCAGGGATGCATTGGATACAGATGTAAGTGGTTTTCTTTAGGATCAGGTGCATTCCTGCTTCCTTCAAGACAACAGTCAATCAAGCTGTGATTTGAATGGTACAATTGCCAGGTGACTGAGAGACAAATTGTTTTAGATTTACCCCATTCTTACTTCAAAAGAGAAGTAAAAAGTTTGCACATTTCTCACAAAATCATAGTATCTAGATTCCATTTCCAGAAAATTTAACATAAATACACAGATGTCAGTCACATTAGCAATTGGGGCTGGGCTATGACTAGAGTATTACTGCTGCAAGGCTGGGAAGAACCCCAGGGAAGTGCTACCTGGACTAGCTCCTTCTTTGTGGGACATAAATCCTGCAGCTGCATATCTGACAGCTTATTTGCCTCCTTGCCAAACATTGTGGCATGGTCTGTGTGATGGGTTTTTTTACAGTTCTATCTCAGAACATTTATACAAACAGTGTAATCATGGAATGGGTATATTTGCAAATAATTTGTAAGTATAATTATAAACGTTAGCATGAGAAGATAGGGAGCACTATTAGTTGGTCTTTATAACTCTTTAAGTATTTAAAAACTGAGTGTAGTTAATCTATGCTAGACTATGGTGCAGGAAATTATTTATGACTTATCACAGGCATCAGGCATGTTTTCTTAAAAGGGCTCCTGCTGGTTTTAATGCATCTTACTTCTAAGTGGCCATAACTTAATAAACTATATGTATTTGTTGGATTCCTTCTGTATTTTGCTTCTTCTTTCTGCCCAATTCAAAAAAATTCTGCAGGATCAGATCATTTCTCTGTATAACTATTTATCCTCTCTCAGTCAACAAGAAGCTGTAGAAGATCTGCTGATCAGCTACTGAAAGTTCAAAATATCAATAATATTTCAATATTGCATTCAAGATAAATGATAATATATTGAATGTGGAAAATAAAGAACAAATTTACCCCATTCCTGGATAGTAGATATTTTGTGAAAAAGGATATGACATTAGCTGGATATACAGGAGGATAAAATAAATAAATACATGCTATAGAATGCTAACCAATCAATCTCAATTTTAAGAAAAGTTGCAATCTGTTATCAATAGTAATTATATTTATTGTACCTATTTTATTATATGTATGTATGTATGTATGTATGTATGTATGTATGTATGTATGTATGTATGTTCAATGATGCAATCTTCAATCTCCGGGAAGAGTATACTCCAGTTATTTATTGTTAAAACAGCATTTAAAACAATAAAAATAGTTATATACAAGATTAAAACAACTTAGCTTTTGCTGGTCCTCTGCTAGCGTCCTCAGAGTGGGGCTTAGGGGGTCGGAAAGTTCTTTTTATCCCCTTGCTGATCCAATTGCCTACTCATTGCCCTCGTGACAGGGCCACTCTTCCTGATTGCCTGTAACTGCCTTGACTGTTCCGCCCTCTCTTTTTTGCACTCTAACATTGTATTTTTCTGCTCTGTCATCCTTGTGCCGTCTCCCCCTCCCTGCGCTGTTATCACCAACATACTCCTCAATCCCTCCTCTCTACCCAATGCAAGGTGCTTCCTCCAATTTGGCACTACACGAGTCCTGTTGGGCTGCTGGTCTGCCTCCCATTTTTGCATTCCATTGCCAGTTCCTATCTTATCTCCCTCCTCCAACTCCCCTCCTCTCCTAGCCTGCCGATTCATACACCCTTTGTTGTCCATTCCTGTCATCCTTCCCCTCCTTCCTTCAACCCTCCCACCTGTTGATTAACATATTGCTCCTGCCTTTCATCAACCATTCTTATTGATGTTCTGTTCCTCAATGTCTTTTCCTTCCTAATCCGCTGCTCTACCTGCTGTTCCTGTTTACCCTCCTCCACCACTGTCCATCTTCCCCTCTCCAATGTCCTCCCCGTAATCTGCTGACTTGCCTGTTGTTCATCCATTTCTATCCATCCTCTCTTTTCTAGCATTCCTCCTCCTCTGACCTGCTGTCCTACATGCTGTTCCCACATGCCAACATCCATTCCTATTAAACCCTCCTTCCCAAGCTTTCCTCCCCCCCAATCTGCCATCCTGCCTGCTATTCTTATCTGCCCTTCTCCTTTCCTGTCAGTCCCACCCTCTCCTGTTTCCTCCCCCCCTCTCCAATCCACTGCTCTGTTTGCTGTTCCTTCCAGCATTCTTCCTCCCCTTACCTGCTCTCCTACGTACTGTTCCCATCTACCGACACGCGTTCCTGTTGGACTCTCCTTCCTAAACTTTCCGCCCCCCAAAACTGCTGTCCTGTCTATTATTCCTACCTGCCCTTCTCCATTCCTATCAACCCCACCCTCTCCTGTTTCCTCCCCCCCTCTAATCTGCAGCTCTGCCTGCTGTTCCTGACTATTCTCCTCCATTCTTACTCCCTTCTCAAATGTCCCCTCTCCCCCCGTGAATATGCTTCCAATCTTACGTGCCTCATCTTTTCTGTTCTTTTCTCTCTCCCCTTCCCTTTTGATCAGTCCCCTAGGGTCGGGCATACCCCTCCCCCGTGTTCTGGGCCATACGATCAATTCTGCTGTTCCCAAGAATCTTCCCTGGTCCCCTTCTCCTTGCAATCCCTCATCATATCCACCTCCTCTTCCTTTACTACCCTTACCTGTCTGTGACCCTAATATTCCCTCATCTGTCTCTACCTGTGGCATGTCTATGGGATCCTCCCTATGTCTAGTCATGTAGTAAATACCCCCCCCACCAGTCCTGGTTTCGCCTCTGACAATCGGCATCCGTCTCTTGACATGCTCTTCCTGCACTCTTAGCGCCTGGTACGCCGAGGGCAGTTCTATACATCAGTTGATGGAGTCTGTGTTGGAGAACCAGGCTTCCTTTAGTAAGCGTCCTCCTTTGGAGGCGTCCTGGGCAATGGCTTCTGCGTCCTTGAAATCAAAAGAATGTCCGGTATTAATCATGTGCGTCCATATTTGAGAGTATTGCTCCTGCCTTCTGACAGCCAATTTATGTTCATGTATCCTAGTTTTTATTCGTTTGGCTGTCTTACACTGGCAGTCTTTGCAATGCACTCTGTATACAACCGCTGATCTTTCTTCCTTCGGCAATGGCTCTTTAGGGTGCATGACTTTCATCCGGAGTGTTTGGTCAGGCAATCAGGAAAAGTGGCCCTGTCACGAGTGCAATGAGTAGGCAATTGGATCAGCAAGGGGATAAAAAGAACTTTCCCACCCCCTAAGCCCCACTCTGAGGGCGCTGGCAGAGGACCAGCGAAAGCTAAGTTGTTTTAATCTTGTATATAACTGTTTTATTGTTTTAAATGCTGTTTTAACAATAAATAACTGGAGTATATTCTTCCCGGAGATCGAAGATCGAAGATTGCATCATTGAACAAATATGCCCGGGATTTGTATTTTTATAACCATTAAGGACATATAACAGTGATTGTTTTTAATATTCTTAATAATAACTATGATAGAGCAGTTTTGCTCGAAGCCAGAAGATGGGAAAAGCTTGCACGCCGTGTTGCTGATAACTATTGCAAGCTAGCATTCCTGCATAATTGTATCAAGGAAAACCTCCCACCCAGGTCGTTGAGGAGGAAACTCGTTATTGACTCTGCTGAGTGTCGTCAGGCACTCCGGCGGTTCCAACATCAAACCATGCGAGCACTTATAAACGACCTGCATAGACGTATTGATGGCTTGATGAGGAACATTCAGAATCATCGAGAATATTGCCGGAGGACACTCGTGAATCAGCATTTCTTTGTGCTAGACCAACATATCTGCTCTGTGGCTAGGATTACAAACCAATGGGTGACGGAGAAATTTCAGCATAGGACTGAGAGACTACATAATGGCTACAATGGCTACAATCCCTCAGAAAGACTGGTGTATAATCTGTCTAGTACGACATTGACTCAGCCTCAACTTGCCCTCCTACAACGAGGAGGGACTCCCATCCCTTGGACTTTGTTGCGGCCCTAGAACCAGCCATACACCGCATTGGAGTAGGAGAGGAGACCAGAAACACCATCAGGCAACAGGTCACAGGTTTGGTTATGAATCATAGGGGCCACCAAACCCTATCTAAGAAAGAACTAGAGGCTTTAAATCAGCTCAAAAAGGATGACACCATCCTTATAATGCCAGCAGATAAGGGGAGGGCCACTGTCATTATGAACAAGGTGCAATATATTGGTAAGGCATTGTGCCCGCTCAATGATACTACAGCTTATAGAATGGTAGATGGTGACCCCATGACGGCCCTTAAAAACTATACTAATAAATTATTTAACAACCTCAAACGTAGTAAGAGGCTTGATGAGGTCACTCTTAGAAAGCTGCGCCCTAGTGACACCGCAATGGCCAGATTCTATGGCCTTCCTAAGGTCCACAAGGAGGGGGTCCCCCTTCGCCCGTTTGTGGCGTTTAGGGACACTCCGACCTCAGGCCTTGCCAAATGGCTGAGTAATCGCATCAACCATTTGGTTGAGGGTGGTTCTACTACTGTCAAATCTGCTGAGGATTTCCTTGACAGGATCAGGTCTTTGAGGATAGAGGATGATGAGGTGATGATATCTTTTGATGTCGTCTCCCTCTTCACCTCTATCCCACAAGATCTGGCCATCAAGACGATAAAAGACCTTCTCTAGAAAAAAGGTTTAAGTCACCAGCAGGACCACCTTCGGCCTCAGGACCTCATAAATCTATTAGAAGTATGTTTAAAAACATACTTCACATTTCAGGGCACTACCTTTGAGCAGGTTAAGGGCACCCCCATGGGGTCACCAATATCCAGCATCATAGCAGAGGCAGTGTTGCAGCAATTGGAGCACGTAGCGATGACCCAGTGTTGTCCTAAATTCTGGGCTTGCTACGTGGACGATACATTTATCATCATCAAGAGGAGCCAAAAAGCTGGCTTTGTGGGCATACTCAATTCGGTGCGCGTGGATTTGCAGTTTACGGAAGAGGAAGAGCACCAGGGTAAGTTGGCATTTCTTGATGTCCTGGTCCACCACCAACCTAATGGAACCCTGAAGACCAGGGTCTACCGCAAGTCCACACTCACAGATAGAATTCTACACTATGATAGCAACCATCCAGTGGCCCACAAGGCCAGCTGTATTAGAACACTCTTCAAGAGAGTAGGCTCCCATTGCAACACTGCCAAGGCTAGGACGGAAGAAAAGAAGCACCTTTTTAAGGTGTGCAGGCACAATGGTTACCCTATGAAGTTCATCAGGTGCCATGGACTATCATCCAAACCCTCCCTCCCCATCAGGTCCCAAATAGAAGAACATACATCACAGAGACTTCGTATCACTCTTCCTTACATTAACAACGTCTCAGAAGCCACGGCTAGGATATTGGCACCCTATGATGTGAGGGTGGCACATAACCCCAACCAGACGCTGTGATCTAAGATGATGAGATTGAAAGATCCACTCTCCACCATAGAGAAGTCCAATGTCATTTACAGGATCAACTGTGAAAGTTGCTCTGCCAATTATGTGGGGGAGACCTCCAAACGTGTCAAAACTAGAATTCACGAGCATAAGTTGGCGGTAAGGAGAGGCGACCAGTATTCCCAAATCGGGGCGCATATGCTAGAATCTGAGCATAGGTTCGATTTTAGGAACATGCAGGTGATGGCCAGTGACAGCACGAAGGGGGGCCGGCTTCTTAAAGAGGCGTAGCTCTCCAATGAAGAATCCATCAACAGACATGTGGACCTATGCCCAGCACATGTAACATTAAGAGCATGGGCAATGCGCAACCGTCCCTTCGGAGAAAAACGATGTAACATTACATGCCTTCGGCAAAGAGGGTTGACGGAGGAGATGAGCCTTGGAAAAACCCAGACAGGGAATAATCAGCAGCAGAGTAACTCCCCACCTGCTGAAACATATGCCCCTCCCCCATGGACACAGGAGTGGATTGACAACCAAGAGCCAAGTGCCGATGAATTGAGGGTCTCCCCGGGAACAGCGAGGAGTTTGACAAAAAAGCGATCTAGTATAGACTTCGGGTTATTAAACAATCATGATTCGAAGGATTGGAATGCCACATGTAATTCCACCGGCGATCCTGCAACTAACTTCACTAATGACATTTCCCGATTGAGCTGTTATTGCCTTGGGAACGCAGGAGAACAACGGGGAGATGAGAAGCCTGTTCGCTATAATCTTAGAGCTTCCACACGCTCCTACAGACATTTGAGAGGAACGACTCCCCATAGGAATGCACAAGGAGATGCAAGTCACGACCGTAAGGATTCCACCTCTCTCCTTTCAAGGAAGATTGCATACCCCCAAGTAATGAGTGAATACACAAACAACAGTGAAGGGACAGCCCCCTCGGGAAAAGGGGTCAGCAATCAATTTGTGGGCGCCACGAATTCTGGAGAGGGTGTTAAAATCACCCCCATTGAAGAGAAAATAGAAAGGGGAGTTAATAAAGTGATACGAAGGATCGGGAAACAGGATGATGTAAACACAATGGAATCTTGGGCTACAGAGACAAACAATGAGGATATAGTTTTGAAAGAGGATCGTAAACAGAGAAACAGGGGGAGGAGAAGAGAAATAGGGAGTACTAAGAAGGAGGATGAGGAGAATAAACAACATAAACACAGACAGTGCACATCTAATTACGTGGAATTAAGGAGTCCCCCCGACTTACAGTTATGCAAAGAAGGGAGGAAGAGCTGCGGTACCGGCACAAGTAAGGAAAGTGAGGAAATTACAGCTTGCAACACAGAAACTACAATCAAAACGCAGGTGGATTGGCTGGGACCCATGACGAGGTCAAGAAACCGGGCGCAAAGAACGCCACATTTATAAATAGCTTCTCCCATCGACTGGAGACTACCCTGATAATGCTGGCAGATGCCAGCGAAAGCTTGGTTTTATTCTGGTTTTATTAAAACTTTTTATAGTTTTATAACTTCCTGGTTTTCGTATATTTTATTGTTTAATATATATATATGTATATGTTGAAAAATTTCCATAAAAATATGACTCCTGGGCATGTTTATAGTATAAATAAAAATGGAACCACCAGGAGAATATAGATATAAAAATATACTTTACTAAAAGCTGCTGAGCTTTTAGCGCATGGACTCCCACTGCAGCACTGAGGAGTTTAATTTTACTTTGTGAATGCTCGCGTTATGTCTGAGGATGCCACCAAAGGAGGCCGGCTACTGAAAGAGGTTTGGTATTCTAATAAAGACTCAGTCAATCGCCACATTGATTTACACCAGCGCAACAAGCATTGAGGAAATGGGATTTCAAATACCATGCTAACCACCATAAGCGGTCTGACCAATGCTTATATGGCTGCAATTGTGACAGAGTACCTGACCTCCACCCTGAACAGGTGCATGGAGCCTTGGCTAACCCCCTACCCACCAGGAACATCTTCGTTATGCCTGATCAACGCCAATGCCATTGTGACGAACAACTGGGGAGCCCACTGTTGCCAAGCACGTAACCACACACTGATGGAAGACCCACCCCTTCCCCAACATCATCTTGATGGACCCCCACCTTTAGAGCTTGATGACAACAATGAAGAGCTTAGAAGACCCAGCATGAGGATTTTACAGCCTGACGCTGTGGAGGATGGCAACGAAGATCGTACAAAGAAAAAAGGGGGGGGAGGAAAAGAATGAGAGAACAGCATGATCGCCCAGGCACATCATGAAAAGGAGAGAGACAGCGTGTTATCTGGACCCACTGCAGACAAGAAGTATCCCCACTAATGACTCAGCCCCCCCCCGGGACAAACATTTTGAAACTATCCCGAAAATGGATATAAGAGAGGGGAGTGTGAGCGCGGGGATCCAGAACGTGGGGACTCGGAGACGCAGTGCCTACTTGAATGCCGTTCACAGCGGCAGTGGCGAAGAGCGTGTGATATGGAGGGGGGGAATGGAGTGAGAGGTGAAGCAATCACCCGATTGCGTAACAAACAGATGGAATGGTGGAAAGCAGCCAACACGGAGAACATCAGGGCAAGGGAGGAATGTACAGATGCCCCAACGTGTAGCGCCCGTATGAATGTCACTTACGATGGTAGGGGACTGAAAGGAGAGGATGTGGAGCAGAGGTCAAGAGAAATGTGGGGGTGTGGCTGGGATCCCAGAGAGGGTTGCAATACCGACAGAGGAGAATCGGATGCCCCCAGGTTGGACAATGAAAAGGGGAAGGGGATGAGAGTTAATATTATGGGAGGAAAGAAGGACGAAGGGGTCTTGGAGGAGATGGGTGTTAACAATGGAAGGTGGGAGGAGTGATCCGGAGGAACGATAAAAGGAAGTGCAAGGAGAGTAACAAAGAAACATCTGGAACACAAATTGACCGGCCGGGACCAGTGACGCGGTCCAGGAACCGGGTGCAAATGTTAGCCAAACCCATTTAAGTCATCATTGTTTACTGGCTTCTTAGCCCTGATGATGTTTGAAGTTCCCAAACGAAAGCTCGGCAGCTTTTAGTAAAGTATATTTTTATATCTATATTCTCCTGGTGGTCGCATTTTTATTTATACTATATACATACATACATACATACATACATACATACATACATACATATATATGTATGTATGTGTATATATATATATATATATATATATATATATATATATATATTCAATAATGATGGTGAAAATGCGACTCCCGGGCTTAATTATAAATGGAATGAATAAAGCGTGTTCACCAGGAGAGTTTAAAGTTAAAATACTTTAATTAAAGTATTTTACTATATTAAAAGGTTGCCAAGCTTTCGTTGGGAAAACTCTCCAACATCTTCAGGGCTGAGAGACCGTTTCTAACAAGGTGATTCAAACGGGTTCCATAGACGTCTGCGCGTGGTTCCTAGACTGTGCTAGCATTCCCTGCTGAACAGCTGATAGGTGGGAGGGGGGAATCGGAGTAAAGATTTCTTCCGTCGTTCTCTCGAGCACTTTTGTTCACATTTCCGTCGACCTCAGGGGGTATTGTTAAAGTTATGTTCCGCCCTCTCCCGGCAGTACTGGCTCTCGTTGCAGTGGGGGGATTTAGTTTGATGTCATTGTGTATCCTACCATGGAGGCGGGGCTTCATCGGCTGCAATTTAACATCTTTCCTCTGCTGTGTGCTCCCGTATTTATCTTCGCTCGCATGTACAAGCATCAACTGGATGTGGTATTTTTCAATGTTTGAATCATCCTCCTCCATCATGGTGTCCCCCATGCTCATCTTCCCTTGTAGGTTAATATTCAAGTTAAATCCCCCCCATTTCTGTGAGCAAAAGTCTGTTGGTATTTGGGCAGATTCCCCGCTCATGTTACTTTCCCTTTTATCAAGCGAACGGGTCATCATCACATGTTTTTTCTCCCCTCTCTGTATGGGATATCCACCTTTATTATTATTATGGGTAGTGCTAAATTTAGTGGTTCTATCCTCAAATTTCTTAAGCGCTCCAATGTCATTATTGTTGTTTTCTCCAATTAAAGGGGGTGTGGTTTCCCCTTGATATTGTTGGGAGGTTTCTGGGTAGTCTATATCAGATTGTTTCTGGTAGGGAGGAGGTGTAGCTCCTGGTTTAGAATGTTGTGGATGTTGATTGTAAGGTTTGTGATATAAAGGATGATGGTTTGAGTTCCATTTTCGTAGCGCTTGTTGTGCTGGGTGCAAGTCAATGTGACGATTGATTGAGTTGTTATTCGAGAACCAGGCTTCTTTTAGCAGCCGACCTCCCTTCGTGGCATCACTGGCTATGATAAGGGTGATATTGAAGTCAAACTGATGGCCTTGTTGTGCCATATGCATCCAAAGTTGTGAGTGTGGTTCGCCTCGTTTTATGGCCAGTTTGTGTTTGTGGAGGCGAGTTTTCAAGCGTTTGGCTGTTTCTCCCACATAGTTGCCTTTGCAGTTTTTGCAGTTGATCTTATAAACAATAGCAGATTTCTCCATGGTAGGTAGGGGGTCCTTTGGACGCATAATTTTTGATCGTAGGGTTTGGTTAGGTTTGTGAGCTACTTCTATACCATGGGGTGCTAGTAGTCTGGCTGTGGCCTCTGAGATGTTACTTATGTATAGGAGGGAGATGCGTGTTTTTTGTAGGGGGGAATCCCTTCTTCGTTGGGTGGTCTGGTGCTGGAAAGTTGTACAATGTCGTTTGATAAATTTTGATGGATAACCGTTATATATGCACGTACGGAAGAGGTGTCTCCTCTCTTCTTTCTTATATTCATCTGTGCTGCAGTGGGAATCAACGCGTTTAAATAACGTTTTTATGCAGCTGATTTTATGGGAAACAGGATGATTACTCTGGTAATGGAGGATTCTATCCGTGTGGGTTGGTTTACGGAATACCTTTGTATGTAGGTATCCATCTGGTTGACGGTGGATGGAAACATCTAAGGCAAGAGAATTGTGTCTTTCTTCCTCTACAGTAAACTTTATGTCAGAGTAGATGGAATTTAATATTCCCATAAATGTAGTTACATGTTGTCTTTTGACAATGGCAAATGTATCGTCCACGTATCGAACCCAAAATTTGGGTTGGTATAAAGTCATAGCCTTATGTTCAAGCTGTTGAAGGACTACCTCAGCTATAATACTGGAGATGGGGGAGCCCATCGGGGTTCCTTTTATTTGTTCATAGATGGTACCTTGGAATGTGAAATAAGTCTGGAGACATATTTCTATCAATTTCACGAGGTCTTCCGTCTGAAGGGAATCTTGGTGATGACTTTCATTCATAGATGTCAAACGTTCTTTCAGGACAGAGATGGCTAAGTCCTGGGGAATGGAGGTGAAGAGAGAGGTGACGTCGAACGACACCATCATCTCATCATCCTCCACCCTAAGGGTCTTAATTCTAGTTAAAAATTCTTCTGCAGATCTGACCATGGTGTTACTGCCATCTACGAGGTGGTTGATGCGGGTACTAAGCCATTTAGCTAGTCCTGAGATGGGGGTGCCCCTGAATGATACAATGGGACGAAGGGGGGTACCCTCTTTGTGGATCTTTGGTAGACTGTAAAAACGGGCAAGGGCCGTGTCACAGGGACGTATCCTCTTTAGGGTGTCATCTCCGATCTTCTTACAACGCTTAAAGTTGTCTAGCAGTTTGTTGATTTTATTTTTGAGCGTTATTGAGGGGTCTTTTTTAATTACTCTATAGGCCAACTTATCATTCAAGAGTTCAAGTGCTTTAGCTGTATACAGTGTTCTATCCATAATAACAGTCACCCTACCTTTGTCTGCAGGAAGTATGACAATAGTATCATCTCTTTTAAGTTGTGTAAGAGCTCCAGTTTCTTCTCTAGATAGGGTGTGATGGTACCTGTGGTTAGTAAGTAGCCCTGTGATCTGTTGTCTAATGAAATTTCTGGTGTCTTCATCTGTCCCCATATGATGCATAGCAGGCTCCAGTGCAGATACAAAATCTAAAGGGTAGGCATCCATAAGGTTATGATTAGTATCACGTTGCAGTAGGGTGAGTTGTGAGTTGGTCAGAGGTTTGGAAGACAGATTACAAATCACTCTATTGGTAAAATTACTATATTGGGACTTACGTATGGCATTCATCTTACGTTGGAGGTGTGCTGTTGTTTCTTGGTTCGTTTTTCTAGCTACCATTTGGATGTAATGAGTCAGTGCTTGGAAGTGGTGTTCTAATAAAGTCGAGTTACAATGTCTTTGAAGTTCAAGAGCCCATTTTTTTAAATTTTCTACATGTCTGTGCTGGTCGTTAATAAGGGCTTTAACCGTCTGGCGTTGAAACCGATGGAGGGCTTGTATGCATTCATTTGTATCAATAACAGGTTTCCTTCTTAACATCTTGGGTGGGAGGTCCTCTCGAGCGCAGGTGTGTAGGAACGCTATTCTGCGGTAAGCTGCTGAGATGCGTCTTGTCAATTTCTCCCATTTTCTGGCTGTGAGCAGTACTGTTCGATCATAAAATTCAATAATGATGGTGAAAATGCGACTCCCGGGCATAATTATAAATGGAATGAATAAAGCACGTTCACCAGGAGAGTTTAAAGTTAAAATACTTTAATTAAAGTATTTTACTATATTAAAAGGTTGCCAAGCTTTCGTTGGGAAAACTCTCCAACATCTTCAGGGCTGAGAGACCGTTTCTAACAAGGTGATTCAAACAGGTTCCATAGACGTCTGCGCGTGGTTCCTAGACTGTGCTAGCATTCCCTGCTGAACAGCTGATAGGTGGGAGGGGGGAATCGGAGTAAAGATTTCTTCCGTCGATCTCTCGAGCACTTTTGTTCACATTTCCGTCGACCTCAGGGGAATCTGCCCAAATACCAACAGACTTTTGCTCACAGAAATGGGGGGGATTTAACTTGAATATTAACCTACAAGGGAAGATGAGCATGGGGGACACCATGATGGAGGAGGATGATTCAAACATTGAAAAATACCACATCCAGTTGATGCTTGTACATGCGAGCGAAGATAAATACGGGAGCACACAGCAGAGGAAAGATGTTAAATTGCAGCCGATGAAGCCCCGCCTCCATGGTAGGATACACAATGACATCAAACTAAATCCCCCCACTGCAACGAGAGCCAGTACTGCCGGGAGAGGGCGGAACATAACTTTAACAATACCCCCTGAGGTTGACTTTAATTAAAGTAGTTTAACTTTAAACTCTCCTGGTGAACGCGCTTTATTCATTCCATATATATATATATATATATATATATATATATATATATATATATTCAAGAATATTGGTAAAAATACGACTCCCGGGCATAATTATAAATAAAAGAATAAAACACGATCACCGGGAGAGTTGAAGTAAAAATACTTTACTAAAAATATATTAATACTAAAAAGTTGCCAAGCTTTCGCTGGGGGAACTCCCCAGCATCGTCAGGGCTCCCCGCACACGGAGAAAGAAAGGGAGGGGGTTCCCGATCCATGCACCACCCAACAACCCCATGTGAGCCTCACACACCCCCAGGAGGGAGGGAGCGATATTAATGGAGCCGGAACACCTAGAAGACTTAGTGCTAAAATCTCGGAGTGTGCGGTTGCCCATAGCAATGAAGAGAGCGTCCCATGTGGAGAGGGGAGAGAAAGCATAGAATGACAACCCGCTCGATTAGCAAGGGGAGGAGTAATGAGAGAGGTTTGAGTGCCAAACAATGGGAGGGAACGTATGTAAGGAAGACTGAGGTGGGGAATAAAGACTTGATTGTTGAGGCATACCATACCCGGATAGGAGCTGTTAACATGACAAAGGAGAGAGATACACAATTGGGAAGGGATATTAACCCACAGTTAGTGGAGCCCTATCCCCATTGTAAAACACAGGAAAGCATCAGATCAAGTCCTCCCCCCGACACGGCAGACATTGATATTATCGGAAGAGGAGGGGATGTAAGGTTACTAACGTCTCTAAAGACCAATAGTGGAGGGATAGGGAAGGGCATCCGAAGAAAAGAACATAATGTTATAGACACATCTTGGCTTTCATCTGGCCAATCAGGGCCAATAACGCGGTCTAAGAGCCGTGCGCAAACGTTACTTGAACCTACTTATACCACCTTTACTGTAATGGCCTTTTAGCCCTGACGATGCTGGGGAATTCCCCCAGCGAAAGCTTGGCAACTTTTTAGTATTAATATATTTTTAGTAAAGTATTTTTACTTCAACTCTCCCGGTGATCGTGTTTTATTCTTTTATATATATATATATATGTTTTCTGAGGTTTTCACGGGTATTTGTATGTAGGTCTTTGGTTGTTTGGGTTTTCTCCCACGTAAAATTGGAAGTGTCTTGGCGACGTTTCGACGAAGTCCCATTCGTCATCTTCAGGCTGGTGTTTTCAGCTTCGTGCTTTGATTGCTGCTCAAAGCACGAAGCTGAAAACACCAGCCTGAAGATGACGAATGGGACTTCGTCGAAACGTCACCAAGACACTTCCAATTTTACGTGGGAGAAAACCCGAACAACCAAAGACATATATATATGTAGGTCTTTGGTTGTTCGGGTTTTCTCCCGTGTAAAATTGGAAGTGTCTTGCCGATGTTTCGATGAAGTCCCATTCGTCATCTTCAGGCTGGTGTTTTCGGCTTCGTGCTTCTAGGAGCATGAAGCCGAAAACACCAGCCTGAAGATGACGAATGGGACTTCGTCGAAATGTCGCCAAGACACTTCCAATTTTATGCGGAAGAAAACCCGAACACACACACACACACACACACACACACACACACAGAGAGAGTTCTATATTGTGCACTTTGGGTTAACAGATACTAGTATCTAGTCAACCTTGTATTGGAAGCTAAGTAGACTGAAGCCTGATTAATTAGATGGAAAACAACTAGGGGTAAAGGTTAGTCAGGGAAGCTGAAAAATAACCTGTATTATGATAATTATCAACTATTTCATAATATTGCAAGTAAAACAACAGCTGAACTGAAGGAAATTTTATCTCTTTAAAAAAATTATTATTTATATCATTGATGTCTAGATAGCTAATGAAGAGAATAAAACCCAAAAGAGCTAAATGTATTTCCTAGAATTTACATCTGTGATATTTAGGAAGCTAAAATATTGCATTATATTCTCACAATATATGAATAATGCTAGACAATGGTTTCCCAACTGGTCTGGCTAGAAAAATTGTGATTAGTCAGAACTTGAACTGATATATTTACCTATGAAAAAAAAACCAGGCCCAGTCCAATATTTCAGTTTTATCAGTTAATGCTTTATTCCCAGAAAAACTTCAGAATATTTTGTTTTGATATGTTTCCTGAAAGGTTCTGAAGGAACTGGCAGATGTGATATCAGAACCACTGAACTATATCTTTCAAAGATCCTGGAACACTGGGGAATTACCAGAGGACTGGAAAATTGCTGATGTAGTTCCCATCTTCAAAACAGGGAAAAAATGGATCCAGGAAAATATAGATCTATCAGCCAATCAAGTCATAACCAAAAGCCAACATGGATTTATCAAAACAGATCATGCCAGACAAATATTATTGCATTCTTTGACCAGATGACAAAATTAACAGACCAGAGGAATGCTGTGGATATAATTTACTTGAACTTCAGTAAGGCATTTGATAAAGTAGACCACAATCTACTACTAGATAAGATAGAAAAATGTGGATTAGACAGCATCACCATCAGATGGATTCATAGCTGGCTGACTGGCTGTACTCAGCATGTGGTCCTCAATGGAATGACATCTACATGGAGGAAAGTGTGTAATAGGGTGACTAGGGCTCTGTTCTGGGCCCGCTGCTCTTCAACATCTTCATCAATGATTTGGATGAGGAGATAGCTGGGGAACTCATCAAATTTGCAGATGACACAAAGCTGGCAGGAATAGTCAATACTCTGGAAGATTGGCTTAAGATACAGAACGATCTTTACAGACTTGAACATTAGGCACTATCTAACAAAATGAAATTCAAGGGTGAAAAAAAGTAAGGTTTTACATTTAGGCAAGAAAAAATAAGGTTCTATATTTAGGCAAGAAAAACCAAATGCACAGGTACAGTATAGGTGGTATCTTGCTCAGTAGTAACTGCAAGAGGGATCTTGGAGTCCTCTTATTTAATCACTTAAATATGAGCCAGCAGTATGCTGCAGCTGCCAAAAGAGCCAACATAGTGCTAGGCTGCATTAACAGAGGGATAGAATCAAGATCAGGAATACTGCATCCAGTTTTGATCACCGCGATGTAAAAAAGATGTTGAGACTCTAGAAATTGTACAGAGAAAAGAAACAAAGATGATTAGGGGACTGGAGGCTAAAACATGCAACTGATTAATGTCTTATTCTTATATCCTGCAAGAATTCCTTTGTTCAAGAATTATTTTTCCAATGAAAATTCCCTTGTGGCTATTATTTGAACTTGTATGTACACAAATATGCTACATCTTTCAGTAAACAAATGTAATCTTGTCAGGCTGATCTTTACAGGAAGAATGTCATAGTGACAGAACCATCAATATCTTCCTCATAATCATGAATCTGGATTGTGTTGATTGTTAAATGTGAATCAAGTGTAGTACTTTGGTTTACACAACAAATCATGGTTACAACAATTGGTGCTTAGCATAATATAAGAATGCAACCATTGATTTAAATGGGAGATAACGTAGTTATCTTTAATTCTTTAGTTCAGGGTCTTCAAACTTGGCCCTTTTATGACTTATGAACTTCAGAATTCCTCAGCCAGGCACCCCTGCTTTAGTTCAATGAGATCATTATAGGATAAAAAAAAATGCCTCATTGGCTTTAATTCTACTTTTATACATTGAATATAAAAAATGGTCTAAATTGTTAGCAGGGCTGAAGTCATTTCAAGATACAAATGTCAAAAGATGATATATCCAGGCTCAGCAGTTTTTATCCTCAAATCTACAGCCTGTCATTATTTATTATTATTGCCTCTTATTTCAATTGTTCTGACTTTTATTTCCTAGTACAAAACTTTAAACACCAGCTGATACTGCTCCACATGTGGAAAACAGGAACAGCATATGTCAATATGAAAATTCTTAAGTTTAACAAGTAAGAATGGGATATAAAGTAAATGTATTGGGAAGATCTCACTGAAATCAATGTGATTTTAAAATAAATGTTCTAAAAGCTAAAGCGTTGCAGATTACATATGTACAGCCATCAAGGCAAGCTGTGGTGAATAACACACAGCAAACTTTCCAAAGGTCTTCTGTCAATACCAACATGAAGACACTCATTCTTTATCTACTAATGATAGTTAATTATGTCTTGGCTTTGATCTTCTAAATGACAAAGATTCACAATAAGACAACTTTGTTTGACATAATTAGAGATGGATGAATCTGTCAATTTAAGGTTTTTACAGTTTCTCTTTTTTCTCCCCCAGGCTTAAATTGACATCTTTCTGCTTGCTGATTATTTTGATTTATAAAACATTTACATACAAATTCACACATACATACACAATTTTCCACAACACTATATATTTTGTATTTAATTCTTCCCCCAAATATTTTTATTTTGTATGTGTGGTTTTGCATGGAGCATTATTTCAGAGCATTCAGATGACCCAAATATCTGCATTTTAATTTGCATTCAGACTTAGTACATGAGAGTTTGGCAAATGTAAAATCAGCATGAATTGTTTTCCCTTAGAATGCAAGCCCAATTATTTACCCCAATAATAATTTATATATTTAATAGCTGTATTAACTGTTGTCTTTTATATAAAAATCCCCATAAAATACAGGATATTTTCTTTTTCATTTTTTAAAATGTAAAACATCCTGAGAAGCACTTCCTCCCCTCCCTCTCTCTCATCTTGCTAGTCTTTTTGGATTAACTGTGGGACTATCTATGGAGATTCTCAGTCATCCAGGTCATAATTATCCCAAAGATGCTTTTTCATGAGGCAACTGGACATTCTTGTTTTTCTTTGAAGACATTTTGTTTCTTATCCAGGAAGTTTCTTCACCTCTGACTGGATGGTGGGGAATGGAAGGATTTATACTCCTGCAAACAGTGTTCATTTTCATTCTTTTAGTGAGTCATTAATGCTACCTGGAGGCTTATCTGTTTTCAGGGTCACCTGAGTAGTGCAAATGGGTGTGGAGTCTTCTTGGAACTGTTGAAAGGACTGTGTTGTAGACTGGAGATAGAGGATGTCAGGAGGACATCTATGTGAAAAATTGAACAGCCCTCTCTCAACAGAGGGGAGGAAAATGACATCATCTATCTCCAATCTACAACACAGTCCTTTCAACAGTTCCAAGAAGGCTCCACACCCATTTGCACTAACTCAGGTGTTTCTGAAGACAGAGATAAGCCTCCAGATAGCATTAACAACTCACTAAAAGAATGCAAATGAACAGCTGTCTGCAAGAGTACAAATCCTTCCATTTCCCACCAGTCAGAGTTAAAGAAGCTTTTTGGATGAGAAGTTTTCAAAGAAAAACAAGTCCAGTTGCCTCATGAAAAAACATCTTGTTTTTCTGTTACACATCTTTACATCACTCTGAAACATCTTGATTGCTTGCTGGGTGTAATGGGAAATCTTTTGGGGAATGCTTAATTAGAAAGTGGGAAAGTGTGACAAGATGATTGAACAATGAAAAAGAGAGCATTCTTGTATATCCTTAGTCTTCTTATAAGTAAGTATAAAAATGCTACACTAGATTCCTAAGCATTTCTGCGCCAGTTTCTTGAAAGAACATTATCTTTCATTAAATTCTGTTGCAGAAGCTGGCCTCTGGTATAATGGCCCCTTAGAGATCCCTTCTGGCCTTTCTAACAGCATTAAAATATTCCCTCAAGCACTTTGGCAAGGAGATTAAATCAGTCCTGTTGATGAATTTGTTTATTTGGTCTGCATAAATTAAAACTACTCTATGTTTAGACCCAGGCATACATTTTATATACAGTTGGTATAGTTTTAGAGTTCTTTCTGTTCTATTATATTTTGATTTTGTTTTTAATATTTTCTGTGCTGCCGAGTTTCTCGGCTATGAGATGGATGGCTATATACAGTGTGTAAAAAAAAATAATAAAAAATAATAATTTACAACATACAATTAAAATGGATGAGAAAAAAGTTTAATTTTTTTCTACATGATTGAATCTTTGCTTCTTTCACCAATTCCACTAAATTATTATTAATAATCAGAACTGGAGAGATAAGGGGAGAAAAATTGTCAGAATTTCAAGATTCTGTTACTGTAGCCTGTATCAATAAAATAGAAGTTCAGTATTTCTTATGGAGTCCCCCCATTTTAGAGATCTAACAATAAAGATAATAATTTATGATAAATAAAATTAATATAGACAATAAAGAAGAGAAGTGACCAATGATAATTATTAATGCTGTACTGCAGAATCTATACATAGTTCTATTTTTGAAAAAAAATGATACATTTTTTCCTACAAACCAGATTTCAAACATTCAGAGCATAAATGCCCCTACCATACAAATACGATCTTTTGTTAACATTTTGACAGTTGTAGACTTAATTCCTATGATATATATGTGTATATATATAATTTTCACATTGCACATTTCTGTATATAAAGGGTCTATATATAACTTACATATATAGGTCGGGGTTTTAGACTACTTTGCAAGTCTCCATTTTATTTGTGTGAAATAGGGAGAAGCCTATCTGATATGTTTTCTCAAGTTAATTTCTTGGCCCAGATTTAAAGCCTCACTTATATGAATGTTGCCTTGGTAGTGGCTTTTCCTCCTGTCCTTCCCTGGGCCCTCTATAGAAGTCCTCTGAATTAAAAGGGGCTGTTTAATAGCTCCTGCCATTTGTAGATTAATTTTATGTTGGAAGACATTTGGTTTCAGTTCATACTGAGAAATAAAGGCAGAAAAGTGGTATAGATGGTCATCACATTTGTCAAGTTCTTTATGTGAAGGCCTAGAATGGAGGCCATTGGCTTTGGTAGATTCTCTCCCATTGGCTGTGCTTGTTGGTGCACTTGGGCTGCCACTTGGTTCTGTTAACGAATTAAGACTATTTAATCAACAGTTAGTGCTATTACTAAAGGATCTGTAGTTATTATATTAATCCTTGATCCCAAGATACTGGCTTTTTTTTCTGCAGCAATGGGAGTATGAGTGGGCAATCAAGCTGTCAATCTTCACACCAGAGATTGGCAACAAACTGCTTTTTCATTCAGTTCATACTAGAAGACTCCTATGCATGGTTTTGCAGCCTAGATAGGGAAGGACCATGATAATGAGGAAATAATGTAGAGACATTGTTCAATTCCCAAATGATTCAGGAGAACACTTTTTGTTTTGTTTTTCTGGATTGAGACACAGTAGAACAAACTATGGTATTCTGCATGAAAAAAAAACAAGTTTTTGCTGATCGGTCCCATACATGTAAAAATATGGGCAGAGGCAATGCTGAAGTTTCACATCAGGATCTTATGGCATCCATCTGTCTGTCTGTCTATCAAATTTATTTACTATCTGCAATTTAGGTCATTTTAGTTTTTTGCCTTTGACTTCCTCTCACAGGTATAAAATAAATCACAAGTGTTGGGAAAGAGACATATAGTTATTTGGCATCTCCTATCATAATATCTTACCATGTTTCTATGAAGCATTATAGATGCTTCATCATCATTTTTTTTACTCTATAGCATATTGTATTTTCTGTGTTCCATTGTCTTTCTCAGCAGCTTAGTGTTGAAACAGATGGCTGATTTTAAAACTAGGAAATGAATGAATTTGATGCTAACATTTTAAAAATCAGAATTACACAAAGCTCTTTATTTTTCAAAACCCAAAAGTTAAGATAAAATCCTTTTTTCTTGCAAAATAATGGACAATCCTAAAATAGTTTGTAGTTAAGTTTTCCAAAACTATACTGATTCTAGTGCTTTCAAAAGTCAGGTAATTGATTTGTCATCCCTTATAAAAATGGAAGGGATTAATAATTTTCCCCATACACTAAATAGATTTACTGCTGTTTTCTAAATACACTAAATAGATTTACTGCCTTTTGAAAAATCTAGTTTGCTACAGTTATCTATTCCCTTGGTACTTGCCTCTAATCTGTACAGTATTCTCTTCTAAAAACCACTGTTTTTAATCTATAGTTTTGCAATGACACACAGCCTCTCTATTAAAAGCCAATTCTATTTTGTATTTTGTAGGAAAGAAAGAAGCAGGTGGAGAAAAGAAGTTTAGTTCTTTGAACAACAGATATTGTATTCAAAGATTAAGAGGATAATCTAATTTATTTGCCCACTGTTTCATGAACAAGTGAACTGAAATGGAAGAAAGCAGATCATTTCACACTATAATATTAAAAGAGTTTTAAAGTAGTATCTTCTAAAGATATTTGTAAATGTCAGAGGTAACATATTGATTTATAAATGTGGCTGGTCTTTCTACAGAGACAGATCTCTTCAGCTCAAGTAATGGTATTGATTCATACGTAGGATGATATAAAAATGTTACTTTCAAATCATATTTCATCTAAACTTAAAAAGAGAAGACACTTCATAACATTGACTCCCCATAATTTACTGGGTGTGTGTATTTGAGAATAACTCTTTTAACTGGTAGATCTCTCTCTCTCTCCCTCTCTCCCTCTCTCTCTCTCTCTCTCTCTCATTATTTAGGCAGTTAGGATAAAACACAATAGTTCAGGGATTAATAATTATCATCAGTATTATTAATATTATACTGAATCTCCTACAATATTTATGGAGTTCAAAATTAAAGCCATTAAAAAGACATAAATTATCTGATGAACTTTCATAATTGCCCATGAGAAACTGTAAGAGTTTGGTGTTTGTATGAGATCTTGAATGATTTCAGATGAAATATCATGTGATTATTTATTATTTATTTATTTATTCTTTGTTTTCTCATGTTGCCACAAGGTTGTACAGTTCTGTCAAGTACCTAACTATTTTGCCTACTTTACTCTAATCTGCCTACCTGGAAAATTCTTCCAAGCTCCAAAATAAATAAGGAATGTGAGAGATAGTTTTTCCATCAAGGAGGTTATATTCATAAATTCACTTTGAAAGCAGGTCCAAGCAAAAAGGAAATGAACTTGAAAAATGAAGGTTTTTTTCTCATTTTCAATTATTTAAATAGTTTGAGAGAAAGAGACAGGATTTACGCTTTTTGAATGGGTGAAGGATCTGCCTTGAGAGGAAGATCTCATATTTACGTGAACTTTAGATCAATAACATTTGTGGTGTTAGAGATCTAGCCAGAACATTAAAAATTAATAAGCAACTGAATGTGTATTTTGAGAATCTGTAAACCATACCTCAGCTAATTTGTGTGTGTGTACATACTTACTTACATACATACAAATTAATGTTGGCTCCTGACGACTTGGCAAGATTTTGGAAGAGGTCACTCAATTGCCTTTGAAGTTAAGGCAGCAATAGAACTCATAGTCTCTTGTTTTTGGCCCTTTTGCTTTATTATAATAACAAACTGGTTCTTTAGCTAATTTAATTCTGCTGAACTCATTAGGACAAGCGTTATGATGGTTTGTGTTTGATACACAATTAAATTTTAGGCTCGATTTAAAATGTCAGCATGATTTGGGTTACATGACGTGCCCTATATATTAAAGCTTATAGTTTGTTAAAGGTGACACTGATAATGACACAGAGCAGAGTCTTTTCTCTAACAACATAAGAAGAAGCCTTGTTGGAACAGGCATCTAGATTAGGATTTATGTCATACATTGAATTTATGATCATTTTATCAATACAAAATGTCAGTTTGGATTACATATTTGAATATTTTCTCACCTAAAATATGTTGCATTTTATATGGAAAATTAATACATCTAGCCTACCATCCTCCCTATTTTACAGTTCTTTTACTAAGATTTTCTACTATTTTTATAAAATGAACATAGCCACATTTATAGAGAGAATTTATTTTCAATTTATAACATTTAAATCAGTTTAGATAAATTATAGCAATGACTTGCATATGTTTTCTGAATACTAAAAAGTAGCATTAACAAAAAAAGTGGGTCAATATTAAAAGCACGCAGTATAATACATTGATTGTTTTGATTCAAACTGGGAAAACCTGAGATCATTCCTGAAAATCATGGCCTGATTTCAGACAAATTATCCTATTATACCAATGCAAGCAATTAGATACTAAGGCCTCAAATCACCTTACATTAAATATTAAATGCCATGAGATTTCTAATTGCAAGAACTGATGAAGATACCTTGCATAAAGAAACAAATAAATTGTTGGGTACATTCACCCAGATGCTGGCAGATGTGAAATCATAGGTGATAAATTAAAAAATACCAATGAAAAATGTATCACACAATATGCCCCACTGTTATTTTATTCTATATATATATATGTGTGTGTGTGTGTGTGTGTGTGTGTGTAGTGGAGTAGAACTTGACCTTACAGTTCTCATAACCATGCCTTGGTGTCATAGGAGGCTTTAAAAACTCTTATTTTGTATGCAGTAGCTCATTGACTGGGATTTTTAGTGTAATTACAATTAGCAACAATCTAAACCCCAAAGGGGAACATATGATATTACCAGCCTTATCAGATGGAACCCAGCAAGCAGTCGAATCACAGTGGTAAAGTGACTGGGGAATGCTGGAATAGTTTTTGCTGCATGGATTGGATCCAGAAGGTCTAATTAGAATTGCTGGGTTAAATACTAATATAGTAGCACTGTCTAGTGCAATCACTGCTGGGTGAGAACTTGTTCCCTCTCTACATTTACTCCCTTGCTTGGGTTCCAGCTGTTTGGTGGTGGGTCTGAATGAAACTCAGTTGATAGTTTTTCTCCTTCTTTCTTTGCCTTCGTGTACATTGCTATTATCCCAAGCAAAAAGACTTCAAACACTGGTATGAGGATTTTAGCATTAGAATTTAGGTATTTGTACAGTATACTCCAATCAAATGGACTCCAGCATATATTCAATAAATATATGCTAATTCTATACCCAAAGACTCAATAATAAATACACTATATTTTAAATACAGTAGGATTTATTTCTCTACAATCCTTGGTCTCAAGCACCGGTCTCAAAGGATATATTTACTATGTGATTTTCCATCTTGAGCTATAACTTAAACTTATTTCCTTCCTGAGAATAATTGAGATGTGTGTGAATAGATTAAATGCTTAGGACCACTCCTGCATATGCAAAATAGATGATATATGCATTGCAAATGAAGGACATAATTAGTAAAATGAAAATGAATTGTATATTTCCCCCCTCCCCAAAGCAAGATGCTTTATGAGAGTGATTGGTTTAATTGGCATCTTTTTTTATGCATTTTGGAAATAGTTCTGTTTTGTTTGACAATTTTCTCCTTCAGATCTAGTTTTCTAAAAATTTCTCTATTTTTCTCAGGTCTTCCTTTCCCCCTTCCGTTCCAATTTTCCTCTGTCACTCACAGCTCTAATTCAGCATATTGTTTTCATTATGCCTGTGTCAAGACACAGGCATGTAATGATGCCAGCTTTCTCCAAACTCCTTCTCTCTTTCAGTTTAAAGATATATTTATTTTGGATGGTATTGTTGTACTGATTAATTTTCTCCACATGTACTTCCCCACTTTTATTTTGGAGCTTGCATTATTTCATATGTCATTTTTTATTATTACTTGAAATGAAAGTAGAGACTGTAAACTAAATCTTAGTTTAAAAAGGAGATAACTGAGAGTAACATTCCTAATTCCTGAGTTTTCTCATCATAATAGTTTTATTTAGGGCAGAAAAGTAATTTCATTGTTTTGTTTTTAGGAAATTGGCAGTAAAAATCTTGCTAATCTGCTGAGAAGCTTCTAAAGATGTATCTATAAAATTATTTTTTACTATTACTTTTTAAAATTCCGTTGAACTGTTCAATTCGAACTTGTATAAGGTCCTATTAAACTCACTTGCTGAAAGTAAAAATAATATACTGCACACAATTTAGTCTAATTTAGATAATCAATAGAAAACAAACACAGAATAAAGAAAAATTTGGAATGAATTGTTGTGAATGAATACTGTATGCTACAGAGATAAGCCACTCTCAAAGAGCAGCACATATTAGTAATCATCTGCCAAATTCAGTTTACTTCAAAGTGCTGGGGACTTGAACTTCAACCAAATTTTCATTTCCCAAAGTTTGTGGATTAAAAATTGTCAAGAAGATGATATTTATGGACTAATGATAGCATATAATCAACTGTTATGTGATATGCCTAAGCATATTCCAAAGATTATTTCTTGTGAGTATAAAAACAAAATGGTTTATCAGTTTTGCAAAGGAATTCTCTTCCCCTTACCCAGCATATTAACTGTGACAGCTTGTACATAATTAGGTAACTTACAGTCTAGAGAAATGACTACATGTTTTTTTAAAGCTTCACATAAATTATTTGAGATATTATGCAAAATCACGCTTGGTTAGGCTCTCCTTATGTTTATGCTGCCAAAGACAGATACTGATAGCCCTTGCTTAACAACTGATCACTTGGCAACCGAAGTTGCAATAGGTCTCCCAAAAACTACAGTTTCAGACCCAGTTTCAGGGTTCCCTTAACTGCACACACACACACAACACACACACACACACACACACAGACACACACACAGACACACACACAAAGAGTCCCGGTCACAAGAATATATTTTAAACACTTGGAAAGCACATCACTTTTATGTCCAGATGCAGTATTCTGCAGATACCTGACCATGATTTAAAAGATTTTTGCCAATTTCTGGTTAAAAAGAGTTAGTTAAGTTTGCTTAACAACTGCTGCTGCTGCTGCTTGGAAAAAAAAAAAAAGCAGTGAAATTAAGTGTCCTGACTTACAACATAACTTAACCTGGAAAGTATGGTGATCAAGGACTACCTATAGAACAATTAACAGTCTTTTAATTAAATTGGAAAAATATTGATGTATGAAAATTTTTTCCTGTCCAAGGACTGGACATAGTAGAGCATAGTGAAGCTGTACCAAATGCTTTATTGCAACATACATTTTTGCCAACAATAGGGTTTTGTTCTTGTCAATACCAACCATGGGCTTTGCAAGGTGATGTTGCCACATAAATATGTCTTTAATACTCAGTTCAAATTAAAATCTCAGTCTTTAAAGTAGCATCAATCTTTGCCTTTTTCCCCAATCATTCTTACACTAGTTGGAGTGAAATTTTCCTTCCATTTTCTGGAGAGCTCTAAGCTACGCTCCAGGCAAGACTTCCACCAAGCCATGTTGCTCACTATGGCTTGTGGCAGAATGAAATTCCTCTTGCCTATTGGCTGCCAATCTTCAGAGATTGCCATCTACAGGGCATTTGCTTATCAACTTCCTGCTTTCAACACACACACCTCTTCCCACTTACCATTTGCTTTTATAAGCTCAAAAAGTGGGTGAGGCTACCTCTGGATGTCAGCAAGTCCTTGGATGTGCCAGGATTTGGCTTAGTTAGTTAGGCAGTGGAACACTGCCTTGGATATTTGAGAAGATATTTATGAGGGAATGGAGGAATGCCTGAAGAAAACTAGGTGTGGGAGAGCTTTTCTCATGAAAAGAGTAGATAGCAACTCCAACTTCACACCTTTGAGGGAAATCAGCTCCCCAGAGAAGAAAATATTAAAAAGGCAGAAAAATATATTTCCTTCAAAGATCTTAAAGAGACAGAAAAGCATGCCCAGTTTTGATAGCCCCAAATCTATCTGTCCCAAGCAGGAGCCAGCTCTATACAAATGCAGATGTAAACCATCAGAAAGACCCCATCTAGAAAATCATGAAGGCAAAGAGATCTAAAATCTGCATACCCCACCCAAACTCTAAGAGTCATTAGCCCAGCCCCAGGGAAGCAGGATATGACTTTTGGGACATAATAGGATTAAATCACAGATATCAAGGCCCAGAAAAGCACACTCAGACTCAGTTCAAAGTTCATGCTACAAGAACTGGAAACTATTCCAAACAAAAGGCTTTCAGAGGCTATAAAAACCTACTCCACATGTGCTCAGCCCTTGATTTCTCTCCTCCTTCCTGCCAGAACCATTTTTCAGTCTGGCTCTTTAATAAACTGTAAACTTCTTCCCAAAGCAGTTGCCATGTTGTTTATTTATCCCCGGCTTGGATGAACCAGGATGAAGACTTTTCTTTCAACACCATGAAATAGTGTTTCTATAATCATATTATCTGTTATTTCCATCTTATAATTTAAATATCTTATTTTATTTTCATATTTTATGCCAACCATATCTCTGCTATATTTTTTAAATTTGTTAAAAAACGCTAAGGAATATTTTTTGTTTTGCATAATTCATTTTTTATTTCCATTTAACTTACTCTTAATATAGATTATTGTTGTAGAAGCGTAATTTATTGAGAAATACTTGTCTTCTTTTAATTAAAAAAAAACTTTTAAAAGAACTTTTAAAAATTCTTTTCTTTTTATTTTATCTAAAATAGCTTGTGTGTTTTTCTGCCTTTTCTTTTTGAGTTCACTGTTGTGTTGTATATAAAGTAACCTTTCATGAAAGCTTTGCTTACAGGCCATACAGTTCTTACGTCTCTTCCTTTATTATAGTTATTTTTGAAAAAGCCTTTCACAGCCCTGAACTATTGTTTCTTTCCATTAACTTCCATATGAAAGTAATGGGTTACTCACAGGGTTATGATCTAAAAAAGTCTATGGTAGCATCTCTGCTTTATGAACCTCAATTGTCAAATTCTGTAAAACCCAAATCTCATCTATTTTTGAAAAAGATCTATGTCTAATGTAAAGATATACTGTCTTAAACTGTCATTTTTTTTGTATCTCCATAGCTCAAGAAGCTGTACATTGTCTAGCAAATTAATAATAGTTTTAAGTTTTAAAAGAGTTCTATGTAGTTTTAATATTTTTCTTAGAAATTCTGTTTACCTATTGGGAGATCACTCCATACTGATCTCCCATTTAACTTCAATATTAATAAGAAAAATCCATTAGTCTATTGAGAAGTTCTCCACAGAAGATTACATTACATTCTCACTATCAGAGTCTTAACTCCATACACATTAATTTCCACACCAACAGATCTACTATGTTCATTACTCTGTATAAGTTCTGCTTGTACTTGATGGGTTTTTTTTCTCATAAAACAGTTCCTTTTTTGTTTCTTTTTTGGCTCCTGCTGAAATAACTTCATTTAAATTTTTGTAAGTCAAATATTTTATGTCCTTTTTTTTCTAATATGTGTTTCTTGTAAGCAAATTATCTCTTTTTTATTTTTTTGTCTTTTGAAGAGCATTTGCTTTTTTACATTCCATGTTAAGCGTTTGTGGTTGACATTCCACGGTTCACCTGGAGAAGTTTCTTCAGAAACTCAATCTTGGGCCTGACACATTCCTTTCTTCCTTGTTAATTATGCATATTTATGTGCATGCCTAGGTGGGGGAGTGGCAGTTAATTTGCAAGGGAATCTTACTTCCCTGCATCTCAGGTAATGGTAATGAATTTGCAACTCAGAATTTAGCATAGAGAACTCTAACAAAACAACAAGCTTTTTATTTAGACTTTCCCCATGTGAATATGTTATATGAATAAGCTTTTCCTTTCCCTCCTTTTAAAATATCTTATATTGATTTTTTTTTAAAAAAAATACTACGTATAAAAGAATGTATTCTCTTGGACAATCCTAGTGAGGATAATACAACATGGGTCATCCTATTATAATAAATACTTAAATATTGCAGCCCCATTCTCCCTTCTTCTACTCCTATGAATTATTATGCCTCCAAGATTCTTTAGCTGTGTCTCCATGGAACAATAGATAGTTTTGCAGAATTCTGCTTTCTTTTCTCCAGCATTGAACTTCAGAATTCATTTTCTCTCTGAGTCAAAATTGACCTAATAACCTCTTTTTAAACTTTCTTAATCTCTCCTAATATTTGTCTTTCCATTCAATAAGGAATGGATACCTCAAGTGAGCTTTAATATCTTCTCATTATTTGGAACCTCTGCATTTTCCTCTTCTCTTTCAGGATCATTTGTACAGAGATTTTTTTTTCTTGATGATATCAAAAAGAAATGCTGCAGAGGCATCTCTTATTGTAGCCTGGGAAATATTTTCTAGCTCCTTATGACAGCTGATGCAGACAGATATTGGTATCATATCTGAAGGATATGGGAATTTTATTTTTCACAACAATGTGAAAAATAAAATAAAGAAATAAATAAACATAACCAGCAACATTAAAAAAAATGCATTCACCCTAACACTCCTTGATGTCTCATAGGCTTTTGATATTACTAACCATGATACTCTTTAGGACTCTCTTTAAGGTTTAGGAACGTAACATATAGTATTGCTATGATTTCTCTCATTTCTCCAGGACCAGGTTGTAAGTTTTGTTGCAGTGGGGAAAGACCTAGCATAAAGCCTTTTCTTTATAGAATCCCTCAGGACTCCACTCTCTCTGCTCCTGCTTAAGATGAAAATGCTGAATGAGATTATTTGTCAAGTTAGGTATTATCAACAATGTTTGATTCTAGCTGTATTTCATCATCATCTCAGGCAACCAAGCAGTGCTTTCAATGCTTCTTCTAAAAATCTGGAAACTTAAGCTACACTAATGCTTAGATGAGAAGAATAGGTTTTGGTTCAACCCAAGCAAGATCTAGTGCCTTTGGATTTTTGGGTCTCTAGGTTTAGAAGTTTCTCCACCTTTAGCTCTGATTCATATTGAATTTCCCCACAAAGATTAAGCAATTTACAGCCTTTTTGGACTGTCTTCTTTTCAGAGAGAAGCATGTTACAGCTATGATTAGGAGAGCTTTTGCACAAATCCATCTTGTGCATTAATTGGGCATTTCAGATGTCTCTGCCCATGCTCATTTATGCCTTTGTTATTTCCTATTTGGATAATTGCAATGGATGATAGATAAGGGGATAGATGGGGAACTCATCAAATTTGCAGATGACACCAAGCTGGCAGGAATAGCCAACACTCCAGAAGACAGGCTTAAGATACAGGAGGATCTGGATAGACTTGAACACTGGGCACTTTCTAACAAAATAAAATTCAATGGTGAAAAAAGCATTTAGGCAAGAAAAAACAAAGGCACAGGTATAGTATAGAGAGTACTTTGCTCAATAGTAGTAACTGTGAGAGGGACTTCTGAGTCCTAGTGGACAATCATCTAAATATGAGCCAGCAGTGTGCTGCAGCTGCCAAAAAGGCCAACACAGTGCTAGGCTGCATTAACAGAGGGATAGAATCAAGATCATGTGAATACGTTAATACCACTTTACAATGACTTGGTAAGACCACACTTGGAATACTGCATTCAGTTTTGGTCACCGCGCTGTAAAAAAGATGTTGAGACTCTAGAAAGAGTACAGAGAAGAGCAACAAAGGTGATTAGGGGACTGGAGGCTAAAGCATATAAGGAACGGCTGCTGGAATTGGTATGTCTAGTTTAATGAAGAGAAGCAACCTAGAATTAAGGAGAAACTTCCTGACAGTTAGAACAATTAACCAGTGGAACAACCTGCCTCCATAAGCGGTGAATGCTCCAACACTGGAGGTTTTTAAGAAGAGACTGGACGCCATTTGTCCGAAATGGTATAAGGTTTCTGCCTGAGCAGAGGGTTGGACTAGATGACCTCCAAGGTCCCTTCCAACTTTACTATTATTATTGTTGTTGTTGTTGTTGTTGTTGTTGTTATTATTAGGCTATCCTTAAAAACCACCAGGAAGGTTTATTTTGTCCAGAATGCAACAGTACAAATAATAATTACCTTGGTGTAATCAAGTAATGTCATTATTTCATGAGCTGCACTGACTCCCTGTGTCATGGCTCAGGACTCTGATTCTGACTCTGAAGAAGCTCCTCCAATTGAAACAGTGGAATATCAGCCCCAGGGGACACCAAGCAAGGAATCACCTGAGGCTGACCAAACACAGGCATCAACAGAATGATGGAAGTTATGAGATATGGCCTTTTAGTCCTCAGACTTAGCAAGTGAAGGGGGAGCATAACAAAGATACTCAATGACACTCCTTGTCAAGCCAAGTGAAAATTATCTTAATTGAAGATAGCTGGTTGCCCTCTAATTTAAGAGGCAATTGTGACCCATCTCCTTCTGTTGGAAACAACTATCTGGTTCTCTTCTTTGATGTGTTCCTTTGGATTGTCATATAAAAAACCTTGAAATGCTGATCTTTGAACTGGCTGACAAATCTAGCTTGTTTTTTTTAAATTTTGTGCTGGATTTTGACTACTTTTCTGCATGCTCCTGTTGAAAATGAAATTATCTGAATACCCTTTTTTCCCCCAAAAGACAGTTTTGATTTAGATTCTTGTCTGCCATTTATCTATTCAGCCTTGAACAAATTGCTATTCTTACCAAGCAAATGTGTGCACAAGAGACTTTGAAACCTGAAACATGATACACTATAAAGTTCAGGAGCAATTTAAGGTGCAGATTATAAAAACCTTCATGGTACAGATCCAGATTTTTTGCAAGGCTGTTTCCAATTATTTTCACTGATCCCATGAGATTTGGTGAATGTGCCTCAGGTTCTTTCTATAAAACAATGTCACCTTGCGGGACCAGAAACAGACCTTTTCTATTGCAATCCTGTCTTATGGAACAAGATCTCCCCCAAACTTGGGATGGCCCTGATCTTGCTGGTTTTTGTAAACACCTGAAAATTTGATTCTTCTCCTAGATACTGGGTCAGAACATTGAGTAAGCTGTACAGAAATGAAAAATGTTAAATGGAATATGTAGCACCTGATCTTGGTAATTTTGTTATTCTATTCTGAATGATAGTTCTTTTGGGTTTTAGTTCTTTTATATTTGTGCTTCTAATAAATTATAAGTCATCCAGAGTTGCTTTTGTAAGTTGGACAACCATATAGATCAAATCAAATTAACTACACCGTTACCTTCATGTTTCGCTATATATTTTTACTTTTTAACGTCAGCCTTGCCAATTTGCATAGCTTCCATATGCATGGAAGACTTCAATTCTTAGTTCTCAGCAATGCCCATGTTTGTTATGGAATTCTGGAAGTTTAACTCCACCTGATACCCAGGTTGGGTAACTTTGCCCAAGGCTTTATTTATTTTTGGGAAAGGTCCATAGTGAGAGTTGCATTGCAGCACGTTTGGATGTGGTTGGATAAAGTTGGATGGAGATTTAATTTCAAGAAAATTACTGCTGCATCAGAAATCATTTCCAGAACTCCCTAACAAACTTGGGCATTGCTGAGAACTAAGAATTGAAGTCTTTCATGCATATGGAAGCTATGCAAATTGGGCAAGGCTGACTTTAAAAAGTAAAAATATATAGCAAAACATGAAGGTAGCGGACTAGTTGATTTGATTTGATCTATATGGCTGTTTAGATTACTTGGTGAGTTTTATCACTTTTATTGGCAGAAGAAATTAGTATCACAAGTGTCTTAAGTTGGAAAAAGCAATGCTACTATAACTTACATTGTTCATGTACATTTCATGGTTTCATGGTTTCTCAAGGATTGTACTTGGCAAATTATAGGGAGGGAAGTCAGAGCCCCAGAAAAGGAAATATTAAAAGAGCAGAAAAATATATTTGCTCAAAAGAATTTTTAAAAGCAGAAACCAACCCTGCCCCCAAATCTCTCTGTGCAGGTAGGAGCCAGCTCTATATAAATGCAGATGTAAACCATCAGAAAGGCCCAAGCTAGGAGATCAAGAAGGCAAAGAAACCTAAAATCTGCATACTCCACCCAAACTCTAAGAGTCATTAGCCCAGCCCCAAGGACACAGGATATGACTTTTGGGACATAATAGGATTAAACCACAGATACCAAGGCTCAGAAAAGCACACTTAGACTCAGCTCAAAGTTTATGCCACAGGAACAGGAAACTATTCCAAACAAAAGGCTTTCAGAGGGTATAAAAAGCTACTCCACATGTGCTCAGCCCTTGATTTCTCTCCTCCTTCCTGCCAGAACCATCTTTCAGTCTGGCTCTTCAATAAATGCAACCATCTTCCCAAAGCAGTCGCCATGTTGTTTATTTATCCCGGCTTGGATGAACCAGGATGAAGACTTTTCTTTCAATAATAGTATTCCAGCCTTAACTCAAGTTTGCAAGCTTTCAGTTTGCTCCCTTGGGTGAATTAAGATGTGAATCTTCACCTACAAAGACCTAAACATTGTAATTTGAGCTATCTTCTTCTGTTTTAGTAAGGTTTTCCTGTTAGGTTCTCAAGAATTGGCCTTTTCCCATCCACGAGGTTAGCCAAAATGGGCCATATCTTTCACCTATATGTTGGAAATGTACAATAGCAATAGGGACCTATTATCACATGTGATGGGAATGTCCTAAAACCTGTGATTATTGGAATAAGATAAGAAAATGGTTGAAAGAAATATTAATGTAGGAGATAGAGCTAAAACTTGAACTCTTTTTATTGGGTATAACCACAGATAAATATGATAAGGGAATAGTCTATTTGATGTTGCACATCTTGACTGCTGCTAGACTGGCTTTTGCACAAAAATGGAAGAACAAAGAAACTCCCACAGATGAAGAGATACTGCATAAAATACTATCTTGTGCTGAAATGGATAGGCTTATGATGGAATTGAAAGATAAAAGTGGATCAGAATATTTTGAAATCTGGGATAAATTGTACCATTGGTGGGAATTGAGGAGGATTGTTGGGGTTATAGATTAGCAAAAAGATGGAAATATATATATTCTTAGGTTAGCAAATAGAGAAAATGTATTTAGTATTGTATAAAAAGTTTATATATATTTATAGTGATAAAGAATTGAATTTAAGAGGAGAAATAATTTGACAGAAATGTTCAAACTGGAATGTTACGTCATGTCCAATGTTTTCTTTTTTTCCTTTTAATTGTATTATAAATAAAAAACTTTAAAAAAAAGAATTGGCCTTTTCTCAGGTAATTCCTACTTTATGGGGACAGCTGCTGGACTTCAAATTATGTTTGATTTCTACTGTTATTTGAATACAAACCTCAGCTTGAACCTGCTTCCAGTATTTGTTGATTTTATATTAATAGTTTCTGGTTTTCCTCCTTATTAAACATTATTCAAGGTTCCTGGTAGACAGGGAGTAAAAGTATCAATTGCAGTAAATAAATAATTAGTGGATACTTTATGGTGGGAAGAAAGTTACTATATTCAATTTAGGGAATTTAAAAACAGGAACATCGAGGATAGTACATTAGTGATTATCATTATTAGGGATGGGAAGAATAACATTTGCACAATATTCTGAATGCAAAAGTGTGATGCTAAATCTTAGCTCGTCTATCTTTTCACAATGTCCTTTTAAGATGCAGAAAAATCATTTTACAATAACAGCATTGTTCCAAATGCTGCCATAAATTATTGAAGTTCCCTAATGTACATCAAGTTATTCTGCAGTGCAGAATCCAATGTTATAGGGACCATTTAGCAGTTGGCAATCAGATTTAGTATTAAGCATTGTGTTTCAAGAATGATGCCCATGACCAGACATTCTGTCTCATGCTTCAGTTATTGCAAAATGCAATATCTTATTAAAACCTTTCCCAAGAAAATTATTGGACTCCAAATTATGTATTTTTTTCCTAACAAAGTAGAAAAGGCTAAAGAACAAATAATTAACCTTGTAACATAGTGTTTAAAACAGTGTTTCTCAACTGTGGCAACTTTCAGGTATGTGGATTTCAATTCCCAGGATTCTTCAGCCAACATTGTTTAGAGAAATCTATTTGGCTTTGGCAAGTGAAGCTGTAGGATGGAAAAAGAGAGAGCCACAGGACAGGCACCTTTAGAATTTAATAGCATGTGTTAAAAGCACATAAAATGCAGCAAAAAAGCAGAGCTTGGTGAATGCTGATGTCTATCAGAATAAAAGTTTAGGATTGATGAGTGCATTGTTCCCATGTGAGTCCCTCAGCATCACTATGTTTGTTACAGGATGAATGATATAATTATTTTGAGATATCAGCACATTCAATCAAAAACCTAATGTGCACGTTTTACTTTTGCCTTTACGTTTTTCACAAATTGTGTACAATATAGGAATCGATCTTGCTGAATGTTTGCTTTCATGACACATACATTTTTAGACATTTTTCTGTCTTTTTCTCCTGTACTGCTGCCAGAAGGAAGAAAAATCTCATTTAAGTGTAGGGTGCCAAACAATACTCTACAGTGTGAGCAAACAATTTGAAAAGCACAACATTGCAAAGATTCTCATTTTCCTTATGAGTTTGGTGGATGACGTTTCCCACACATATAATCAGAACAAATAGTAAGGATGATTTGCACATCTTAATAATAATAATAATAATAATAATAATAATAATAATAATAGTAATGTTATTACTATTATAATAATAATAATAATACTAATAATAATAATAATAATAATAATAATAATAAGGCACTACCTTGACATGGTTGTGGGGCTTGTGTACTCTGAGGAAGATAAGAGCTATGCTAGAGGTTCAACCATACTGGACAGGTCTCATCAGAGGAGTCAGACAAAGAGTGTCTCTCCCATAAAAAATATGGTGAGACGTAAATTTCAGAATGCCATACCGGCTCGGACGTCGCCCGGGTTAACAAGGTCCGCACTAGATATTGGAGTTCCTGGATATCTGGTGAAAAATGGGTTACAGGACTCAGGACTGTTGGCTGAGCAACCAGGGCCAGCAGCTGCAAAACTACTGGAAGAAAAGGTGTTTACCCGTCGCAGATACACAGTGATGGAAAACAAAGAAATAATGATCTGTTACTACAGATCAAGTCCAACAAGAAGAGGATATCTAAAACGAATGCACCAGTTCTGGAAAGAACAACATCCAGAATCAGAAATAACAGAACAGAGACTAGCAGATCAACGCCGATTTATAACACAAAATAAAATATTCACAGAAACAGAATTGAACGAACTGCAAAGGTTTACCCAGGGCAAAGAAATCAAAGCCTTACCAGAAGTAATTCAGAATGTAGAGGCAAACCAGGGGGAGTTGGCAGTGAAGGAATCTAGCAGAGATATACAACTGTTCTCATTTGGAAACCAGGCACCTCTACCTCAGGAAGAACAAAACCCTCTAACTAAAGAAATAAAAGAATTGAAACAAAGAATAACTGAGCATCTAGAACAGCACAAAAACAACAGAATAAGGCTACCTGCATTGAAGCTTGTTCCAAAGAAACAGCTAGCACAAGCATTAAAAGATGCAAATACTGCAATATCAAGTATAAGCACCAATTCACTGCAAGAAACAAACCAACTAATGTACAGCACAGCTGCAGTTATAACAGAATACCTGGGATGCAAAATCAACAAAGAAGAAAAACAAACAAACAGTGCACCAGAAAAATGGAAGGTTAGACTAGAAAATAAGATCAGCAAGTTAAGATCACATGCAAGCAAGCTAGAACAGATGAAAGAAAAGAAGCTGAAGAACAAGAAGACCAAAGAATACCTAATCAAGAAATACCACTTAGAAACAAGGAAGATCAAGGAAGCACTGGAAATAATAAAGCAACAAATAACAGCTATAGCCAGGAAAATCAGTAGATATGAAGCTCGAATTGCAAACTATAGGCAGAACCTCCAATTTCAATCCAATCAGAAACGTTTCTACCAATCCATCAATGGAGAAACTGCAAGGAATCAGTCAGTACCTGACAAGGAAGAAACAGTGCAGTTCTGGAAGCAGATATGGGATAACCCAAAGAAATACAACAAGGATGCGGCTTGGTTAAAAGAGGTGGATGCAAATAAAACAGAAGTTGAAATGAAAGAACTAGTAATAACAACAAAAATGGTAGAAAAAAGAGCAAAGAAAATCAAAAATTGGTCAGCACCAGGTGAAGATGAACTGCATGGGTTTTGGTTGAAACATCTAACTGTTATACACCCACTCATTGCCAACAGTTCAACAATATACTACAAGGAGGAGAAATTGAAAAGTGGCTAACAACTGGGAAAACCTACCTAATAATGAAAAATCCAGCAAAAGGGGCAACACCAGGTAACTACAGGCCAATTACCTGCTTACCAACAACTTTCAAATTACTAACTGGTGTAGTAGCTGATGCAGTGCAACAGCATCTAGTTGAAAACAATCTCTTTCCACCTGAGCAGAAAGGAAACCGCCCCAATAGCAGAGGAACAAAAGATCAACTCCTAATAGACAAAATGATCTTGGAAAACTGCAAGAGAAGGAAGACCAACCTGAATGTGGCATGGATTGACTACAAAAAGGCATTTGACTCTCTGCCACATGATTGGATAATAAAGTGCCTAGAAATAACAGGAGTCAGTAGAAACATCAGAAAATTTGTGCAAAGATCGATGGCACAATGGAAGACACAGTTGCAGATCAATGGTGAGAGGCTGGGAGAGGTTAATATCAAGAGAGGAATATTTCAAGGAGATTCATTATCACCATTACTATTTGTTATTGCACTGTTTCCTCTGTCAACAATACTGAATAACTCAGGACATGGCTATCAAACATCAAAAACATCTGCCAGACTATCCCACCTCCTTTACATGGATGATCTGAAGCTGTATGGAAAAACATCATCTGAAATAGAATCGCTGCTCAACACTGTCCGTATATATAGCCAAGATATTGTAATGGAGTTTGGCTTGGACAAATGTGCCACACTTACTATCAAACAAGGAAAAATAGTGAAAACTGAAGGAATCAAGATGCCCCACGAAAATAACATTAAGAGTCTGGATGAGGAAGAGTACTACAAATACTTGGGTATCCTTCAAGCTGACAACATCAAGCACACTGAAGTCAAGAAAAAAATTAGAGGTGAATACATCAAGAGAGTGAAGAAGATCTTAAAATCCAAACTCAATGGAGGAAATACCATAAAGGCAATCAACACCTGGGCAATCCCAGTCATTAGGTACACAGCTGGAATAGTGGACTGGACTCAAGCAGAACTAAAAGCAATGGATAGGCAGACCAGAAAAATAATGACAATGAATCATGCCCTTCATCCACGCAGTGACATTGATAGACTTTATCTACCAAGGCAAATAGGTGGGCGTGGAATGCTACAAGTACATCAGATGGTTGAAGAAGAAAAAATGGCTTTGGAAGAATATCTGAAGAACAATGATGAAGATGCACTGAAATTAGTATATCAGGAAGGCTTACTAACTACTGGAGAGACCAAACTGGCCTACAAGAAAGACCAAATGAAGAACAGAATAGAGGCATGGGAAGACAAAGCACTACATGGCCAATACATGAAAAAAATAGCTGGGAAAGCAGATAATAATAAAACCTGGCAATGGCTAAGAGCAGGAAAATTGAAGAAAGAGACCGAGGGACTAATTCTGGCTGCACAAGACCAAGCCTTAAGGACAAATGCATACAAAGTCAAAATTGAGAAGACAGCAACAGACAGTAAGTGCCGCCTATGCAAAGAAGCTGAAGAAACAGTGGACCACTTGGTAAGCTGTTGCAAGAAGATTGCACAGACTGATTACAAGCAGCGGCATGACAAAGTAGCAACAATGGTGCATTGGAAGATCTGCAAAAAATATCATTTGCCTGTAAGCAAAAACTGGTGGGATCATAAAATAGAGAAAGTCATAGAAAATGATAAAATTAAACTGCTCTGGGACTTCAGAATTCAAACAGACAAGCACCTGCAACATAACACCCCAGACTTAACAATTGTCGATAAGAAAGACAAAAAAGTCTGGATAGTGGACGTGGCAGTGCCTGGAGATAGCAGAATAGAAGAGAAAGAACTGGAGAAGATAACAAAATACAAAGACCTACAAATAGAAATAGAAAGACTGTGGCAAAAGCAAGCAAGGGTAGTACCAATAGTCATAGGCTCCTTGGGTGCAATCCCAAAACAACTGGAGCACCACTTGAACACCATTGGCATTGACAAATTCGCTATTAGTCAATTGCAAAAGGCAGCCTTATTAGGAACTGCTTCCATCCTGCGACGATATCTGTAATACCATCAAACATCCACATCTGCCTATCCCAGGTCCTGGGTAAGGACTCGATAGGTAGACAAAATGCCAAATCCAGTCTGAACATCTGGCTGACTGTGCGATGATCGATAATAATAATAATAATAATAATAATAATAATAATAATAATAATAATAACCCCCAGTGAGGCACTACCTTGATGTGGTTGTGGGGCTTGTGTACTCTGAGGAAGATGAGAGCTATGCCAGAGGTTCAACCATACTGGACAGGTCTCATCAGAGGAGTCAGACAAAGAGTGTCTCTCCCATAAAAAATATGGTGAGACGTAAATTTCAGAATGCCATACCGGCTCGGACGTCGCCCGGGTTAACAAGGTCCGCACTAGATATTGGAGTTCCTGGATATCTGGTGAAAAATGGGTTACAGGACTCAGGACTGTTGGCTGAGCAACCAGGGCCAGCAGCTGCAGAACTACTGGAAGAAAAGGTGTTTACCCGTCGCAGATACACAGTGATTGAAAACAAAGAAATAATGATCTGTTACTACAGATCAAGTCCAACAAGAAGAGGATATCTAAAACGAATGCACCAGTTCTGGAAAGAACAACATCCAGAATCAGAAATAACAGAACAGAGACTAGCAGATCAACGCCGATTTATAACACGAAATAAAGTATTCACAGAAACAGAATTGGACGAACTGCAAAGGTTTACCCAGGGCAAAGAAATCAAAGCCTTACCAGAAGTAATTCAGAATGTAGAGGCAAACCAGGGGGAGTTGGCAGTGAAGGAATCCAGCAGAGATATACAACTGTTCTCATTTGGAAACCAGGCACCTCTTCCTCAGGAAGAACAAAACCCTCTAACTAAAGAAATAAAAGAATTGAAACAAAGAATAACTGAGCATCTAGAACAGCACAAAAACAACAGAATAAGGCTACCTGCATTGAAGCTTGTTCCAAAGAAACAGCTAGCACAAGCATTAAAAGATGCAAATACTGCAATATCAAGTATAAGCACCAATTCACTGCAAGAAACAAACCAACTAATGTACAGCACAGCTGCAGTTATAACAGAATACCTGGGATGCAAAATCAACAAAAAAGAAAAACAAACAAACAGTGCACCAGAAAAATGGAAGGTTAGACTAGAAAATAAGATCAGCAAGTTAAGATCACATGCAAGCAAGCTAGAACAGATGAAAGAAAAGAAGCTGAAGAACAAGAAGACCAAAGAATACCTAATCAAGAAATACCACTTTGAAACAAGGAAGATTAAGGAAGCACTGGAAATAATAAAGCAACAAATAACAGCTCAATTGCAAAAGGCGACCTTACTAGGAACTGCTTCCGTCCTGTGATGATATCTGTACTACCATCAAACATCCACATCTGCCTATCCCAGGTCCTGGGTAAGGACTCGATAGGTAGACAAAATGCCAAATCCAGTCTGAACATCTGGCTGTGCGATGATCGATCGATCAATAATAATAATAATAATGAATGATGATGGTGATGATGATGATGATGATGTTGAAAGGGACCTTAGAGTCATCTGGTCCAACCCCCTGCTCAGGCAGGAAACCCTATACCATTTCAGACAAATGGCTGTCCAGTCTTTTCTTAAAAACTTCCAGGGTTGGAGCATTCACCGCTTCTGGAGGCAGGTTGTTCTACAGGTTAATTGTTCTAACTTTCAGGAAGTTTTTCCTTAGTTCTAGGTTGCTTCTTTCCTTGATTAGTTTCTATCCATTGCTTCTTGTCCTGCCTTCAGGTGCCTTGGAAAATAGCTTGACTCCCTCTTCTTTGTGGCAGCCCCTGAGATAGTGGAACACTGCTATCATGTCCCCCTCGTCCTTCTCTTCATTAAACTAGACATACCCAATTCCAGCAGCCATTCCTTATATGCTTTAGCCTCCAGTCCCCTAATCATCTTTGTTGCTCTTCTCTGTACTCTTTCTAGAGTCTCAACATCTTTTTTACAGCGCGGTGATGAAAACTGGATGCAGTATTCCAAGTGTGGCCTTACTAAGGCATTGTAAAGTGGTATTAACACTTCACGTGATCTTGATTCTATCCCTCTGTTAATGCAGCCTAGCACTGTGTTGACCTTTTGGCAGCTGCAGTACACTGCTGGCTCATATTTACATGATTGTCCACTAGGACTCCGAGGTCGCTCTCACAGTTACTACTATTGAGCAAGGTACCCCCTATACTATACCTGCATTTGGTTTTTCTTGCCTAAATGTAGAACCTTGCTTTTTTCACCATTGAATTTTATTTTGTTAGATAGCACCCAGTCGATGTTCAAGTCTGTCCAGATCCTCCTGTATCTTAAGCCTGTCTTCTGGAGTGTTGGCTATTCCTGCCAGCTTGGTGTCATCTGTAAACTTGATGATTTCTGCATCTATCTCCTCCTCCAAATCTTTGATAAAGAGGTTGAAGAGCCCTGGGGCACCCCACTACATACTTCTCTCCATGTAGATGCAGTTCCATTGAGGACCACACGCTGAGTACAGCCGGTCAGCCAGCTACGGATCCATCTGGTGGTGATGCTGTCTAACCCACATTTTTCTATCTTATCAAGTAGTTGTGATCTAATTTATCAAATGCCTTACTGAAGTTCAAGTAAATTATATCCACAACATTCCTCTGATCCACTAATTTTATCACTTGGTCAAAGAATGCAATAAGATTTGTCTGGCATGATCTGTTTTTGACAAACCCATGTTGGCTTTTAGTAATGACTTTGTTTGCTTCTAGATGTTCGCTGATTCTTGTTTGATTATCTTTTCCAAAATCTTCCAGGTATTGAGGTCAGGCTGATAGGACTGTAATTTCCTGGGTCCATTTTTTTTACTTTTTTAAAGATGGGAACTACATCAGCTCTTTTCCAGTCCTCCAGTAGTTCCCCAGTGCTCCAGGATTTTTGAAAAATATAGTTCAATGGTTCTGAGATCACATCTGCCAGTTTCTTGAGAACCCTGGGGTATAATCCATCTGGTCCTGGTGATTTGAATTCGTCTAGGCTGGACAGGTGTTCACTTACCATTTTCTTGTCTATCTTAACTTGCGTTTCTATTCTGTTTTTTATAGCACTATTTTGGGTAGTTTGGTCTGTTTTTTCCCTTGTGTAAAGACAGATGCAAAAAACGAGTTTAATAATTCTGCTTTCTCCCTGTTGCTTGTTATCTTCTTGCCACTTTCACCCACTAATGGACTAATCATTTTCTTCACTTTTTTCTTGTTTTTTACATGTTGAAAGAAACTTTTTTTGTTATTTTTGACTTTGGTCGCAAGCCTTAGTTCCTTTTGAGCTTTAGCTTTCCTCACTTCATCTTTGCAGGCTCGGGCTATTTGCTGATATTCGGACTTAGTTATGTGCCCCTCTTTCCACTTTCTATACTTGTCCTTTTTATCTTTCAATTTATCAGAGAGTTCTTTATGCAGCCATGCTGGTTTCTTCTAAGAGTTGTTATTTTTCCTCTTTATTGGTATTGTGCTAGACTGGGCTTTTATTATCTCACTTTTCAAAATTTCCCAAGCTTCTTGAATTGTTTTCCCCTTGATGATTCTCATCCATTGAATCCTTCCCAAACCCTCTCTAAGTTTATTGAAATTAGCTCTCTTAAAGTCCAAGACTCTAGTTTGACTGTGTTTTATTGCTTGTGCTTCCATAATGTTGAATTCCAATATTGCATGATCACTTCCTCCCAAGGTTCCTGTGGCTTCAACACCTTCTATCATTTCATCTCTGTTAGTGAGAATTAGATCCAAAATGGCTAATTCCCTAGTTCCCTTCTCTACTTTTGGGAGACAAAGTTGTCTGCTAGGTTTGCAAGGAATCTGTTTGATCTTCCACTTGGTGCAGAGTTTGTCTCCCAGTTGATGTCAAGGTAGTTAAAGTCTCCCATTACTATTGTGATGTGCTTCCTACATATCCTAGTTAGCTGACTAGCAAAAAGTTCATCTATTTCCTCTGTTTGGTTGGGTGGCCTGTAGTATATACCTATGGCAATGTCATTTCCCCCCCTTTTATATTGACCCAAATGCATTCAAGACAGTTTTCATCATTGTTGTGCTTTATTTCTGTAGAGATGTAGTTATTTCTTATATAGAGAGCAACTCCACCTCCTCTTTTATTTGATCTGTTTCTTTTAAATAATTTAAATCCCTCTGGCTGTGTGTTCCATTTGTGGGTTTCATCCCACCATGTTTCTGTAATGGCAACAATATGATATCTGCCCTCATTAACCTGAATTTCTAGTTCACCCTGTTTGCTGTTCATACTCTGTGCATTGTGTATAGACATTTGAGTCCTTTATGACTGACCCTGCGTTTATTGTCTACATAACCTGTGTGGTGCCTGAGTTCCCCTATTGTCTTACCACCTATTTGGTTAGTGCACTTTGTGTGGCACTTGCTATTAGAAGCTTGATTTTGCTTGACAGCAAGATTGATATTCTTGTCCACACACACATCTATGTTACATGCACTGATAGCCCTATTGTTTTTAGATTGCTGGGGACAGGGATGTTCTGTGTCAATTAACTCACTGTCCCCGCTGTTTAGTTTAAATATTCCTCCAGAAAATCTGTGAATTTATAGCCAAGTAACTCAATCTCTTTCTTTGATGGATGCAAATCATCTCTTTTGTACATTTTTTCATTGGACCAGCTACAGACATCGTGACTAATATATCCAAAGCCTTCCCCTTTACTCCACTCCTTTAGCCACATATTGAATTGTGCTATACGCTGACCTTTTCCATTTTGCTCCTTATACTGGTAAAACTTCTGAAAAAGTAAGCCTAATCAAAGCAAACAATATCAGACAACACAGACAACATTACATACCTATAATTATGCTCAGGTACTTAAGATTTTGTTAAGGAAATGATTTTCCCTCTTACAATTCAATGCAATATGATAGGAGGCCTTTCTTCATGAAATGGTCCCACATTAGAAGGGGGAAGCTTAAATTACAGTTACCAAAATGTGCATATTTGGACAATACTTATAGTGAATTAGTCATCATTATAGAAACGAACATATTGGGAAGAATGTCATTATTGAAAAATAATGCAGAGTTCAAGTAAATAAAAGCTATGTACTGTTTGGGATCTAACATGCCATGTTAATATCACCTGCCACTGATTTACTTTACCATTGTAAATATTAAGTTTAAAAATAGGAGAGCTAAAAGCCTGAATTAGAAAAATGAAAAAAAAAAACCACATTCTATACAAGAGACCATCTGCTGGATATTTTGTTCACTGTCACATTGCTTCCCCCCCTCCAAGAATGCTTTTATAGGAAATCTTATTGTAAATTTGAGAAGAGATAACAAGATGTTGTTTTAAGATAAGGCTGCTACACTTAATCTCTGGGTTACTATCAAGAAATATTTGTTCATTGACTCTACTAGCACAGATCAGGCTAATCAGTTCACATCAGTTCACTCAAATTGTTTCCCCCTTTCCACTTGCTATTTGTATAGGTTTTACATCTAAAGTTCATTTGGGGCAGAGCAGCGAAGGGGAAGAGTTCAGTCCCTGATAATTAAAAAACGGAAACCAACTTTGTCTTTGTGCATTTAATCTTACCAAAACATATGCAATTAAACAGTACTACTTTTAACTTCTCTCTCACATAATAGTACATTCAAAGCAAGAGCAATAGGGAACAGCTCATTGCCAGCTCTATAGACCAATATAGTAGTCTCTGTAGGAGATGAATAGGCTGAGCCTGAGGGAGAAGTCAAATGCATCATCAGTCTCAAGTCCCTTTGTGCCTACAAGAGATCTAAGTCCAGCTCATCTTGAATTTTTTTTTACTCTTATCTACTGTCTATTTGCTTTGATCATTAGTGGTTATTAAATTATTTGTTTAGCGTATGGCATCTACAGGGCTCATGCAATCACTGATACACAAATACATCCCCCCTAGACACACACATATTAGTAGTTCAGATTCTTGTAGAGAGCACTAGCATTCAATAAACCTATATTCAGTTGAACTTCCTGGCATCTGATTTACTGTGTGTGACAGTCTCAAGACAATTACCATTTATGTGTTAAAACAGGAGTGTCAAACTCAATTTCATTGAGGGTTGCATCAACATTATGGTTGCTCTCAAAAGGCCAGTTGGTGTCCCCTTCTCTCTCTCAGGCTTGCTCCACAGAAGCCTCTCCTCTCCGATCCCCTTCTCTCCCTCAGGCTTGCTCCACCAATATCTCTCCTTTCCTCCCAATTGCCTTCTCTTCCCCCCATTTCTTCTCCTTCCTGCCAAAACCCCTCCTGTTATATCACCTCCTCTCTTTCCCTATGCATGCACTCACTGCCTGGCTGGCCTTTTCATGTAGCACTTCATCAGCTGGAGCTGCATGCACTGATTCTGGGATCCCCACCAAGCCCTAGCAGCTCCGCAGCTCCAGCTGACCCTTCCTCGAAGAATGCGTGTAGCTGCCGGCCATCCCCAAGATTGCCAAAAGCCTCGATCAGCTGGAGCCACATGTGCGAATCCTGGGGCCTCAGCAGAGACCCAGCAACATTGCAGCTCCAGCTGACTCTTCTCCCAGGCCTTTCTGGCACTGCCGCTGTTTCAACTCAATCCCTGCTACATACTCAATCATCCCTTCCTACTAGTCTGCTTGCAGACCAGATCTAAACACATCATGCACCGGATCTGGCCTGCGGGCTTTGAGTTTGACATTTCTGTGCTAAAATGACAAGGTTTTCCATTGATTCCATCCAAATTCCTTCAGAAACAAGATTAAATCCTGACATTGCTAACTTTTATTTTATAATTATATACTTTGGTACATTCCTTTGTGAGTGAGGCAAAAGTTGACTGTTGACCACTAAGCTGATCTTGATTGATTAATACTTGTATGGAAGATCACTAGAAAATCCAACTTTTTCCTTGTAGATACTGTTGCAATTGTTATTATCTCATTGAAAATGGGCAAAATTCAGAGTCTGTGTTTTAATGTAGAAGATTTCAGATTAAAAACACCTTAAAAACACATCAGGAAAATTTTAAAGTCACCTTATTTTGTATCTCTTCTCTCAGAAAAAGTTTTTATTTCCTGTAAGTAGCAAGTGGAACAGATGAGCCATGTGTTCAGTATACAATAATCTAAACTGTTTCATCTGGGACTTTCAAACCAGAAAAACTAGAAATATACTATAAACACCCCCACACACATACACACAAAATAATGGAAGAAATAGCAACAGCAGCTCCTTTTATGGTAGACAAATGAATGTGAAAGCTTGTGAGTAATTAATCAAATCAATCTTTGCAAATCTATCTTTGTTAAAAGCACACCTGTGTTTGTGCTGATCCTGAATAAAAATGTGCAAAGTATTCATTCCCTATTGATATTTTTCTTTTTATGTGCTGGAGAAGAAAAATGAGTACTTGGAGCAGTTTCCTAAAAATAGAGACAAATGCTGTGTAAGATGTGGAGAAGTTTAATTGAAGAACCAGTAGATATGGCCTCTTCTTAGTACATACAATAGTGGCATATTACATATCCCATTACAAATATTATATGTAACTAATGATACTAAAATTATTGGGAAAGGGAAGTTGCATAATTGATATTTCACAGGGTTTTTGTTGGGGGAGGTTGGCAAAAGGAGTTTTCACCTCCTTGAGTTATTTGTAAAAATAATAAAGGTGGCTATAAACAAACACAACGAGATAAGCGTTAGCTTACAATTTTTCTGGCAGCTACTCAATATGTTTCTGACATTTCATTATTAAGAATATCCCTGTTGTAAATTTCTTCCAAGTATCATTTCTGTCAGAAATGTTAGGTGAAAATGTGCACAGTTCATATTAAATGGATCATCTGGTCTATCAAAATCATCATAAAAATATAGAATTTGAAGACACCATTGACTCTATCGAGTCCATCCCTGATCAAAGAAGGTACCAAATTAAAGCTTTCTCAACATTTAGAATCAATGAAGCCAAGCCAACTTATATAGAGAATTGGTTCCTTATAAAAACTTTACCTTATATCCTAAGGAGGTCTGTACTACATTCATATCAAGATAGGGATATGTTTAGAGACATTTTCAAATCTTTGGCAACCTTATCTGTTCAGTGACCACATTTACACCAGTCAAGTTAATTCCAAGTCACCATATGTATATGGATTGCACAGCTATGTGATATAGTTTATTTGGGTTTGACATGTTCCATTTCAAAAGCAAAAGAAAATCATCTTGAAAAGATAGCTATGTAAATCTTTAATTTGACATTCCTTGTACTTCCTTATACTTTACTAATACCACAATTAGCTATTGGTACAGAATGAATCTACATCAGAGAATGGGGACTAATGAATTTCCAGATGTTGCTGAAATTCAATTTCCAGCATTTTTTCTCATGGCCATTTCCTGGTTACATTTGTTACTTTTCCTCAGTTTTCATGATATGAAACAATTAGTGATAATAATACAGTGACTCATATTGCAGTGTAAATTCCCTGATGTTTTGACATTTTATTGTCAATATTGTTATAGTTACCAATTACTCAAAAATTGGTAGATCAGTTTATGAGTCATTCAACTTATAAATAATGTAGGCCAATGTTCTCCAATGTGACATTCTTGAAATGACTGAGTCTTATAACTATCAAAGTTCCCAGATGGAAGCCACAATACCTCTGAATCATGCAGAATGGAAAAATTTGGCATGAGTAACTAAATGAAATATATTACAAAAATGACTTTCCAATTTAGAATAGAATTTTGGTAATCAATGTTTTAAACAGAGATGGTTGAAGAATCTGATGTGTGCATTTTTAGTTCATTTGATCTCCTGAACTGACTTATGATTGAACTGCATTATCATACATCAGATGTTTGTAGTTCTCTCAACTTGGTAATGTTTTTTGCAGTTAAAAATAGAATAAATTACATTCATTAAGATAAAATATATTTCAAAATGCATATATTTAGATAAATAATATTATGACAAAATCCTTTATATATTTACTGCTTTCTAAAAATCTATATTTTAAAGAAATGTGATGTAAAACAAAGTGTAAGTGAATATAAAGGAATGAAGAGAACTCTATCCAGTCTTCCTTTCAAACCAACATTACAATGTTTTTGCCAAATGATAGCAATAGCACTATTGGAAGGCTGAGTCAGCCTTAAGCTGGTCAGGATTGAACTCCTGATAGTGTGCAGAGTTAGCCTGCAATATTGCATTCTAACCACTGCACCACCACATAAGAGTAGCTCTTATGATGCTTCTCACAAGAATGAGTCGTGTTAATGTGCTCTGTAATGCTAGTGAATAAAGTAGTTTTTAATCAGGAAGAAACTGAGGAGTATCAGATATTAGGGAGCTCACTTATTCATCAGTTCCAGTTACCATACTTTATACTCAGAGTAATGGTACTTGTAATCCAAAAGTACTCAAAGGAACTCTCTAACAGATCTTGAAATATCAGACCTGCTAAACATTTGTTAAAATTAGGTCCCAGCTACATTGCCAATCTCTTTCTCAGAATCTGCTGCTATCAATCTATTTGACAATCTCCTTTCATTTCTTTTGCTATGTAAATCAAGATTTACAATATAAAAAAATACTGGTAGAGCTGAGCATCAAATTTTTCAACATATATTTTTTTTAAATACATTGCTTTTCTTACATGTGGGTGACAATATTAAAAGATATAAATATTCAAGTAACTGTATGTATTGCACTGTTAGGGCTCAAATTCATAATAAAGATTGTATTAGATGGTATTACTCAAGAGCTTCTCTTAACGTGTATGTGATAGAAATGAAAAAGGTACAATTTTCCTGCTGTTTCTACAGTCAGGGATTTGTGAAATCCTGCAGGGAATCAAGGAAGATCTGCATTACAAATTTCAATGTATAATTTCTCAGCTGTCCTGCTTATATGGAGTTTGCCAGAAATGGCTATATTTCATTTTAAATTGCTCATAAGCCAGGAGTTACAGGCAAAATATATATTTGAAGTCCTCCAATATCCAAAGTTTTTAAAAGTAATAATAAAAAATAAAATAAAAACCCTCAATGTTAAAATAATGTTTGAGTTTGAAATGAGTTAGTTACTTGGTACAAATCTCGGAAACAGAGAGAAAAATAGCCATGGTTCTGTACGAGGGACGAAAATAAATTGGAAGACCTGTGATACATTTGTGTGTACAAACATAATTTAAGAAGTTCCTTCCAAAGGAAGCTAGAGGTACTGCTAAACCTTATTTATTTTTTAGATAAAGCAAGCCATATATTTGACAGTAATGTGGAGGTATGAGAGAATGGTAGTATCTTCACAAAAAAATTGATAGATGACCAAACCTGAAAGTAATTCTTGAAGATAGGCTCAAAATCCTCAACATCTCTTGCTTTTTCAAATATTGTGCACCCACATTTTACTGCCACCTTCTATATTTAAAATGTCTTACAGACTGCTAGAATGAAATGTTTTTTTTCTTTATGAAGTCATTTTTCCTTTGGTTGTCCTTTCTATGGCTTAAGTCATCCTTCTTTAACCTAGGGTGCTATCAAATAATCTGACATGCTGGCAGGAAATTCTTCGAACAATTAGAACCAACTTTGTTTATCTTCAAATAAAAATCTAATCGTTTCCCTGAAGACCATATACATCCAGATGTCTTTGGTTGTTTGTTTGTTGGGGTGGGTAAATAGTGGTAATAAACAAACTCCTGCAGATTACTTGATGTCATGATGAAAACCATGTAGCACACAGAGCATTGTGTCACATCCATGATAATGAGTTTATTAGCTGGATGTGCCATCTAATGTTGCCACAGTTAGTATTTAGTATTTCACATAAAGGCAACACTTGATGTATTCCTGACATATTACTCTAGAAATTCCATAATTCCCATCCCTCGTGGGATGATTAGTACTGTAAATCTCATACTTCTGGAGGACAAGAGCCCATGAGAGACAAGTCAAAGCTATGGGGAGAATGAGAAATGGGGGGTATGACTGGATCTGAAGACAAGTCATGAGATTTGGTCTGACCATGCCAATCTCACCCTTTTCAATTGTTGACTGACCTTTTGTTCACCAATATCAAGTAGCGGTCCATTATGTAATATGTTTTGTCTTGCTTCTGATGTTTGAAATATTAGTCATGTTTTTACCATTTTCATCTTGATAAGGTCTGCTATAGGAATTTAGACACTCAATTCTTTCACTCTTTGAGGGAGATGGGTGGTTTAAAATGTGAAATATAAATATTAAAAAATTGTTGTTTGTAACTCTCTTTTCTCACAAATAATTTTAATGGAAGAATTTTGATTATGTTGCAATTTATATTTGCAAAGAAATGATTGGAATTAAGATGTTACTGGTGTCACTTGTGATTGTCATTCAGCTTTTTCAAATAAGCTGCAAGATTCACATTCCTGCAGTAAGATTTTAAACAGTCTTTGGTATGTAATAAACATAATTTTAGTATTCTCTCCAGACTAGTTTTCCCCAATCTGATGAAGACCATCGAAGGAAAACTTAAATATGTATGAATGTCTGAATAAGATTAAAAATCTGTCCTTAATTTTCTTTGGAACAGGAACTCTAATATATGATATGTCTGGTATCCCATCTCTTATTTTTGCAATACTTATGATTTAGCTCTTTGAACTCATCCTCAGTCCCAGTTAAAAAGAAGCTGTGTCAGCTGAGTCCTATTTGTAACAATATGCATAACTGGGTCATGGACAGATAAGCATGTGGTATGAACACTATAACTAGCACGAAGTTGCTTAACTAATCCAGAGAGTGTTTGCTTTAACTCTAATAGATGTAGAATTCTTATTTCCTCAGTAAGTTTCACTCACTAGGAACACATAAAGTGGTAATGGATAAAGTTACTTCAAGCTTCTCTAAGATGCTGCTGATCCTGCAGGGTTTTCCTTTCCAGATAGAGAAGGAAGAAAGTGTACACTCTCAACCTCCCTTATGGTTTAATGGGAGGACTAAAAAAAAATGGTTGGCACATGACAGACTTTCATTTCATATGCAGGCAGCATGTAAATATGAGTTATTCACTGAAGGAGAGAATGGCTGGAACAGTCATATCTTGATGTCAGAACCCATGTGCTTTCCTCTCCCAAGTAATCTGTGAATCTTTTCTCCAAGAATAGAAATTCAAACATCATTTTTGTTCTTAAATTATAAGTTAAAATGGATATCTTTATATCAAGATAGTGATATAAAGTCTATCAAGATATTTGGAACAGCGCTTGCCTGATATCTGAACTACATCTCCCTTACTTAGTTTTTGAAAAAACATAAAAACTTTTGTCATTTGGGATGAGTTACACCATTCCATCATGAAAAGAAGTGCATCAGAATGATTAATTGTAATTAATTAATTGTAATTGCATTAACTGATTTTTGTTCTGAATCTCCTGATATTAATACTCTAAATTGCTTAGAGCTTTGTTCTTGCCTAATCAGTCTATTTCCATTTTCCTGACAACAATGATGAGAGACCTTTATGGCTTGACTTCCTTCTGAGGACAACTATTGGTGTTACCTGCTGCTTTCATGCACTGCTGACAAATTGAGTTAAGACACTGATATGCAGGAGAAGCATTTTGTCAGTTTAATAACAATGCATTTTTTTTTCTATATGCCTTTCAAACCAAAAGGATAACAGAATGTGTACCAGCACATTCTAGAACCAGAGTTGTTAGAAAGCAGAAATAAGTTCAAAACCAATAGCAAAAATATAGAACTCCATAGGCAACTTCACAGGATCATCATCCCATACAATGCTTTGGCAACCAAAACTCGATTTCCAATTTAGTCTGTGATATTAGGAAAGAAAATGATTTTCTTTTTTATGCTGAATAAAGGCTGAGAAGAGGAAAAAATGAAAAAGAGGAAAGAGAAGCATTCCCCAAAATTGGAAGAAGTAACAAAGAATCATTTCTGCAGTTATGCATGTTGCTATGGAACTATTCAATAATAACTGATACATCTTTTAGCTGGAATGAAAATGGTATGCATGTTCTCCATCTTTATGGCTGTTTCTCTTAAATCTATCTTTATCCTCTTTTGCTCTTGCTATATAACTGCAGCAATAAAGCTGCTAAAGGCCATACTAAAGCTCTTTGCAGATGCGCTAACAACTATAATAGTGGTATTTATTAGATCTCATCAAAACATTGCACTCTTATATTCTGAATATAATTTAAATTAACAGCTGAAGCACAGGGCTTGAAGCATAGGGTTTGCTTTAGCCTTCCTAATTTGGCTTTGTGTTTTATGATTCTCATCCATTTTTTTGAACTGAGAAGAGAAATCAAAGGTTGTTATGAATTAAAGGGTAGTAGTGCATAAAATTCAGATTTTCTTATTTTTTTAAAAAAAAATAAGTTGCACTTAGAAAGCTGATATGCTTATATTTCTTACTGCAGGCTGTGCTTCAGATTAGAAATCACTCTCATTCCATTCTTCAGCTTAAAGTAGGTGAGAAAAACATGCATGCATTACTTTCTCTCCCATTATTCTTTCTTTTTTATTTCTCTCTTCTTTCTTCTTACCTTCTTATCTCTTCTTTCTCTCACATATTATCTGTGCATGATATAAAAACATATGGCTGATATATTTCTTTAAATAGGAAAGGCAATTGCTTGATTTATGACTGAATAGATCATATTATACCTGTGTATATAATACTGGGTTATTGATTTTTGCATGTACATGGATAAAAACTTTATTCATTAGGCTAGGTGGAGAAAGAAACTACTGTATACTCCAAAATTCAGGTCAGTAGAAATAAAGGGAGCAGATGGACATCAAACCCAATACAAAAGATAATATAGAGTTAACAGGGTATACTTAGGCACTGCAAAAGCACTTATGCGAGGTGATAGTCTCACAGATGATAAGGAAATGTTATCTAGTAGATGTTTTCCTTATGGTATTTTTACAACACATAGTAACTCAATGTTGGGCTGGAATCCTGCCGATGGGAGATGGAAGTTCTAATATGCATAATAAGTTGCAAGTACAACTACAGAATATTACTTGTCTTTTTCAGGCCAATCAGCAATGAGTGGAGAAAGTAGAAAAAATGGAAAGAAAGAAACAAAAAGAAGTGTCAGATGCTATACTTCAAGTTCTTCATCGATAGCCTTTGTTAGGAAAACTAAGACTTTAATGAAGAAGAAAGGAAACAGCTATTTTTAAATTCCAACAATCTAAACATAAGACAACACACAGAGGGAAGGAAAAAAATTGGAAGACATCAATAAAAAAACAAAAAGCACCAGACACTTATGTTGTTCCCCTAGAGAGTGTTTCCCAATGAACTCTCCCAAGCAGAAGCAAATTATAATTAAATGCAATGCAGATATTGGGGCAAGTAATCAAGGGGTGTGGGGCAAAGGATCTCTTCTCCTAACCTTTTACTTTTACTTTGATAGTATGGGAGTATTGCATTCACACAGATTCCATAGATTTTGTGGCAAAAAAACCCAACCTCACTCTGAAGGTAAATCTTGATTCACCTTGAGGAGGTTGTATAAATAACACCAATTTGCTCCCTAGTGATGAAATATCTGCATCATCACCAATCATGATCAGGTGACATAGCTGATGAAGAGCTGTTGCTAAGGGGAATGGTTTGGATGGCATAGACTGGTCACTCAGAGTAACATGCCAAGCTAACCATATGTTCACTAGCATGACATACATATTGAAGATAAATCTTTATTTCAGCACCTATAGGGAAGGTATTCCAAAATATTATGGCAGTGACTGAAAAACCCTGAATATTTATTCATAGAATTGCCTTGGCTTCTGGCTATGGCTTGTAATATTATTACATAATAATGCTTTCTGATGTAAACTTTAGGCTCTGGTATTCTGACATTATGAATATAGAAGCCCTACCACCAGTGACATATGGGAACATCAGCATTGTCAAAATAGTGGGGTAGCTGGTGAATTGAATTCCAGAACTTTTTACTTGTATATACTGCTACAAAGAGCCAGATATTTGATCACTTGAGCATGCCTACCATTTTGATATTGTTGTCTTCCACCTGAGGATGTCTATGCTAGCCACACCACCCATGACAATCTCAGGTTTTAGCAGCCTGAATAACTTTCCAGGAAAAACTCATTGAGTGGATACTACATTATTTTTATAAAATTGTACAGTCTGTAGCTTTACTCAGTGCTTAAAGGAAGAGAGATCTGGGTATCTTTTCATCTCAGTCCATGAAGTCCATGTTGTTAACTATCTACAGAATATATTATGCAGAATTTTCTTAAAAGCTGGGATTTATTTTTCTGCCCAGGAGAGAAGTTTGACACAGGAATTGTCTATGACAGTGGAGGCAAACCTATGACATGTGTGCCAGAGGCGGCAACATGTGTTGTTGCCCCAGCCTCACCTCCCCGGTGACCCTCTCCTCACCAGCAGCCCCCGTGGAGGAGAGTCGCCCCCAAGCATGGCCCATGCAGAGCAGAGCAGCCAAGGACACGGTAGCCAGGCAGCATGGACAAGACTCTGCCTCATGCCCCATCATGCACAGTTGATGCTGCATGGGCAGAGGGCGTGGCTGCCATTGGTGCTGCTGGGCTGCCTAGGTGATCTGCGGTGGGCCCTGGAAGTGGTGAGTGGCCCTGTGGGCAGGCAGGGTGGGAGACAGGGTGAGGGTGGAGCAGGAGCAGGGCCAGTTTTGGGGCACTTGGTCTCTAAAAGGTTCGCCATCACTGGTCTATGACCTAGATGCACCTAAGTGGGGCTGAGGGATTTCCTTTTTAAAATATATTTTTATTTTCCAATATAGTAAAATATACAAAACAAACAAGAACAATATATAATTATGCCCTCCTTTCATCTTTTTGTCAACTAATTATTACATTAAACTTTTCTTCTTCATCCCTTTTTAATCCCCAAATGCTAAAATAACTCAGGTTTTTTAAGTTCTTTCAACAAAAAATTTACATAAGGTTTTTTTTTTAAAGTATTTTATCATATTTCTTTTGACCAAATTGGACAGCTTTGCCAGGTCTGCAAGTTCAGTAAATTTTATAATCCAATTTTCCACATTTCATTGCTTTTTTTAACTTTTTGCCTACAATAATCTTGCCAGAATTACTGTATACAATATTAATTTCCCATATTTATTTTTCTAATTCCTTGTTCAAAAAATTCAATAGACATGTTCTGATTTCATAATAAAGTTAGCTCATAACTTCTTTTGCACTGTTGTATGATCTGATACATCTTTTTTTTTTTTTTGCTTTCTCACAAATTACAAGAGAAAGCAGGGATTCTTAATCCCCTAATGTCAGGATAAACCTTGGGTTGTACCCAGTCCTTAATTAACCATTAAGTAAAATAAGTGTGTGTTTAGGAAACCAAGGGAATGGGCAACACCATAGAATTTTTCTCCCTGTCTTCATGGCCACCCTCAACTTTAGTTTTCAGTATTTCTTGAGTCTTAATCTTTTGTGAGCTAAGCAATACAAGGCCCAAAGGACAGAACTGTTGGACTGTGATTAAGGCATCAATTGCCCTTAATCTAGCCCTTGTTACATTCTTTTCCCCCAATGTGCTACAGCATTCTCTTTTTTTACTACTTCTCCTCTTCCTCCAGTTCTATCACATTATCATTGTCTTTGGACATAGTTGGTAGAGTATCCAGGATACCTAAGTGAACATGCTGGACTGTCAGTACTTCTTGACTTGTTTCTCATGTCTATTCCTCTTATTCATCTGGAGTGAACAAATCTTCAGAACTTCATTTGAAATTATTGTGTAGTGCTCCAGTAGCTAGTATCCTATCACTATATGTATGCTATCTCTTCTCCCCCCACACATACTTTGTATGTAGCATTCTGGAGACATGCATTGCTTGCTTATGGGGTCTTGTGGAGCTCACCTGACCACAGAAGCCAAGACTGTTTTTTTGATACTAAACTGCTTCTCCTTGTCTTATATACAGCTGCTGATAGCAGTAGCTCTTGTAGTATACCTACTGAGAATCTGTGAATTACTTTGAAGTTAGTGCAGGTATTTAGCCTTGGTGGGACTTTCAGAAGTTTGCTTAGTTATTTGGAAAATGTTAACTAGAATGTAGACTACATTTTCACTGGATTCCTAGATTCTCGCTTATTGATTTTGCCTCATGACTGAAGGTGAACTTTTCCATAACATCAGATCTTCCAACATACTTTTCTTGATTACCAAACTTTAGTATTTATATATTGAAATTTTACCTGTTTACAGGCACATATTTGGAGTTATATAGTCTATAATAAAACCATAATAGGAAATAGATTAAAAGTTATTCTGTGTTTGCTTTACAACAGCTGCTCAGAGTCACCTTATAAGGGAGATGGAAAGCATAAAAAATCAGTAAATAATAAACAGATTTTTAGATGTTGTTTTTCCTGCTTTCCTATACCTTATCTAAAACCACAAAGAAAATCAAAGTTTAGGCAATCCTCATTATGCATAAGTGTGATTCCAATTCAACCTTCCCCTTGCTCTTCTTGTTCCTTCTCACATAAGGAACTACATTATTATAGTGCTTAAAAGAAAAGACCTGTAATATATATGTCAGATTTAAAATATTACAATTGAGAATCAACAAATCTTGGGCAATGTGTCATCCATACTATATGTGCATACAGATTCATGAATCCATGGTCTTTCAGAAAAGAGTTGCAAGGTTATCCAATAAAAGACACAGGAACAATTGCACAAGTAGAGTTGGTGTTTTATTAAACAACAACAAAAAACCTATACAGCAAAACAGAGGGTCAGTAATTTGAAGGATGTCGTGAAGTTAGAAAGCTGAGAATGATAGTAATTATAGTGCTAAAGGGCTTTGAACTTGAAGTAATGGACTTTGATGTGATGCATGTTAGATGTGTAAATTAAGATGTCCTTGCCCTGGGGATGTTTGAAGTCCAGGAGAGGAAGGGCCATTCCTTGTCTGGTGAGATGTGTGATCTTAGATGTGTAAATCTTTTCCTAAGTGTGAGATTTTATGAGCGTCACATTGTAATTTAGTTTTCATTATCTTGAGAAGAATTTGCTTCCTGGCTGACTTCTCATGGAGATGTGCTTAATCAGTTTCAACCCATGTCCAATGTCCGTGGGGAGAGTTTTAAGTGGTTTCTTTGTATCTCTATTTGGGGTTTTGCTGGCAGAACCTAGAGAGATAGGGATGCTATGCAATCTGGATAAAGGAGAAAAGGCACCACTGGGACTTTTATCATCCAACAGAGTAAAAAGCGACATGCAAAACACACTAAGGGAATGAAATAAAATAAAAGAACTCTTGTTTACACCAATTCATTTTGCTATAACTCTCTATACCATAGGGCTGTTTTTGAAAACCCTTTTTAAAACTTCTCTTTTTTTATGATTTCAACAACTCCATCAGCTTCAACTTTACTGAACTTCCTCTTCTTCTATAACTTTTTATAAGGCAGTTCTTATTTGTTTTCTCTTTATTTCAACATGCTTCACTTCTGAATGCAATTCATTTGCATTCATTACCAATTCAATCTTGATCTTTGTTCTTCTGATTTTTTTCCCATACACTTCTCACTGTAAATATCAATTTCCATTACATCCAACATACTTTTCAAGTATGTTTTATGAACAGGCACTTTCCCCCCTTTTTACACTCATTCCTTGCAACTAACCACATGCCAATAAAATATTTTAACATTTATCCATCCATCTTCCCATCTTAATAAACATTGCTACCAAGGAATACTATTCATTTACTAGTATTAATCTGACATTCCATTTTTCCTATAGTAGATAGGAAAAATGTGTAGTTGTGGTTTTGATACTTGAATATATATTTTAATGCATAATATGCCTTGCTAATATGTGTTACATGAAAAATGCCATATTAGCTGGAAATGTTGAGAGTGACAGTCCTAATATGAATAGGGCCAGAATGTGTAACCCAGGGAAGACGTCAATATTTTCACAACTGCTTGAATACTGTATTTAGCATTATACTATTATTCACAAGCTGCAGAAGTGTCCCCAGGAGTAAAACAAATTATAGATAGCCTTAAAGCTTATAATAAGACAACAATTGTTGGTAAGTAGGTCTAGAGACCAACAGTTTATCCACCTACATTCCAGATTACTACTTGTGAAGAGCTGTGGGATGGAAGACTTGTGGTTTTTTTCTTGTGAATAGACCATCAGGGAATCAATGGAAAAATAGCTTTCTCACATATGTAAGTACCATCTTTCAAAGAGACTTAGTTCTATCAAACCCTCCCTGCCTTAATTACTTTGGAATAAAATTACTTTACAATTGAAATGAGATCTTTGAAAACAGTGGAGCAAGGAAAACAACTCTTGATGAGTCAGCCTTCCTTCCAAATTACAGAAAGTAAAACAAAGAGAGAAATAATATTTTTAAAAAAGACTTTAAAATAATAGCAAAAGCCTAATAAGATTTTGACTAGGAAAGTTACATGTGAGTAAAGGAAACAATATAAATTTGGAAGATTAATGTTTTGGAAAAGTGCTTTGGATGCTATTTGGAATTAATTAAATTGAACAGACTTTCACGGGGATGTTGATTATCTGACATCAAAGAGAAGAGGTAATTGGTAAAATTTACAAAACAAGGAGATAAGTGTAACATGAGATTTATAGTCTCATTAAAACTATGAAAAGATAGATTGGACTAAAGCTTTAAGGAGGAGGAAAAGGTGAAGGAGGAAGAATGGATAAGCCTGCCTTTTACTTTCATCTTAATTGATTTACTTCTTTTTTAATATTATAAATAAAAATGATGATCACCAGAAAAACTACAAGGGATATGAAGGACAGGTCCATTGGAGCAACCAATCAAAAAGAGGATTACTCTAATATGTTACAAAAATGTTTGAAGAGATGGGAAAGCAATTATATGAATTTGTCAAATTTGTTAAAACTGAGCTGGTTGCTTTTGAAATAAGAATGGAAGCAAGGTTCATAAAGATGAAAGAGGAGATGAAAGAAGTTACGAAACTATTGAAGACTCTAAAGGACAACTCTATAGGCAATGTTAAACAAATTAATACAATGGAAATTTTAGTAAAACAGAGGTAGATATAACAGAGCTAATAATATAATTATAATGTAATTATAATATCATAAATCAAAATGCCCTGGATAGGGAGAAAAATAATAATCATGTCCTTCATCTACACACTGATGTTGATAGACTCTACTTACCGAGGAAAATAGGTGGGCATGGAATGTTGCAAGTATATCAGGTATTCGAATAAGAAAAAAAAGGGCATTGGAAAAATATCTGAATGACAGTGAAGAAGATGCACTGAAGGTAATGAGGGAAGTCAGAGCCCCAGAAAAGGAAATAATAAAAGCGCAGAAAAATATATTTCCTCAAAAGTAATAGTAATAGTAGTAAAGTTGGAAGGGACCTTGGAGGTCATCTAGTCCAACCCCCTGCTCAGGCAGGAAACCCTACACCATTTCGGACAAATGGCTGTCCAGTTTCTTCTTAAAAACTTCCAGTGTTGGAGCATTTACTGCTTCTGGAGGCAGGCTGTTCCACTGATTAATTGTTCTCACTGTCAGGAAGTTTCTCCTTAGATCTAGTTGCTTCTCTCCTTGATTAGTTTCCACCCATTGCTTCTTGTCCTGCCTTCAGGTGCTTTGGAAAATAGCTTAATTCCCTCTTCTTTGTGGCAGCCCCTGAGATATTGGAATACTGCTATCATATCCCCCCCTCGTCCTTCTCTTCGTTAAACTAGACATACCCAATTCCAGCAACCTTTCCTTATATGTTTTAGCCTCCAGTCCCCTAATCATCTTTGTTGCTCTTCTCTGTACTCTTTCTAGAGTCTCAACATCTTTTTTACATCGTGGTGACCCCAAGCAGTAGCCAGCCCTATACAATGCAAATGTAAAAACATCAGGAAAGTTGGAGCCAGGAGATCAAAAAGACAAAGACCTAAAATCTGCATACCCCACCCAAACTCTAGGAGTCATTAGCCCCATCACCAGGGAAGCAGGATATGATAATAGGACTAGCCCATCACCATAAAGAATACCAGAGAGACACCTAAACTCAGGTCAGAATATGTGACACAGGAAATAGCCTCAAAGTTTATGCCACAGGAACAGGAAACTATTCCAAACAAAAGGCTTTCAGAGGGTCTAAAAACCTACTCCACATGTGCTCAGTCCTTGATTTCTCTCCTCCTTCCTTCCAGAACCATCTTTCAGTCTGGCTCTTCAATAAACTGTAACCTTCTTCCCAAAGCAGTTGCCATGTTGTTTATTTATCCCCAGCTTGGATGAACCAGGGCGAAGACTTTACTTCCAACAGTAATATACCATGAAGGTTTACTGAGTCCTGAAGAGATTAAACTACAAGAAAATCTATAAAAAAGACCAAATGAAGAACAGAAAAGAAACATGGCAAGACAAAGTATTACATGGTCGGTACGCAAAAAACTAACGAGATAGATAACAACAAGATCTGGGAATGGTTAAGAGCAGGACAGTTAAAGAAAGAGGTAGAAGGGCTGATTCTGGCTACATAGGATCAAGCCTTAAAAATGCATACAAAGTAAGAATTGAGAAGACAGCAACAGACAGCAGATGCCACCTCTGCAAAGAGGCTAAAGAAATGGTTGGCCATCTTTTTCTGCTGCAAGAAAATTGCATAGATTTGACTATAAACAGTGGCATGACAAAGTGGCAGAATGGTATACTGAAATATTTGCAAGAAATATCATTTATTTGCAAGCAAGAACTGGTGAGAGTACAAAATAGACAAAGTAATAGAAAATAAAGAAGTTAAAGTGCTTAGGAACTTCAGAATTCAAACAGAATAGAACCTGTCACATAACATCGCAGATTTAACAATTGTTGACAAGAAAGACAAAAAAGTCTGGATAGTGGGCATGGCAATACTTGGAAACAGCAGAATAAAATGGAAATAAGAAACAAAAATCATATCATACAAAGACCTGAAAATAGACATAGAATGACTGGCCAAAGAAACCAAAGAAAAGAAAACAAAGTTAGTACCAATAATAATAGGTAACTTAGGTTCAGTCCCCAGCCTGTAGCATTTGAACACCATGGGCATTGACATCATCAATTGCAAAAGGTAGCTTTAATTAGAATAGCTTATATTCTACAACAATACCTTTAGTATTATCAAGCAGCATCTACATTATCTCAGGTACTTGGGACGGATTCAATGGATGAATAAAAATGCTAAATCCAGTCTGAACAGCTGGCAGATTGTGTGATGAACCATCCTAATAATATTAGTAAAACTAATACTACAATATCAATATCGAGCATCCAATCAGCAAAATGTAGCTATTCTAGTTTGATGATGTTACAGTTATTGTTGTTGTTGTTGTTAATTGCGAAGTCGTGTCCGACCCATCGCGACCCCATGGACAACGTTCCTCCAGGTCTTCCTGTCCTCTACCATCTTCTGGAGCCCATTTAAGTTCACGCCTACTGCTTCAGTGACTCCATCCAGCCATCTCATTCTCTGTCGTCCCCTTCTTCTATTGCCCTCAATCTTTCCCAGCATTAAGGCTCTTCTCCAGTGAATCCTTCCTTCTCATTAGGTGGCCAAAGTATTTGAGTTTCAACTTCAGGATCTGGCCTTCTAAAGAGCAGTCCGGGTTGATCTCCTCCAGAACTGACCGGTTGGATCGCCTTGCAGTCCAAGGGACTCGCAGGAGTCTTCTCCAGCACCATAGTTCAAAGGCCTCAATTCTTTGGCGCTCAGCCTTTCTTATGGTCCAACTTTCACAGCCATACATTGCAACTGGGAAAACCATGGCCTGGACTATACGCACTTTTGTTGGCAGGGTGATGTCTCTGCTTTTTAGTATGCTGTCTAGATTTGCCATAGCTTTCCTCCCCAGGAGCAAGCGTCTTTTAATTTCTTGGCTGCAGTCCCCATCTGAGGTGATCTTGGAGCCCAGAAAAATAAAATCTGTCACTACCTCCATTTCTTCCCCATCTATTTGCCAGGAATTGAGAGGGCCGGATGCCATGATTTTGGTTTTCTTAATGTTGAGTTTCAAGCCAACTTTTGCACTCTCCTTCTTCACCCGCATCAAGAGGCTCTTTAGTTCCTCTTCACTTTCTGCCATTAGAGTGGTATCATCTGCATATCTTAGGTTGTTGATATTTCTCCCGGCAATCTTAATTCCAACTTTTGATTCATCTAGCCCTGCCTTTCTCATGATGTGCTCTGCATATAAGTTAAATAGGCAGGGCGACAGTATACAGCCTTGCCGGACTCCTTTTCCAATTTTGAACCAATCAGTGGTTCCGTGTCCAGTTCTCACTGTTGCTTCTTGACCCGCATATAGGTTTCTCAAGAGACAAATGAGATGGTCTGGTACTCCCATCTCTTTAAGAACTTGCCACAATTTGTTGTGATCCACACAATCAAAGGCTTTTGCATAGTCAATGAAGCAGAAGTAGATGTTTTTCTGGAACTCCCTAGCTTTCTCCATGATCCAGCGTATGTTGGCAATTTGATCTCTAGTTCCTCTGCCTCTTCGAAATCCTGCCTGTACTTCTGGTAGTTCTCGATCCACATACTGCTGGAGTCTAGCTTGTAGGATTTTAAGCATAACTTTACTAGCATGTGAAATGAGTGCAATGGTGCGATAGTTTGAATATTCTTTGGCATTGCCTTTCTTTGGAATTGGAATGTAAACTGACCTTTTCCAATCCTGTGGCCACTGTTGAGTTTTCCAATTTTGCTGGCAAATTGAGTGTAGCACTTTTACTGCATCGTCTTTTAAGATTTTGAATAGCTCAGCTGGAATACTGTCACCTCCACTAGCTTTGTTGTTGCTCAGATTTTCTAAGGCCCATTTCACTTCACATTCTAGGATGTCTGGTTCGAGGTCAGTGACCATCTCATTGTGGTTATCTGGGATGTTAAGCTCATTCTTGTATAGTTCTTCTGTGTAGTTTTGCCATCTCTTCTTAATCTCTTCTGCCTCTGTTAGGTCTCTGCCATTTTGGTCCTTTATCATGCCCATCTTTGCATGAAACGTTCCCTTCATATCTCCAATTTTCTTGAAGAGATCTCTGGTCCTCCCTATTCTGTTGTTTTCTTCTATTTCTTTGCACTGTTCATTTAAGAAGGCATTCTTATCTCTTCTAGCTACTCTCTGGAATTCTGCATTCAATTGGGTGTATCTTTCTCTTTCTCCTTTGCCTTTTGCTTCCCTTCTTTCCTCAGCTATTTGCAAAGCTTCCTCAGACAGCCATTTTGCTTTCTTGCATTTCTTTTTCTTTGGGATGGTTTTAGTTGCTACCTCTTGTACAATGTTGCGAACTTCCATCCATAGTTCTTCAGGCACTCTGTCTATCAGATCTAATTCCTTAAATCTATTTGTCACCTCTACTGTATATTCATCAGGAATATGATTTAGTTCATACCTGAGTGGCCTAGTGCTTTTCCCTACTTTTTTCAATTTAAGCCTAAATTTTGCAACGAGAAGCTCATGATCTGAGCCACAGTCAGCTCCTGGTCTTGTTTTTACTGACTGTATAGAGCTTCTCCATCTTTGGCTGCAGAGCACATAGTCAATCTGATTTCTATGTTGACCGTCTGGTGATGTCCATGTGTAGAGCCGTCTCTTGGGTTGTTGGAAAAGAGTGTTTGTTATGACCATCGTATTCTCTTGACAAAATTCTATTAGCCTGTGCCCTGCTTCATTTTGTACTCCAAGGCCAAACTTGCCTGTTATTCCGGTTATCTTTTGGCTTCCTACCTTAGCATTCCAATCCCCCATGATGATAAGGACATCATTTTTTGGTGTTAATTCTATAAGGTGCTGTAGGGCTTCATAGAACCGGTCAATTTCATCCTCTTCAGCACCAGTGGTTGGGGCATAGATTTGGACTACTGTGATATTGAATGGTTTGCCTTGGATTCGAATTGAGATCATTCTGTCATTTTGGGGATTGTATCCCAGTATTGCTTTTCCTATTCTTTTATTGACTATGAAGGCTACTCCATTTCTTCTGAGGGATTCTTGCCCACAGTAGTATACCTGATGGTCATCTGAGTTAAATTCACCCATTCCTGTCCATTTTAGTTCGCTGATTCCTAAGATGTCGATGTTCAGTCTTGTCATCTCTTTTTTGACTACGTCTAGCTTGCCTTGATTCATGGATCTTACATTCCAGGTTCCTATGGAGAAAAAATCTTTACAGCATCGGACTTTCCTTTCACCACCAGATATATCCACAGCTGAGCGTCCTTTCGGCTTTGGCCCAGTCGCTTCATTCTTTCTGGCGCTACTAGTACTAGCCCTCTGCTCTTCCCCAGTAACATATTGGACACCTTCCGACCTGAGGGGCTCATCTTCCAGCGTCATATCTTTTTTCCTTTTAGTACTGTCCATGGGTTTTCATGGCAAAGATACTGGAGTGGTTTGCCATTTCCTTCTCCAGTGGATCACATTTTGTCAGAACTCTCTGCTATAACCTGTCCGTCTTGGGTGGCCCTGCACGGCATAGCTTATAGCTTCATTGAGTTACGCAAGCCCCTTCGCCACGACAAGGCAGTAATCCATAAAGGGGATACAGTTATTGTACCAGGATATAAATTGTTCTGAGTAAAGTTGCCTTTCACAATTGATTAAAAGTCCTTTGTATCCTTTAAATCAGTGGTTCTCAACATTTTTAATGCCGTGACCCCCAACCGGTCGTAAGTTGAGGACTACTCAACCAATCATAAGTCGAGGACTACTCAACTGATGCAGCACTGTTTGCAGAATGGGACTTTTGGCGGGCTCAGCAGGGCAGAGACAGCCTGGACAATTCCTATTGGCTTTTGAAAGCCAATAGAATTAGACTCTATTCAAGAGAGTCTATTCTATTGGCTTTCAAAAGTCAATAGAATGAAAGGGAGTAGCACAGCTAAGGAAAAGGGGAAAAAATGGCGGACTGTGTTGTTTGGCTACCCCTGTGAAATGGTCGTTCGACCCCAAATGGGGTCCCGACCCACAGGTTGAGAACCACTGCTTTAAATCTTTTTAATACATGTACATAGGAAAATCATTGACATGTATATCCTTATAATTTCAAATCATCTTTTAATTTTATTTTGAAATCTCCCTAGGAAAATTCTAATATGTCACATAAGTTAATATGCTTTTTTATTGTTTAGTTATCATTTTTTCTATAATATGCTTCTTGTTTTAAAGCCATAAAGGCATTTTCAGATACAACCTGGATTTATATTTATTTCATATTCCATAATCTCACTATGACACACAACAAAATTATTTTAAATATTGCGATTGACTTTATCATACCATAAATGACAATGCCATCCAAACTTCAAATCATATCCTTCTAACTCCAGTAATCTTCTGTTTCTTAGTGGTGCTCACTTCCTTTTTACTTTTATGACTCTGTAATCTCTTAATTCAAGGTAGAATTGATGCTATTGGATGGAGCTGACTGTTTACTGGGCAAATGCCTTTCCTGATGCCTACATAAAATTCACAGATTTTTTTTGCACCCTAGGGTAGAAATATATAATAATAGTAGTAAAGTTGGAAGGGACCTTGGAGGTCATCTAGTCCAACCCCCTACTCAGGCAGGAAACCCTACACCATTTCGGACAAATGGCTGTCCAGTCTCTTCTTAAAAACTTCCAGTGTTGGAGCATTTACTGCTTCTGGAGGCAGGCTGTTCCACTGATTAATTGTTCTCACTGTCAGGAAGTTTCTCCTTAGTTCTAGGTTGCTTCTCTCCTTGATTAGTTTCCACCCGTTGCTTCATGTCCTGCCTTCAGGTGCTTTGGAAAATAGCTTGATTCCCTCTTCTTTGTGGCAGCCCCTGAGATATTGGAACACTGCAATCATGTCCCCCCTCATCCTTCTCTTCATTAAACTAGACATACCAAATCGAATCAACCTTTCCTTATGTTTTAACCTCCAGTCCCCTAATCGTCTTTGTTGCTGTTCTCTGTACTCTTTCTAGAGTCTCAACATCTTTTTTACATTGTGGTGACCAAAACTGGATGCAACATTCTTACCAAGGCATTGTAGAGTGGTATTAATACTTCATGTGATCTTGATTCTATCCCTCTGTTAATGCAGCCCAGCACTGTGTTGGCCTTTTTGGCAGCTGCAGCATACTGCTGGCTCATATTTAGGTGATTGTCTACTAGGACTCCGAGGTCCCTCTCACAGTTACTACTATTGAGCATGGTACCACCTATGCTGTACTTGTGTATTCGGTTTTTCTTGCCTAAATGTAGAACCTTGCTTTTTTCACCATTGAATTTCATTTTGTTAGTTAGTGTCCAGTGTTCAAGTCTGTTCAGATCCTTCTGTATCTTAAGCCTGTCTTCTGGAGTGTTGGCTATTCCTGCCAGCTTGGTGTCGTCTGCAAATTTGATGAGTTCCCCATCTATCCCTTCGTCCAAATCGTTGATGAAGATGTTGAAGAGCACTGGGCACCCCACTACACACTTCCCTCCATATAGATGCAGTTCCATTGAGGACCACTTGCTGAGTATGTCACTACCTAGGATTGAACACTCAACCAAGAGGTGAGCATCTTCACCACTAGGCCTCCATGCCACTCTCCTGACATTCCTCAGTCTTAAACAACACATTGCAAAATATAATTTCTGAATAGGTAAACCCAAACCCTCTTTTTTAGCATTTTACTTACACTTGTGTTTTTTCCCCTGCCATTCAAATTTAGATATGTTTTCTGCTAATATTTAATTGGTACAATTTGATATCTGGTCAAAACAGGTAGTGCCTGGAATTAAAATAACATTCTAAGCAATTACAGAAATTGTCCACAACAATGTCAACTAAGATTCCCCCCCCCATCTTAACATGTCTTTTTAACTTCATTCCACGTCTAATGTAATTATTTTGAATTAACATACATTTCATATTTGTCAAATTAATATTCAAATATTTTACCCTTTTCTCAGTCTTGAAACCTATTTTATTCATACATTCTATTGATCCTATATCTTCATATTTTTGTTAATATCTTTGTCTTCTATTTATTAATTGTGAAGCCAGATAATGTACCAAATTCTTTCAGTTTTCTAATTAATAATTCACTTCCCTGTGAAAACTCTTAACTTGTCTCTTTAAACTTTTATATCCATTATCCTCTCATCTTATTTTATATTGCTGTTCAAAATTAAACAAAAGGGGGGTAATGTCTTATTCCTTTTGTATTTAATTAGGTTTAGTTAGATCCCTGTAGTATAGAATTTACCAAATTTGAAGGGGTTGTGTAAAACTTCATCCTTAAATTTCCCCAAATTACATCCAGAACTAATATTGACTGATGTTTATGGTAGATATGTGGGGTTGATGTTACTTTGCATGATCAGGAAAATGACAATGGGAATAAAGTAACACTTTACAAGGGACTTATGGATCAACCAATGGACTTAACATATGAAAATTGGTGCTTAATGAGAGATTGAAATGGAGTATTTTGTCTACAAAAAGATAGAACTTCTTGGGAAAGATATTAAAATGACACCAGATAAATCACCAAAAGTTGATTTTTTGTGGGGTGATATCATAGATAATTTAGAGGTTGTAGATGCATGGAAACAAAACAAAACAAAACATGGTGATGAAAATGAGTATACACACTTCTTTGAAAAATGTAGTTCATATGTTTTGGATATCTAAAAATTTAGTTATTAATGTTCACAAAGGGAAGATACTGCCAAAATCCTTTTTAGATTACAACCCAGTGGCTTTAGTATTTAAAAGAAAAATCAGTTACTTTAGATAGGGTTCAAATAAAATATTGTTGCTGAAAGAAAGAACAATGAAAGGTTGGAAAAAGAAGTTGAAAGAATGTTTTAGCAACAATCTTAAAGGTATAGACATTAGGATAGTTTGATATACTTATATGAGGGTATATTTTATATAACATAATAACAGGCTCAAAAGAATGAGAGAGAGAGGGAGAGAGAAGAGAAAATAGAATTAATTTTAGATAAGATGAAAATGGAAGACGAATGATAGAAACATTTCATTTTGGAATTAAAAAACATACAAACAGAAAAGAGCTACATAAAACTGTGTTTATATATGATCATAGCTTGGAAATTACAATATGCACAAAAATGAAAAGTTTCTAATGTACTGAAAATGGAGAAATGGTGGTAAAGATGATGGAATCAGCAGAGATGGCAAAATTAACTTTGTTGCTTAAAGAAAGATATTTTTTTATTGAAAAGTTTTATACAAATTTTTAATACAATACAATATCCCCTCTTACCTCCCCCCACCCTAACCCCCCCTCCTTACTTCCCAGAGCTGATTACAGGATTAAAAAAATACACAAACAAATTTTAACTACGCTTATCCAACTATACAAATATTAAAATCCCTAAAATACTTCAACTCAAATACAAACAAAACAGAAAAGAGAAAAAAAATTTTTTAAGCAAAAGCATAATTAACAATATAAATAATTCCCATTTTAAACTTTAAGTTATTCAAAAACTAAATAATACTTTCTAATCCCATATTTATTCTGTACAAAATTTATCCATCTTCTCCACACCGAGATGTATGTTTCTTGTGAATGATCCTTCAAATAAGCAGAAATTTTTGCCATTTCTGCTAAATTAGAAACTTTAAGCAACCATTCTTCTATAGTAGGCAAAGAATCTTTCTTCCAATATTGTCTAACCAATAACCTTGCCGCTATAATAAGATTCAACATTAAAATAGTTTCTTTATTTTTTTAAAAAATAAATTTTATCAATTTAAAAATAATAACAGAAAAGGAAAAAACCAAAGGAACAAAACATACATACATTATAAAAATATTTAAGAAGTACTTAAAATAAATTAAAAAGTACAAAAATTGAAACTGTTTTCACAGTGAGTAGTTACAATTCCATATATAGTTATGTAACACAAACACTACAAATTTGTGTCTGTGTGCCTGTGTATGTGTGTGGGTATGTTGTATTTTACATATCATGCTTTTTTTAATCAACTGTAGTTTGTATAAAACAGTCCTATATTTCATTATATTTATCCATATATCAGCTATTATATTTCTTAATGACTAGAAACCTCTTATAGATTTTTTTATTGAAAAAAGAGAAGTGGGCATGAGATTTATGGATTGGAGATTAAAAAGAGTAGCTTGTGGAGGAGGAAATTATGATATACTTTAGAGAGAGAAACAGTAAAATATAAATACATTTATAACAAATAAAAGAGAATACTTGTAGATCAGGGTTGAAAAGAGGGGACCTTAGTGTTCCCTGAGCTTGCTTATTTTCTTGCAGACATTTCATTACCCAGACTAGGTAACATCATCAATGCTAGTGTGGAACTGTGCCTGCAGGCAATTTTTTCCCATTTGCATGCTGTCTGAAGTGTTTGATTTCAGTATGTGGTACCAATAAAAGAGAATATTTGCACGTCACAAGCACTGATGATATTACCTAGTTTGGATAATGAAATGTCTAGAAGAAAACAAGCAAATTCATAGAGCACCATATTTATAACTGCTGCCAGAAAGATTGGAAACTGCTTCTTTATAATCATTTTGTTCTTCTTTTTCTTTATTACTTAATTCATCATTTTCCCTCATTTTCTTCACTCATTTTCTACTAGTTGCATTGCTTTCATCATGTTAAAAATGCTTCAGTAAAAATTGCAATTAAAAAAGGAATTATTGTTGAATTCCAATATCAAAGCAGTTAATTTATACTTTTATCATAATTATCTCTCAATCCCAAATTTCAGGCCGTCCTTGGCTGAAAAATGATATCAGCATTATTTTTAAATAGTTATCTTGAGAGAAAACATATTTTAAATACATGTTTCAACATACTGATATCAAAACATAATGGAAGATAGGAATATATGGTAAGATGATTCGGATTAGATATGAGTAGAGATTTATGTACCCAATTAGTTTTTGACCCTGTTTTCTTTTAAACTATTCAAAATATTCCAAGACACTTCTGCCATTTTTTTATTGAAAAGTTTTATACAAATTTTTAATACAATACAATATCCCCCCCTACCTCCCCCCCACCCTAACCCTCCCCCTTACTTCCCAGAGCTGATTACAGGGTTAAAAAATAAACAAACAAATTCTAACTAAGCTTATCCAACTATACAAATAATAAAATTCCTAAAATACTTTAACTCAAATACACACACACAAAAAAAAATTCAAGCAAAAGCATAATTAACAATATAAATAATTCCCATTTTAAACTTTAAGTTATTCAAAAACTAAATAATACTTTCTAATCCCATATTTATTCTGTACAAAATTTAGCCATCTTCTCCACACCGAGATGTATCTTTCTTGTGAATGATCCTTCAAATAGGCAGAAATTTTAGCCATTTCTGCTAAATTAGAAACTTTAAGCAACCATTCTTCTATAGTAGGCAAAGAATCTTTCTTCCAATATTGTCCAACCAATAACCTTGCCGCTGTAATAAGATTCAGCATTAAAATAGTTTCTTTAACATCACAATCTACAATAATACCTAACAAGAATAATTGTGGTGAAAACTTTATCTTTCTATTAAAAATCTTCTGAATGTTCCACCAAATTTTAATCCAAAAGGCTTTTATGTTTTTATACGTCCACCAAATATGGTAATAAGTTGCATCCAAGCATCCACATCTCCAACACTTAGGCTGTAAATTAGGATACATGCGAGACAATTTCTGTGGATCCAAATGCTACCTATAAAACATTTTATAAAAATTTTCTCGTAGATTTTGAGCCTGAGTAAACTTTACATTCCCAACCCAAATTGCCTCCCATGTATCTAGTAAAATCGGCTCTTGAAAATTCTGAGCCCATTTTATCATACAATTTTTAACTAATTCAGTCCAATTCCACTAAAACATTATAAACTTTCTTTATATGAGCTCGATTTTGATCTCTAATTTATTTTATCAAATTCTGATCTTCCAAAATAAAACCAACCTTTTGGTCTAAACTCCATCTATCTAGCAATTGCCTATACTGAAACCAAGAGTAAACAATATTTTCTTGCCTTAATTCATCTAGCGATTTTAATTGCCAATCCTTCCCTTCCAATTTAAGCACTTGATTATAAGAAATCATATCCAACTTCACACCTCTTGATATCCCCTCTACTGCGTGTCCAGGAATCCCCCAAATTGGTATTTTATAATTTAATCTATAATAATATTTCTTCCAGACACGCAGTAGAGCAATTCTTAAAATATGGGACTTAAAAACCCTATCTACTTTCTTATTATAAATTAAGTAAGCATGCCATCCATATAATAAATCCCATCCCTCCAAAGAAAGTATATTTTGATTTGTTAAATTAATCCAATCACTAATCAATGTTAAAACCACAGCATCATAATACAATTTCAAATTAGGCATCTTAAGTCCACCCCTTTCACGTACATCCTGAATAATCTTAAACTTAACTCTTGGTTTTTTCCCTGCCCAAATAAATTTATTGATACCCTTCTGCCATTCATCTAAATTAACATCTTTTTTCAAAATAGGTATCATTTGAAACAAAAAAAGAAATTTTGGTAGAACATTCATTTTAACAGCAGAAATTCTCCCTAACAAAGATGATTGTAATTTTTTCCAATCATTTAAATCTTCTGCACTTTAATCCATAATGTCTCATAATTATTTTTATACAATTTTGCATTAGAAGCAGTTACATACACCCTCAAATATTTAACCTTTTTTACAATTTCAAAACCAGTCAAACTAACTAACATTTCCTTTTCCTTGATAGTCAAGTTTTTAGATAATATTTTAGTCTTATTATTATTAACCTTAAAACCAGAGACTTGCCCATACTGAGTTATAATTTGTAACAAATCTAAAACTGAATTAATCGGCTGAGATAAAGTAATTACCAAATCGTTGGCAAAAGCTCTTAACCTATAATCCTTCTTATTTATCATTATTCCCTTTATTGTAGTTGATTCACAAATTTTTATTAACAAGATTTCTAATGTTAAAACAAACAATAAAGGAGATAACGGATATCCCTGTCTTGTACATTTTCCAATTTGAAAAGCCTCTGTTAATCCTCCATTAATTATAATTTGAGCCGATTGTTGTTGATAAATGCCCCTAAGGGCTTGCAAAAATTTATCCCCAAAATTCATCTCCTCTACTACTCTTAACAAAAATTGCTAATTTAACTGATCAAAAGCTTTGTCAGCATCTAGAAAAATCAAGGCAGCAGGAATCTGGTTATGTTTATCCAAATATTCAATTAAATTAACAATTTGTCTAACATTATTTTTCATATATCTTCCAGTTATGAAACCAGATTGATCAGTATGAATCACTTGTTTCAAAACAATCACCAATCTATTCGCCAATATTTTAGAAAAAAAATTTATAATCTATATTCAAAAGAGATATAGGTCTATAATTTTTGGGTTGAGTAAGATCTTGATCTTCTTTTGGAATCAGCGATATAAACGCCCTTTTCCAAGATGGAGATATCTCTGCACCCAATAATATACTATTGAAAAGTTCCTTTAATGGTTCTAACATTTCCTCAGATAATGTTTTATAATAAATTGCAGTCAATCCATCTGTACCAGGTGCTTTGCTGACTTTTAATTGTTTAATAGCCATAATAATTTCCTCTGAAGTAATTAAGCCATTAATCTCATTTCGTTGGTCATTTGTAAGCTTAGGAAAATGGGCTTCTTGTAAATACTTATCTATATCCAAATTCTGTATTTTTTCACCAGTATATAACTTTGTGTAAAAATCTAAAAAAGTTTTTTTAATCAGCTCTTGCTGAGAGACCACTTTACCTTTATAATTTATTCTATCTATAATCCTAGACTTCTGTTTCTTCCGTAATTAATAAGCCAACCATCTACCAAGCTTATTTGCATTACAGAAAGTATTATGTTTCATATAACGCAGGTTGGTTGCAACCTGATCAGCCATTAACATATTAAATTGTTCTTTAAGTATATTTATAGAGGCCTTCAAATTGTTATCCAAAGGGTTCAAAATTAATGCTCTTTCTTTCAATTTGATCTCCTCCTCCAGCTCTTTACGTTTCTGCAATTGTTTACGCCTATAGGTGTTATTCATTTGAATCAAAACTCCTCGCATAAAAGCTTTGCTAGCATCCCACACCATTGCCATTGGAGTACCCTTATACATATCCAAAGTAAAAAATTATTTCAAATATTCTCTACACTTCTGTGAGTTTATCTCATATCTAAATAAGTTCTCATTCAACCTCCAAGATCTTCTATTCCCCTTCTCCACAAATAATTCCAACCATACAGGACTATGATCCGTCAATGTCCTAGGAAAATTTTTAATATTCTTAACACTAAAATATAAATCAGTAGTAATAAAAAAAATCAATTCTTGAAAATGATTGGTGCCTGTCAGAAAAGAAGGTAAAGTCCCTCTCTTCCACATTTCGTTCCCGCCAAATGTCTCTCAATTCCAAATCATCTTTCAAATCAAAAAAAGTCTTAGGTAATTTAGCTTGATTGGAGAGCATGGAAGATCCTTTCTTGTCCTTATTTGTTTCTAAAACACCATTCCAATCTCCCATCAAGATGACAGATTTATAGTCCAATGAAATTAGTTTCTGATGTAATAATTTATAAAACTGTTTTTGTTGTTGATTAGGAGCATACAACCCCACTATAAGAAGTTTCTTACCATACAACTCCAACTCAATAAAAACATATCTCCCTTGAGAATCAGAGTTTATTAATTTAGCTGACAAGTTTTTCTTTACACAAATAACAACACCCCCTTTTTTCCCCGGAGCTGAAGATATAAAATGTAAACCCAACTGGGAATTAAACAAATACTTTTGGTCCTTTAAAGCAATATGAGTTTCCTGCAAACATACAACATCATTATTATGTTGCTTCAAATAATGAAATACTTTCCTTCTTTTCTGTGGAGAATTCAAGCCATTAACATTTCAAGTCAGGAACTGTGCCATCTTTTCCAGCCTGAAGCCTGGAAAAGATTGCATGAAGATCTGCTGTTGAAGATCTTCATGCAGATCCCTTCGTCCGGTTAGATCCCACAGGCTGGGCCTCCTTCAGGTCCCGTCGGCCAAGCAGTGCCATTTGGCGGGGCCGCGGGGGAGGGCTTTCTCTGTGATGGCACCCACATCTTGGAACCAGCTCCCCCGGAGATTAGGACAGTTCCCACCCTGTTGGTTTTCCGCAAGCTGCTTAAGACCTGGCTTTTCCGGCAGGCCTGGGGTTTATAAAATCTGACCCCTGGATGACTGTTATTGTATTGTTTGTTTTGTTAAGTTATATTGTGTTTTTATTGTTAGCTGCCCAGAGTCCTGCGGGAGTGGGGCGGTCTATAAATTTTAATAAATAAATAAATCTCTTCGATCTTGCTCCTTCCACAGGCTCAGAAGTAGTGGATTCTTGTGTTAATACTTTTGCCTCCATCTTCTGTTGCTCCTTCTCCTTGCATCTATGAGCTGCTCGTGTTACTCTCTGTTCCTTTGAAGTTTCTTTTATCACAAAAGGCTGCTGTAAAAATTCAGCCTGTATTTCTCCAGCCCCCAGTGATAAGACACCTTCAATTGGCTGTTCTCCCAACTTCACCTCTGCAGTTTTAGATCGTGGAGATGGTGGTGAGCTTGCTCCCAGGACAGACATATAAAACTCTTTCACCTTTGACATTGTATTAAGTCTATAGCGTGTCCCCGCATAGCTCACCACTATTCCAATTGGGATTTCCTATCTAAACGGAAGCTGGCGTTTTTTAAGCTCATCTGCCAAAAAAGCAAAATCCTTCCTTCTTCTTAAAATTTTTGGAGGAATTTCTTTTAAAACTATAACATCTTGATCAGCAATCTGAAACCTCTGCTTATAAAACGCTTGTATTATTTCGTTACATAGAGATCTCCTTGCAAAATAAATCACCACATCTCTCAGTAAATTTCTTTGCTTTGCGATCCATGAATTAACTCTGAATATTTTTTCTATATCTCTCATTAATTCTTCAGGTTCACACTGTAAAATCAGAGCTATATCCTTTGCCACTAGCTCTCTCAAATTTTCTTGCATATTTTTCTTCAAGACTCTGATTCTTAAAGCAAATTCCATTTCTCTATATTGAGACATGATAATTTCATCCTGTGAGATCTCCATCTTATTTTCCATTTTACCAACCCAATCATCCAGCTCTTCAACTTTCTCCACAACATCGTCAATACGATCGTCCAGTCTCTCAATATGGGAGGCAAGTCCTTGCAAAGCAAGTACTATATCCTCCCTCATTACTCTATTTCTAAATCTCCTCTAATCTGACAAACTGCTTTCCCCAAAGCATCTTGTAAATCTCTTATCGTAAGTGCTGGTGGAGGTGGGGAAGGTGGTGGTGACCTGGGCTTAGCTTGCTGAACAGTCTGTGTAACCGGAGAAGAGATTGATACGTTAGGCACTGCAGAAGTTGCGAGACGCTTCGAAGCCATTTTAGTTTTAAAAACTTCTTAATATCTCAAGAAAAAAAACAAAAAGGGGAAAAAAACCAAATTTAAAAAAAGAAAAAAAAGAAATCTAAGAACAATAATTATCCTTTAGATCAATACCAAAGTCCTACTTTATATCCAAATGTAGCCAACTCCTTTCACTCGCAGAAAGAAGAAACATCCCATCGCAATTTTAACTTCTTTTATAGTTGAAAGGAGAAGATTAATTCTTTCCCAGAGTTAAAGTCCAAAGTAAATACAATTATAAATTCTCCTGGTCAGCTTTGTCTGCTTTAAAATTTTACTTACAAGTTCACTTTAAATGCAGATGTGAAAGCAGCGTCTTGCTTTGTCCCCCCCAAAAAAGAACAAAGGCATCTGAGATGTGGAGTAAGCCTCGGACTCCGTGGGAGCTCACCCTCCGACCCAAAGAAAAAAATTCTTAAGGGTCTTGGGGAGCTCTACCACTATCCAAGGAAAGCTCACCTCCTCCCCTATGGCCAGGGAGAGAGGTTCCGAACCGCGGATCAGTTGTTGTCTGTGTGTTTGACACTTTCTCAGATGGACAGCTAGAAGATAGCCACCATCAGCGCAGCCAGCGCCACCAGAAGCCCAATTTTTTATCATTGTGAAGTCATGCTACTTTGGTTTAGAGGAAAGAATTTAGGATGACCAAATCTGGTATATTGATTAAGATGCTGACCTAAAAAAACAGGAAATTAGGACCTCTAGTCCTGCTTTAGGCAAGCAAACCAGCCAGTTGACTTTGGGTCAGTCACTTTCTCTCAAGGCAATCCACTCACTGGATTGTTATTGTTGAAAAAATAGGAATAGAAGGAATATTGCATTTTAAGAAACTTATAAAGTAATAAAGGCAGGATAAAAATTAAATAAATATTTTTTCATTACATAATGAATCTATATCCTTGCCTAATTTATGTGAAAATAAGGGAAAGAAGAAGCACATTCAGATCTGTAAGATTATGTTACTGTAATTTTTCCAATAAAAGTAGTTTTTGACCTATGCAGCATTTGTTTTTTAGTCTGGTGTACCTGATAGGAAGTGAACAAGTATTTTACACAATTTTATCCTTTTATCTACTACTTATTAAAGACAGACAGTATAGTATAATAAAATGAAATATCAGTTAATTTAAATCCTTCTAAAATTAAACCAGATTTTTATTTGATTGGCTTATTGTTTATCTATTTTTTAAATAGTATTTGTATAAAATTGGCAGCAGGCTTACATTTCCAGATTGTTCTAATTTAAAACACAGTAAGCCCACACAGTATATTTAATAAAGTTAATGCTTCTATCTGAAATTAGAATAGGATTTGTTCCTTTTCCAATGTCCTGTCAGCTGTCATGATAGGATGTGAACCTCCTGAATTTGCAAGCTTCCCATCAAGCCACAAACAAAAATAATTATCTGCAGTTCTTCAAATGTTGCCATTCATTTCACTGTAGCTATACACAAAGGCATACCCCTCTGGGAACACTTTTCTATGTAGCCTGCAGTATAAATGAATATTTTAGAGTGTCTCGTTTTGTAGAAATGATGATAGGAGATTTTGGGCAGAGGCCACATACAATAGGATCAAGATATTAACAATTTTATAGTTCAAGGTCAACATTTTCAATTGTATTCAGAAGGCCATAGAAAGTAATGGCAGATGCTGGAGCCAAAAACTTATATGATTTCCCAGCGATCTTGCTATATCAACATTAATTATAAAGAAGTATCTATCCATCTCTCTTACAATCTCTTCTGTTTCAACAAACGGAAAAGGAAAGAGCTCTGTTCAGATGTGTGAGCAAGCAGCATTTAGGAGAAAAGTTGATATTTTTAATTATCATTTGCATGACAGGATCAGAATGAGCACCACATATGTAGAAAAGTGAAGCAATCTTTGAAGGGAAGTGATGGAGTTGGCAGTTTGACCATTCTGGACCCAGGTAACATAGCTAATGAACTACGTATGAAATAAAACAGTAAGTCCCTAGGAAAGACTGGGAAAAAATGCAAAATTCTTGAAGCTTTTTTTTGTCTGGTAAGCTTTTAAATTACAGCATTCAGAACTAATTGGAGTTTCTTAGCTTAATTTTATTACATATTGTTTCATTTTTCATTCTATAAGAGAATGAAGAAAAGAAAAATTTCCATAGCAATAGAACAATTTTAGCTTATGGAGCATAAATCACTATCTTCCATTAGCCCAAAGTACCTATTCGTAATTGTTAACATTTTGCTTGATAATGCTAATTGGACAGAATGTCACCAAAGATTTGATTTAAGCTGTACACTTTCTTAGTTTGGATGTATGGTTTTTAAATATACTTCCAGATTCTTCTCTATCTGGACCAGAGAATGAATAAAGCAATTCACTTTCCTTAGAGTAATACCACTTTCATGGTTCTTACACTCTGAAAACCAAACATATTTCAAAATATTTTTAGCAGTATAACTTAACAACTGATATGCAGGTCAACATTAGTTTGCAATTTGGTGATTTGGTCCTAGTGGGGATTAGACAAATACAATTCTTTTTCTCTATTCCATCTGTTTTGATTTTGTGATTCATATTCTGGACCAAGGAAATGTAGTTTAGAGGAGTTTATCTCATTCACTACAGTTATTACTATGTTTTAGCTGTATTTTAACTACACATCTTTTGTTTAGTATCTCTTCCTCAAGGGCCAAAACATGAGACTTTTAATAGATTTTTTTAGAAGATAATTTTCAGAAAAATATTTAACAATATATACTGCTCAACAAAATAAAGGGAACACAAATGTATAGGATCTTATATGTTTGTGTTCCTTTTATTTTTTTGAGCAGTATATCTTGGGAATCTCTAAACTGTTAGGAAATATTTGGTTGTACAATTTTGCTCATGATTAAGGATCCACTGAAAGACTCTTAAAGCCCTTTATTTCACAAGGTCCACAATCTCTGGCCCGTGCCCACTACTGAGCCATGGCCTATTCAAAATTGGCCCGTGTGAGTGACTGGCCAGAGCACGTGTGTGCACAACTCCATGTGAGTAGTGGGCCAGCAGCATTCGTGCATATGTGCGCTGGCCCACCGCTCGTTCAAGTCAAGCTGCACACATGCATGCCGACCCACCACTTGTGTGGCCCAGTTCCCCTCTCCCCTCCTCAGCTGGGCTACCAAGCCACAAAGGTTGGGAACCATTGCTTTATTCCTTAGACTTTTCTGTTTCTAAATTGTTTATTTTTAGCCATCAACATAAAACATATTTTTATTCTAGTATGCACTGTATCTAATCTTAAAACTATATTCTAAGTAGTTTCTTCATGCTCAGTCTCTTTAAAGCAGGGGTGTCAAACTCAATTTCATCGAGGGCCGTATCAGCATTGTGGTTGCCCTCGGGGTGGCTGGGCAGGTGTGGCCTGGATGGGCACGGCCTACTGGGTAGGTGTGGCTGGGGTGGGCATGGCCTACTGTGTGGGTGTGGCTATCTCGACATTACTCGCTTCAGGGGTATCTGGACAGGACTGGGGCAGATCTGAGAGTCTCTGGTGGAGGAGGGTGGGACTGGGGTGAGCGCCGGGACATGGTTCCTCCCACCCTCCCTCCCTTCCTTCCTCTGTTCCTTCCTTCTTCCATCCCATCCTCTCTTCCTTCCTCCCTCCCTTCCTTCCTGTTCCTTCCTTCCTCCCTCCCACCCTCCATTTTTTCCTCCCTGTTCTTTCCTTCCTTCCTTCCTTCCTCCCTTCCTTCCTCTGTTCCTTCCTTCTTCCCTCCCAGCCTCCGTTTCTTCCTTACTGTTCCTTCCTCCCTCCCTTTTCCCTTCCCCCTCCCTCCCTTCCTCCCTCCTTCCCACCCTCCTTTCCACTGTTCCTTTCTTCCTCCCTCCCACCCTCCAATCATTCCTCCCTCTGTTCCTTCCTCCCTCCCTTTTTCCCTCCCTCCCTCCATTCCTTTCTTCCTCCCTCCCACCCTCCGTTCCTTCCTCCCTCTGTTCCTTCCTTCTTCCCTTCCTTCCTCCCTTCCTCCATTCCTTCCTCCCTGTTCCTTCCTTCCTCTCTCTTTTTTCCCTCCATTCTTCCCACCCTCTGTTGCTTCATCCTTCCTTCCTCCCTCCATTCCATCCTTCCTCCCTCTCTCCCTCCTTTCCTTCCTTCACCTTCTGATCTCTTTCCTTCCCCCATGCTCATGAAGGGGTGATGGGAGGGGGAGAGATTGCCAGCACTATACCATGTGGGCCTGTGGGGACAGTACCGTTGAAAGGGATGCCTTGTGGCTGTGAGGTTGGAAATGCTGGTGGGGGGTGTCTTGCTGATCTACAACCTGATTGCGTCCATCAAAGACAGAATGCGGTCAGCATAAGATCCACTGGAACAGCAAGGAGCTGCCCCACCGCCTCTGTCCTGCCCCCCAGGTTGCACACAGGAGTCGGCTAGCGCTGGCGTCCTGGATGTAATCAGAGGGCAAGACAGCCACTTGTGCACACACACCAGGGGGCAGGGTAGGGCTACCCCGTGGATTTAAGGCTGAGCATGTTCTGGCTTTGATGGACACAACCAGGTTGCAGATCAGCATAGCCCCCCCTCCCACCAGCACCGCCAGCCTTGCAGCCACACTGGACAGACCCCCCCCACTCAGGATAGCAAGACTGGCAGCAACATGGCAATGCTGGCAATCTCTACCACTCCCATCACCCCTTCCTAAGCGTGGAGGAAGGAAAAAGATGAGAAGGAGAGCAGGAAGGAAGAAAGTGTAGCAGAGAGGAGAGTTGGGGGGATCGGCACTGGCTGGGATCGGCACTGGCTGGGAGGCTTTGCTGGAGCTCTGCAGATTTGGCAGAGAGTCAGGAGTTCAGGCAGCATCCATGGTGGCTGGCAGTGGGACAGGGCTCTTGGGGAGGGATTTTTAAAGGGGAATTGACTGGGGAGAAGAAGATTTTATTTTCTCTTTTCCAGAGATGACAAGCCAAGTGGAGAGAGGTAGGATGTTGGCGAAAAGGCTTTTTATTCTCTCTTCAGAGAATACATACTTTGTAGATCAAGGCCCGATCGGCCTGGGCCAGGCCAAGGTGCGGTGGGCCAGTCTTTCACTCTTTCCAGGACAGGTCCCTGGGCCGGACGAAACCACATATCGGGCCGGATTCGGTCCGCGGGCCTTGTGTTTGACATGTCTGCTTTAAAGCTACCAACTGTTGATCAAGAAAGTGAGGATGGATTTGTGAATAAGTAAACAGAAGGGATATGGATGTATTGGATGGAAGTTCTTAGCATATTGCTCTTTGACTAGATGATTATGGCACTTCTGCATCATTGTTGCTGCATGTAAGTTTTCCCATGGATTTACTCCTTCCATCTAAAGATCTCATCTTCTAATTTGTATATGTGACATATAGTTGCCATCAGAAAAATGACAGAGATTGATTTGTGGTATTTCCAAGGATTCAGTGTGTGTTTCTGAAATTGTTATAGGATTTGGGTTAGAATGTGAAGATGCATTGGAAGGACTGGGTATTCCACCACTATAATAGTGATATGATGCCTATTCTTCTTGCATTTAATGAATACATATGACTTCATCAACATTCAATTAAACTTTTCCAGCAGCCTGGCTTTTAAACAATCTTTTTCTAGCAATTTTCAAGTGATGTTTTACATATACAACCACCATAATCTTTATTATATCTGAACGTGTAGAGATGGAAGCAATCTTTTTCCTACCAGGCAGATCCTTCAGAATATGAAGTAATTTTGCATACGTAAATGGTATCCTCTAAAATAAACATTCATATATAGAGGTAATTCAGTTATGAGCCAGTGATCTTTCTCATTCTTAGTCTTAGTCATATCCCACTCTTCTGTACATGTACTGTGAATTATTATCTCTCAGTCTGAAATACGTAAAGGATGACTTTGAGGGATTTAAAGTTATACTGGTGTAAACATGAAACAATCTCCTTTTCTTTTTTCTTTATTAGACATGGTTTTCAAGAGAAAGTTTTCTCTCCCAAATTATCTTATATCCTAAACAGCAGCCATGATCTTATTAGCCATATTAGTATCTGGAAGTGAATATTGGTTGTTTGGAAGTCCATAAGGAGCTGAATATTAAAGTCTGAAGGAGAAAGGAAGATATATTTTCATACAAGCTGAGCTTTGCAAATAATTGCAGCCAAATTTAAATTAGCATTTAACATTTGAATCTAGAATTTTTCGTACAACTGCTGTAAGAGAACATCTGTTAAACAATCAGAGTTAGATTTAATGGGGAACTTAAAGCAATTATCAAAAGGTTACAGACTAATTACTTATTATTAAAGAAGCCTTTCTACAGTTAAAAACAACATTCCCCTTTCATTTAGAAGATCCTTTTTGGGAATTTTTTTTTGTCTCCCACCATTTCTACAGCTGACATGGAAGTTAAGTTTATATAAATACTGTGGAATATTCTTTTTCTTTTCCTTCATGTTTACTCTGAGAACAGCTCAAAATTATATTGCAATGTTTAAAAAGTTTAAGGTATCTGAAACATTTGGTTATACATTATCAGCTAAATTTTAAAATCATTTTAAATGAAGACAGTCCAAATACTTGAGGTTTTAATCTAAACGATTCTGTCTGCTGGTACTAAGAACATCCTAATTCTGTTTATATACTGTAATCTGTTTCTGTTCTGAAATTTAAACCAAATTGTCTAGTTCCGAATAAAGTTCATTGAACACATATTATTATTAGATACAAATGAAGTATTTCATGAGAGAAATGAGAGGGATTTTTAGCAGGATCTGTAAGAAGTTGAAAATTTATAATCCACGCTACAGTTAAGGAAGGGCCTAGATTGAAAAAAAAATGTATAGGGACAAACTTTTAAATCCTTGTAGTGGACAAAAGATACTAAAATTGCATTCAAATATCAATTAATAAAGTACAATTATTTGCTGGGATTAAAATGAAGTGTGTGACCTAGGTTTTGGAATCAAGCTGCTATGTTTTTGGTGTCAAACTTGGAAAATGCATGCCTGGAAAAAAAAAAATGATGGAAAAATGGCTGTGGCTAAGAATAAGGCAGTTAAGCTTTAGAACAGTGTTTCCCAAACTTGACAATTTTAAGGCATGTGGACTTCAACTCCCAGAATTCCACAGCCAGCAACGCTGGCTGTGGAATTCTGAGAGTTGAAGTCCTCATGCCTTAAAATTGTCAAGTTTGGGAAACACTGCTTTAGAAAATGAGCTTCTATGTCTTGAATAAATATGCATTTTCTGTGTCCCTGCAGATATTATTTTTCTATTTAATATTTTTATTCTCCTAAAAGACATTTCCAAATGAGGAGAAGGGAAGGAGAAAGGAAGAGAACAAAACAAAATTTATTCTAAGATATTTAGCTCCCAGCAGTCTCTCTGGTTTGTTTCTTAGGCTGTCTTTTAGATTGGAATATACTGTATGTGCCACCTCACCTTCACATATACTGGGTTGGCCTCAGTTGCATACAGAAGGTAAGCAGTACATTCATATTCCATTTGGGCTGACAAGCTGACTTTAATGACAAGGTCAGCATAACACTCATACCAACAGATTGCTCCAATTCTGGTCCATATGGGTGCCAATTCCCATTATTTCTTTTTCTTTTCTTTTTTAATAGCGAATGCTTTATAAGTGAGGAGCAAAGTCTCTCTTAAAATAAAACAGAATATGGAAGAAAAATAAGACCCTGGCTCTCAATATTTTATATATATTTCCCTGAAGGGCATCTTTCTCACTATTTTAAAAGCCATGTTTTGACTTTTCCGAGACTGCCTCCCTGCAGTTGCCTTTTGGATCAGACTCCCAAATGTTTGTGAGAAAATCTGGAAGCGAAGCTGCCTGAAAGTTGACCTCTTTTCACTGCAGAAAATGTTACACTTTCAGCTGAAAGCTGCTCTCCTTCAGCCACATGTTTTGCAGTACATTCGCTGGACTTAGAATGGTAACTTTTGTTGAACTGGCTCCATTCAGTGTTTTGTTCTAACACTTTTCCAATTATTACTGTATTTTGATTTTGATGAACAGGAGGCTTCTCTGCTTGTCTTGACTCTCTGCCTGTGCAATCAAGCATGAGCAAGCACTGGGTTGAAAGCAAATGTTGCTGAGAAATGGAGTTAAGTTACATATGCTCCAACTGTCCCTATTTTTGCTACATGTCCCTAATCAAATACTGTCCTTGTTTTGCCTTTAGAGTTATGCCAGCAATGCTTTTGAGCTTTGGCTAATGTGCACTCATATGCTCCAAACTAGAGCTCTCCAAGATTAGGTCTCATAATATTAACCCTTAATAGAGACAAGAAGAGTGTTAGTTCCAGGGCCTACAAACATTCATGTTCCTGAGTGATAAATAATGGAAGATTATAAAATATTTAAAATAATGAAAATGTTTAGCAGAAGTTCTAAAAATTAAATAGAATCAATATAAACCACATTATAACGTGAAAACAATAATGGCAAAATCAAAATGTAGGGGTTCTGTAACTGGAACTAGAAAAAGAAAGAAATTATTTAGCCTTGCCTAACTATTGCTATCTTGCTTCTGTAATCAGCGTTTGCATCAGGGACCAATTTCATGCAAGCGTGGGAAACATGTACATGGATGGGATGTACTGAAGGAGGGAATAAGGGAATGTACAGGAATGATTAGTTTTCCTTATATTGTAATAACTCTGTTGTCTGATGTTGATTGGCTAACAAAGTTTATAAAGCAATGCTACCAACTTTCTAAATGTGGCACTTCTGAATGCACCTGCTGCCAATGTTTCAGATTGTGTTCCCAGCCAGGACTTAATTCGATCGAATAAAAAGTGCTGTACCTTTAAGAAGCCTCTGCTTAAGTTTTCATGACTGGATTCTTATGATTTCTCAAGTTTTGCCAAGAGCCAGTGGTCTTACAAAAACATTAAAACAGTGGTTGTTAAAAGCAAAGAGATCTTAAAATGATTAAAATAGAGAAAAAAGTCTTTGTCTAGTTCTACAAAGATTAACATGTATTGCCTGTGAGTCTTCCTGTGTAAGACAAGATTTTATATTAAAGATAAGAACTCCATGCTCTTCCTGTCCCACCCCACCCATCTTTTAATTAATATTGTTGTATTTTAATTGTTTTTATTTATTGCTTTATTAATGTTATGTTTACATTTTTTTCATCATTCTTTTTCCATGTTTACTGTTGTGGTGTTGCAAGTTGTCCACAGTAGCCCTATGGCAAGATGGGTAGCAAATAGATTTAACAAATAAATAAAATAAAATAAAATATCCAAAGCCAAGTTGACAGTATTCAGTGAAATTCTTTGTGGGTAGTGCCACAGATGCCTTTCTATATCTCACTTTTCAGGGACAATTTGATATGATACCGTCTACTACATTTTTCCCCTAGTTGGCCATTCACTAGCAAACATTGAAGTCAATCATCATAGAAGAAAGTAATACAGTGTACAAATGAAAGATTAAGACTTGAAGAAAATGTCATAAAGATAATCTGATATTGTCCATAGACTGAGAACAAAGCAAATACATCCAACAATGTTCTTTTCTTTTCATTTGTGAAATATTGCAGAATATGGAATTGCCTCTTTATTTTGCATTCTGATTGTGTTCTTGTACAGTATATATATCAAACAGAAAGAGATTGTGTCTAATAATGTAGACTCACAAAAATATTGTTTTTATTGAGTATCTTTTCCTTTTTTCTTCCCTTACTCTCAAAATCATAACAATACCACTATCACATCTATAAATAGAGCAGGATCCCTATCATGGAATCACACATTCTGCAAAAATAAACTTTATAGAACTGTATGAAAATAAGACAAAATAGGACTAACCCTTTAAAGCTTTAGAGTCTACAACTTCCTTCAAGAAGTCTAACTGTAAGCTTTATCCTCACATGGAAATGTAATTAAAGCCTTTGTGGGAAATGATCCCATTATTTTGCTTTGTGTGTGTGTGTACACTGTGCAAATATTAATGATACTTCCAGTTCTCATTTTATGCTATTGCACTGCAGTCTAGACTCACATTGTCTATCGTTACTAATAAATAGGAACTTTGCCTTTGCCAAAAAAGAAATGGCTATAGTTCAAGGTTATATATCAACAAATTTCGGAAATGGAAGACTTGGCATCCAGCAAACTAGGAAATCTTAAGATGACCCAAGACAGGAATGGAGAGATTTATCACTGCTCAATGCCAACTTTGCATATGCTTTATCATGATTTCATTTTATTCCAATTCAGTCTCACTCTGCAATTATTTTTAAATAAATGAAACTTCTTATATAAATTAAAAGCATCATTTGCTAAAATTCAGATCTATATACATATTTTGCCTAAAGTACACCATACGTGCATATACAAATATAGTTATATCTTGTATCTCTGCCTTCACAAATGGCACATATTAACGTAAGGAATGCCTTTGCATTTAAATGAAATCCTCTTCTACCATTAGAACACTACACTACACTTTATCAGGAGCTAAGACTAAAGACTGATCTGGGATATTGTCCATAACTATTTGGAAACATAGGCTATAGCCTCTTCTGTACAGATTTTGCTTTGAGAGAGAGAGAGAGAGAGAGAGAGAGAGAGAGAGAGAGAGAGAGAGAGAGAGAGAGAGAGAGAGAGAGAGATCAATACTGTAATGCTGCCTTTCTCTAGGGATGCCATTCTATGACATATCTGGGCAAGTTTGTTTTATTGAGAATAGATGTGATTCTTAGCTTTTTGCAGAATGTTATGAGAACAATAGTTTAGCACAAAGTAGGAAGCTGTTAACTGAAATCGGTGGAAGTGTTTCAAAAGCCACCTGGAAGCTCAGATGGAAAGAACAGAGTGGGAGGATGCTGAGGTGGGGGGAGAAAGTAAGACAGAAGGCCTGGAAAGACCAGCTTGAAGCCGAGATGCAGACCCTGCTTAGGATTGTGGAATTGGAAGTTATGTTAAGAGAGCAGAATGTGTGAAGCAGACTGTATTGGCAAACAAAGTCTGCTTGAGAGCAGGAACTGGTCGCCTGGCAAAGTGGGAGCTTTTTTATTCATAGAAGTATTGGGGTGAAAATGCTTGTAGAGTTCTGCAAATCAAAATACACAAAAATTACACAATAACATATCTGCTTAGAAAGGCATATCTTCCATGGCAAGATTTCAAGTTGGTGCCTTCCAGATATGCTAAATGTTCTTGGGAGAATGATTTGAGTTGGATTCAAATCTGTTTAGGAGAGGCCATTTCTTCAGGGTATAGTCCACCACATCCATACATACGTGCCCATTCTTTTACCAAGTTCACTGTAGCCTTACATAGATATTCTGTCATCTCCTATAAAGGATAGAAATATATATACACAAATAAAAGGTAGCATGCAAGACCTCTAAGTAGGTGGTGCTCCAGGCAATACCCAAGCTCAGTGTTGCTGTCCACATTGCCTCTTTCAAGTGACCCATTGGATTGTCTCAACTGAGATGGGAAATATGAAAAAAATGTTTTGTAAATATAAGCTGATTTTTAAAAACTCCAACCCTTAGATATTAGAGGTGCACGAGAGCACTCACTTGAGCAAGACTAAAACCGTATATAAAATAATAAAAAATGAAGAAGGTAAGGTGCTCAGGAACTTTAGAATTCAGACACATAGGCAACTGTCACATAACATCCCAGATCCATCAATTGTCCATAGGAAAGGCAAACAAATCTGGATAGTGGATGTTGCAGTATCTGGAGACAGCAGAACAGAACAGAAAGAACTGGAGAAAATAACAAAATACAAAGACCCGCAAATAGAAGTAGAATGATTGTGGCAAAAGAAAGGAACCTTTATACCAATGGAGCACCACTTGAACACTATCAGTATTGACAGAGTTACCATCAGTCAATTGTAAAAGACAACTTTACTTCAAGCTCATGGTCTTTTATTTTGTATTTAATCTTTTGTAATTGTAATCAGTTATTATACTGTATGTATAATGATTTTCATGTCTTTATCCTTTATCATATTGTAAGCTGCCTAGAGTCACCTCAAACATGGAGATGGGTGATATATAAATTTAATAAAATAAATAAATAAATAGCTTACATCCTGTGATGGTTCATTTAACACCATGAAAAAACATCTGCCAATCCCAGATCTTTGGGAAAGATTCAATAGGTAGACAATAATGCCAAATCCAGTCTAAACAGCTGCTTGACTATGCAACCAACCACAATAAAACAACTATACAAAGAATAAAAACAAAGAAATAATGATTTCCTATTACAAATTAAGTCCAATGAGAAGAAGGTATCTGAAAAGAATACATCAGTTCTGGAAGGAATAACATCCAGAATCAGAAATAAAGCTAATAGAACAATAAAGATTTATAATACTTAATATACTTAATTCTTAATACTTATTAATAGTACTTAAATAAAGTGTTCACAGAAATAGATTTGGAAGAATTGGAAAGTGTCAGTGTGCAAGAATTTATGAACTGGAATAGCCATAGCAACGAATCAGCCAATGGCAATTATTATTTAATTGAGACACAGGATTGACTGTATGAGGCATGTGATCCAGTCTAGGTCTGGGCGTGTCTTAGTCTTCCCTGTGTCCTGATCTCCTGAATTAGTTGTTGTTGTTCTCTACCATGTTGCCAAGAACCGAATGAAACTGTATGTAGCATGTTAATACTACTACTACTACTACTACTACTACTACTAATAATAATAATAATAATAAAGTTGGAAGGGACTATATATATTTTATAGATAAAGTTTTTCTAAACCAGTGGTTCTCAACCTTTTTAAATGACGCGACCCCCAACCGGTCGTAAGTCGAGGACTACTCAACCGGTCATAAGTCGAGGACTACTCAACTGGTGCAGCACCATTTGCAGAATGGGACTTTTGGCGGGCTCAGCAGGGCAGAGACAGCCTGGACAATTCCTATTGGCTTTTGACAGCCAATAGAATTAGACTCTATTCAAGAGAGTCTATTCTATTGGCTTTCAAAAGCCAATAGAATAAAAGGGAGTAGCACAGCTAAGGAAAAGGGGGAAAAAATGGCGGACTGTGTTGTTTGGCGACCCCTGTGAAATGGTCGTTCGACCCCAAATGGGGTCCCAACCCACAGGTTGAGAACCACTGTTCTAAGCCATGCCCCCTGCTCATTTTGAATGGGTGCTTATTTTTTGGGCTTATTTTTGTGCTGGAAAGTTGTAAACTCTAACGGGTTATGAGCCCAGATCCCACCCAGCCAGCCCTTGCACACAGTTCAGATTGAAGAAAAAGATTGAGGCTCAACATGGAGCTGTAAAAATCAGATGAGGGACTGCCTGAATTAAGAAAAAAAAAAAAAAAAGGCTGCTCAGCTGAGGGCTTGCAGGATGGCTGATTTAAAGAAGAGCTCTCTGCCTCAATTGGGACAAAAGAATTATCTTATTTGGGCTGCAAAAATGGAATGCTTCCTGAAGGCTAAGGAGCTCTGGAATATTGTGATTAATCCATGCCAGGGACAATTAGCAGCTGCAGATCAACGGAGGCATGATAAGGCACTTGCTTACATCATCTTAAGTGTGGAAGATGAACAATTCTTAAATGTAGCTGACTTAAAAACTACAAAAGAGGTTTGGCTGAAGTTGAGAAGTATGCACGTGTGTCAGCATGCAATATAGTGCAATTATTGAGGCAATTGTACAGAGCCCGGCTGCTGCCACATGACAATGTAGAAGAGCATTTGCTCCATATGCAGAAACTGTTTGTTGAATTAGAACAGCAAGGAATGCAGATTCCTGAATCTCAGAAGGTGCTGTTGGTACTAAATAGTTTTGATGAAATGTGGGCCATTGTTTCAGCTGTTTTTGAATGCAGACGGGAACAGGAATTAAGTATGGAAGGACTTAAAGCCTGTTTGATTTCTGAAGAACAGAAACACCATTTTAGCAGAAGCCATAAGGAGAAATTCCTGAGGTGGGGGTCCAAGGAGCAGAGAGAGCAAAGCAGCAGACTGGCTGTCTGCAGAAATTGGCTACATCTCAACAGAGAAGTACCAAGAAGAAAGAACAGAAGAAAAAGAAATGATTCATCTGTGGGGCTAAAACTCATTTAAAGAAAAACTATTTCCAAAGAAGAACAACAGCAAATGGACAAGCTGCTGTTGCAAAAGTTAGCTATTGTAATAGCAGAGACAAATTGTTAATAGACAGTGGGGCTAGTCAAACAATTGTTAATAGTTCTAAGTTATTTTCCAGATTGGATTCAACTGGAGGAGATGCAGTGGCCTTAGCAAATGGCCAGAAGGCAAAAGGGGGGAGGGTGAAAGACAATGTGCTGATTCCATGTCTGGAGGAAAGGTTTAATAATGTATTATGTGTGCCTGAATTCATGCATTCATCTCTTGCACAGAAAGCTTGGCCATGCCAACTTCAGAGTATTGCATAGGATGCCAGAGTTTGCAGAGGGATTAACCTGGAAAAGGTGTAAGGCATACTTAGACTGTGCAGTAAGTAAATCATCAAAATCCAAGGTATTCCCAGTGAGCAAAAAGAACACAAGGCAGACAACAAGGGTTGTAGAGCTGGTGCATACAGATTTGGTTGGCCCAATGAAAGCTAGTTGGGAGGAGCCAGGTATGCGCTGATCATTATAGATGATTTCAGCAGATTTGGGTTCTGTTATTTGCTGAAAAGCAAAACAGAGGTGCTGCAAAAGTTCAAGCAATGGGTGAGCTTTGCAGAAAGAATATAAAGGCAACAGGTATGCCAGCTGCAAACTGACGGGTTCAGAATTCATGTCAGCAAGTTTTCAAAAGTGGTTGGAGCAGCTAGGAATACGACATAGATGAAGCAGCTGAGAATGGCGTGGCTGAAAGATGGAATGGAGTCTTGCAGACCATGAAAGACTCACCGCTGGAGGATTCTGGTCTGAGCAGCATATTGGGGCAAAGCGATGTTGACTGCTAATTATTTGGTCAATAGGCTGTGAAGTTCCTCTGTAAATGATACTCCATATGCTGTGCTATATGGGAGAAAGCCATATCTAGCACATTTAAGGGTGTTTTGGAAGCAATGTATGGGAGCATATTCCAAAGGCAATCAGGAGAAAAGGGCAACAAAAGGCTAGAAAGCTCAGGTTTATGGGCTATGAGCCTGGCTCAAAGAGCTATCACTTAAGCAATGGAAGCAGAAGGATAATAATTTCCAGATCTGCTAGCTTTGCAGAACAGAATTGGGGCAGAATTGATGCCAATTCTGAGGATGATCCACTTAGTGAAGGTGACTCAGTGTCAGCGTTCAGGGAGCAGAAGCTGAAAAAGAGCAAGAAAAGGAGTCAGAAGATGATTCCTGATGTGAAGCAGGAAAGGGTTGACAATCAAGGGCAGTCAATGCCATGCAGGTCAGAGCAATGGAACAAGGGGATTCCACCTGACAGGTATTTGGCTGGGAAAGTAAAGGTGTATAATGTGTGGTATAAGCCAAAAAACCCAAAGTAGAGCAAGTGAAGTGGAAAGAGGCCATGGACAAAGAAATGAAATCCATGGATGAACATAAAGTGTTCATCTCTATGACTTTGCCACAAGGTTACAAGGCTGTAGGATGTAAATGGATATACAAAAAGAAAGTGTTACCTAACAGTGAAGTCCAATATAAAGCAGGATTAGTGGCACAGGGTTTTTCGGAGAAGAAAAACGTGCAATATGATGAGGTATTTGCACCAATGGTAAAAAGTGAAACTATAAGGTTGGTACTAGCATTGGCAACAGCACGTGGTCATAAAATTTGGCACTTTGGTATAACCACAGTATTCCTCAATGCAGAGTTGCAGGAAGAAATTTACATGGTTCAAGAACCAGGGTATGAAAGTAAAAAGCCTGGCACTATGTATAAACTGAACAAAGCCATTTATGGGCTGAAGCAATCAGTCAGAAACTAGAACATCTGTTTAGATGTGGCATTGAAGGGTTTTGGGTTCAAGAGTTGTAAGGCTGATGGCTGCATATATACTGCAAGGTTCCACGGTAAGGATTGCCAATTATTAGCATTTGTGGATGATCTTTGCTTCATTGCAAAGATCTGGCACAGGTGAAGGAATTTGCTAATCAATTGGAGAAAAAGTTTTATTTGAAAAGTCTGAGTGAAGTACAAACCTATCTTGGTGTAGAAATACAAAAAACTGAGAAAGATGGCTACGTTCTCAACCAAAGAAGGAAAATTAAACAACTGTTGGAGAGATAAAACATGAAGGATTATAATTCTGCTCCAACACCTATGAGCATGGATTTTCACAACACTTTAGGCGAAGACAAAAGTGAAACCTGTGATCAGGAGATAGATCAGTCAGCAATAGGGAGCCTGTTATATCTGTCACAGTGGTGGAGACCAGACATAGCTTGTGCAGTAAGCATCTTAAGTAGCTTTACTGCTGCACCAACGCAGTTGCATTGGATGGGTGTGAAGAGAATTCTCAGATATTTGAAAGGAACTGTGAACTTGGGTCTTCAAATACAGGTCTCTGAAGAATTAAAGTTAAAATGTTATGTTGACTGATTATGCTAATTATGTGCAAACCAGAAAGTCCAATTCTGGGTTTGTGGTATTATTTGGAGGGACTTTAATTGGGTGGAAGTCCAGAAAACAAACAACTGTAGCTATTTCTACTGCGTAGGCAGAATTTATTGCTCTGTCAGAACTTTGTTCAGGGGTAACTTGGTATGTACAGCTGTTAAAGGATTTAAGTATAAAAGTTAAAGAAGCTGTAACAGTATTTGAAGATAATGTTGCTTGCATTAAAATGGCAAAAGGTGACAGACTGAAAAGTAGAAGCAAGCATGTGGACATTAAGTATTGTAATGTCAGAGAAGCCATCAAAAGTAAACTAATTCACTTGCATCATTATTCTTCAAATGGCAATCTGGCAGATGTAATGACCAAGCCATTGAATGAAATACACCATGGGAAGAGTATTAAATTATTTGGTTGTATGTCTATTCTAGTCATAAAGGGAGGAGTGTTGGTGTGCAAGAATTTATGAACTGGAATAGCCATAGCAACGAACCAGACAATGAGAACTGTTATTTTACTTAGACACAGGATTGGCTGTGTGAGGCATGTGATCCAGTCTAGGTCTGGGTGTGTCTTAGTCTTCCCTGTGTCCTGATCTCCTGAGTTAGTTGTTGTTCTCTACCACATTGCCAAGAACTGAATGAAACTGCATGTAGCATGTTTATATATATTTTATAAATAAAGCTTTTCTAAACTATGTTTTCTGCTCATTTTGAATGTGTGCTTATTTTTTGGGCTTATTTTTGCGCTGGAAAGCTGTAAACTCTAACAGAAAGTTTACCTAGTCTTGCCAGAAGTAGCTCAGATAGTAGAAACAAATGGGGAGGATAGGTAGTGGAGGAAGCCTCTATTTTGCCTGGGGCAAATGGAACACGAATGCAAGAAACAGGAGTAGTCAATATACAAGTACAAGTAATCCTTGACTTACGATCACAGTTGAGCTCAACATTTCTGTTCCTAAGGTTGTTAAGTGTCTTTTGCCCCATTTTATGATCTGTCTTACCATGGTTGTTAAGTGAATCATTACAGTTGTTAAGTTAGTAATGTGGTTGTTAAGTGAACCTGGCTTCCCCATTGACTTTGCTTGTCAGAAGGTTGCAAAAGGTGATCACGTAACCTGAGAATACTGCAGCTGTCATAACTATGAGTCAGTTGCTAAGTGTCTGAATTTCGATCATATGACCATGGAATACTGCAATGGTCGTAAGTGTGAAGAACAGCCATAAGTCATTTTTTTCAGTGCTGTTGTAACTTCAAACAATCATTAAACAAACTGTTGTAAGTCAAGGGCTACAAGGACTTGTATATGGTCTGGGATGAAGGTCCATCTCTATGGGTAAAATGCTTAACAGATTGAATGGAACAGAGCTTCAATAAAATTTAAAATGTTTGAAATATTTTTATGCCTATGAATAGTAGTTATTTCTAAAGAAGTTTCAAGAAGAAAAGAATTAAGCTGAGAAAACAATTAAATAAACATCAAAAATTCAGAGTAGTAAACAGAGCAAGATTATTACAGTTGGATCACTGTAGAATAGGCTGGGGTTAACTGAAGATCCTGAAATAATTGAGAAGTAATGAGTGGGGAACAGAACCCTTATAAACTAGGGATTTATGAGGTAATTTATTGGAGAATAAATAACAGCCCTTCAAAGAGAAAGTAGTAATGAATAAATCACTCTGTTTCTGTTCATTTGTTTTATATTCATTTAGTTGTGAGTGTACCAGGCCTTTTTTTGTCACAGAACGCCCAGAATGGAGTTCCGGCACCTTTTTTGGATGGAACCTTGTAGGGTAGGCAAGGCGGGTTGTAGGACGTGTGTGAGTTCCGGCACCTTTTTTTTTTTTTTTTAAGAAAAAAAGCACTGGAGTGTACTCTGTCCATTTCTCTGAATACACGATCAAGAAAATAGTTTTAAAGAATATCCAAGATCTGATCTGATATTAATTCAGGAAGTGTAAATTAGATAAAGTAATTTGAAAATGCAAGCCAAGCAACATTCTGCATATTTTTTTCTTTGAGCACCATAAAACGTAAATGTTTGCCTTTTGCCTTTGGAGATTCTGGGGCACATGCTAGATATGTTTGCCTATAAATTTAAAGAAATTCTTCATAATAATTTAAAGAAATAATAATTTGGGGGATCAGTATTGGAAGGGAAGACAGGACATCTACACTTAGTGTGCTGCATGATTTTAAAAAGTCAGATTTTAGCCAATAGTTCTTTCAAAGCCTAAAAGTTGCTTTTTCCACATAAGTACCTATCTGCATCATAAGCAAGTAAAGTTATTACTGCAGCATAAGCTAAAGTCACAAAGCCCTGTTTGTCTTTTCATTTCACTACCTGCAATTGTTTATGTCTCTCTCTGTGTGTGTGTATACACACACACACACACACACACACACACACACAAACACACACACACTTTTTTCTATCTAGATGTGAAGCTATAAAAAACTTGCCCCCAAGTGGAGAGGACAATGAAATATTAAAATCTTGCTGTCTTCATCTTACCTAGCCAGACAGATAAGACATGCAGAAATATTCTAAACCCTTCCTCAATTTCATATCTATTGAAACTTTTTAAGTGCATGTGTGTGAATGTGCAATTATGCAATTTATAAGCCTTGATATATAGTGACATTTTAACAAAGAAATCTGGAGAAAGAAGATATTGATTTTTGCCTAAATTAAAGACAAACAGTACTTTCAGAACTTGAATTGCTAATATGTGAACTATGAGTTCTCTGTGTGGATGTTGCTTCTGGAAGTCCGTTCTGGGCCTGGGCAACAAAAAATTAGCTACCAGTTCTGCCAAACTGGTAAAACCGGCTAAATCCCATCACTGGCTAATACTGTGTAAATGCCAGATTTGATAATGTTCTTAATACTATCACATAGATATTCCTGCTTAATATTCCCCTTTACATCAAAACAATGAAATTTATGAATCTTCTTGTTGTGCCATATCCGTTATTGGACGTTGGCGATCATGTTGGTGATCCTGTTTTTATCAGCAGCCGCACGAAAAATTGCTGCTGAGTTTTGTCCAAACCAATCCCTTAGATTTTGAAGCCATGATGTTCTTCTTCTGCCTGGACCTCGTTTGCCTTCAATCTTTCCCTGGAGGATTAAATGGAGTATGCCGTATTTTTCTGGGTGTCACATCACATATCCAAAATATTCTAATTTTTATTTTTTAATTGTTTTGATGATTTCCCTTGGCTTTCCCAGGTGGCTTATCACCTCCTCATTTCTGATCTTGTCCACCCAGCTTATACGTAACAGCTGCCTATAAATCCACATTTCAAATGCTTCTAGTCTCTTCAGGTGACCTTCTGTCAGAGACCAACTCTCTACTCCATAGAGCAGGATAGAAAAAATATAGCATCTGACAAACCTGATTTTCAGTCTTAGGTTTATGTTGTGACTGCAGAAAACCTTTTTCATTTTGAAGAATGCCGTTTGGGCTTTTTCTATCCTTGTCTTTACTTCAACGGTCATGTCCCAGCTTTCATGTAATAAGGCAGGGCAATATAGATATTCTGAAAAATAAATTTATATTTCAGGCAATAAATGACTTCAGTAGATGAACTATATATGTTTTGTTTCAGACTAATTGAGGGGGCATTAAATGTGTTGCTTGATACAGTTGCATGTAAGAGTTTAGGTATCCCTCATCAAATTGCATGTTTTATGAATGCCTAAATGAAGAGTAACTACATGGTACAAAGGTAAACAAAATATCTTGTATTTTGAAGACATATACACTATGTAAATATAAATATGGCTGGTAGAAATTAAATAATAAGGCAAGTGAATATGGAAGAAGAGGACGTTGATACTCTTCCAAGTGACTGAATGTTACTTAAGAAAAATCCTATAAAGTAGATGAAAGCTAAACCAGTAGTATGGCCCTTATAGTGTCTCAAGCTACAATTCTTCTTCTATCTGCTTTAAACCACCATGGTCTCCTTTAAGCAGCAATATTTGAAAACCAATATTCATTCTCAAAAAAAGTCCTCTAAATATTTCTAGCCAACAATTTCAGGTGTGAGAGACATGAAGTAGTGGAAGTTACATGGAGTTGTTGAGCTACATCTTTACAGAATGCACAAAACCAAGGATGAAAACATCCCAGAATGCATATGGGTCAACATAAAAGGAAAAAAGAATGACATTGCTATAGTTCACCCAACGAAGTAGAAGAAATAGAAGAAATCCTTGCTAATCAATTAACAAATGTATGAAGGAAACATACTACAGTAATAACGGGAGACTTTAACTACCCTGATATCAATTGGGGGACAAGCTCTGTAGTAAGTGTTGAACAGATTCCTAGCCAATTTAGCAGACAGCTTTGTCATCCAAAAAGATAGAAGAGAGTACTAGAGGAAAAGCTATACTGGATCTGAAGAAGTGATAGAGGGGAGTTGAACTTGCTGGAACCTTGAGTGAGAATAACCATGTTATATTGGAATTAAATATAATGCAAACACTAGCAATATAATCTAATCTAACCAGTATCTCAAACTTCAAAAGAGCTGATGTTAACAAATGCAGAGAGAGCCTAAGAAAAATTCCATGGATGAAAATCATAAAATGGAAATAATCCAAGAAGTGTGGGAAACTGAAAAATATGATCATAAAAGCCTGGTACAACACAATAGCACTGAAAAAGAAAAACAAGAAATCCAAGAAGAAACCAGCATGGTTGCACAAATATATCTCTGATAAATTAAAAGACAAAAAGGATAAGTACAAAAAATGGAAAGAGGGATACATAACTAAGGCAGAGTATCAGCAGATAGCCCAAATCTGCAAAAGATAAAGTCAGGAAAGCAAAGGCTCAGAATAAAAAAAGACTTGCAACAAAATAAAAATAAGTTCCTTTCAAAATGTAAATAAAAAGAAAAAAGTCAAGAAAACAATCGGTTCACTAAAGCAAAAAGAAGGCAAGGAAGTAACAGACAGTAGAGAGAAAGCAAAGCTGCCCAACTCATTCTTTGCATCAGTCTTCCCATAAAAAGAAACTATAACCCAACCTACCAAAAACATAACTGTAAAAGACAGACTAAATAAAAATTAAAATAAGCAAGATCAGACAGATGTTCTCTTACCATTTTCTTGCTTCAGAGTTCTGAAGAAGCTACCAGATGTTATCTCAGAACCATTGTACCATACCTTTCAAAAATCCTGGAACACTGGGGAAATACAAGAGGATTGGAAAAGAGCTGATGTGGTTCCCATCTTCAAAAAAGGGAAAAAAAACCAGACCCAGGAAACTATAGACCAATCAGCTAACATCAATACCTGAGAAGACACTGGAAAAAAATAATAAGAAACATATCTGCGAACATCTAGAAACAAATAAAGTTATAATTAGAAGCCAGCATGAGTTTGTTAAAAACAAATCATACCAAACTAATCTTATTTCATTCTTTGACAAAGTGACAAAATGAGTAGACCAGCAAATTGCTGTGGACATAGTAGACTTCAGCAAAGCATTAGACCAGACATGTCAAACACAAGGCCCGCGGGCTGAATCTGGCCCAATATGTGCTTCCGTCCAGCCCAGGGACCTGCTGTCATGATTCCGTGCTGGCCTGTGTTCTCAACAGCTGAGTCTGGGGAATCTGAGGAGGAGGTGGAGGAAGCATTTGAAGGGCCATCAGGGTCAGAGGGAGGCTCTGATGAATTACAAGACTCACAGTTTGATGAAGAGCCTGGGCCCTCCAGTCGTGTTTCTGATGAAGCTCAGCTGTGTGGGGAGAATGAGTCAGATTTGGAGGATTCACACCTGATGGACAGATGATTGATGCTCGTAGACGCAGGCAATTAGCGAGAGCAGATCAGCAGCAGTCAATACGACAACTCCAGGGGAGGAGGAGAAGGCACTGAGAGGCAACCCCTTGGGACTGCTTTATAAAAAGGGAAGGTGTGGGTGGTGCTGGTTGCTGAAGGCAACTGTTGCAAAGTATTTCATGGGATCATGTTCTGTTAGTCTTGCCAGTGACTACTTCTCTGCTTTGTATGGTTTCGTGTGGACAATTTCCTCCATTTGGACTGTGTTTGCTGCTTTTGTTTCTGGACTATTTGGCAGGTCTGTCACCCATATTAAAAGGGGTTTTGTTTTGTTTTAAGTCTCCAGCCTATTTTCTCAAAAGGGTTTTTGTCCTTGTGCCTTTAACAATGACAGCTATAGGCTGGGATAGAACAGTTTGCTTTCAGCCTAACCTCCTATTTGTCAACCTAGGTCCTTCGGCGTCCCGAGAGAAGAAATCAGGAATGCAGGAATGTAGTGCAAGTCAGGTAGTTTATTAAATGCCTAACAAACAAAGTCAGCACTGGGAGTGGTTTGCTCCTAATAAAGCCTCCCCTGCAACCCAAGCCCTCCTTCCACGATGCCCCACCCCCTTGGTCCATCGTCTGGCCGGCTACAGTATGTCCAGTTGCTGCTGCTTCGTGTCCTGGTAAGTATGGCTGGCATGTGCAGTTCTCTCTAGTGCATTGCAGAGCTCCGCCGATCAGCTGGCTAACGGAGCGCCCAGCGCCGGGTGCCGGCAAGGAGGCAGGCTGTCGGAGTTCAGCTTGGGCGGCCGCCAGCCAGTCCCCGCTGCTCAGCTGGCTGGTGGAGCACCTGGCACCAGTTCCCGCAGCTCCTACGGTGGCCGGTAAGGAAGCAGGATGTTGAGGTTCCATTTGGGCAGCCGCCTACCAGCCCCCACTGGCTGGCGGAGTGCCCGGTGCTGATTCCCGAAGCTCCTATGGTGGCCGGCAGGGGGTTTAGACATTGGAGCTCGGTTCGGGTGGACACCTGCTGCCTTTCATTGCCTGGCTGGTTGGCTGCTTGGAACGGCGGTGGCGGGCCATGTTCTCCTTTCCCCCCCACCGCCGAATGGCAAGCCCCGTAGGGCTTGACACTATTATAATGGAGCAGCTATGTGCTGAGAATGCCCAGCTGTCCCAGCAGCTGGCTTTGTTATCTGCCCAAGTTGCTCAGCTATCTGCCCATGTTCCTGCTGCTCCATCACCACCCAGGAGAAAATGCCAAGTTGCAAGGCCGGACAAATTTGATGGCAATCCGGACATGTTTCCTCTTTTCATGGGACAATATCAGCTGTATATCAGTGTGAGAGTGTCTGATTTCCCCATTGACCAAGATAAAGTGGGGTTTATGATAAGCCTGCTCTCTGGTGCTCCAGCTCGTTGGGGCACACCCAATGAGGATGATGTATGAGGACCCCATCAAGATAGCTACCCTGCATTTGAAAGCTCTGAGGCAGGGCCAACGCCCCCTGCAGGGTTATATCAGCGAATTTCAGCTGCCTAGCCAGGATTCAGCCTGGAATGAGGCTGCGCTCGTAGACTGTTTCCAGGATGGATTGTCGGAGGAGATGTGGGATGACCTGGCCCATGTTGATGTTCCCCCAGTCCTTAATGGGCTCATTCATCTCTGTCTGCGGATCGACGCTCGGCTGCAGCAGCGAAGGAGTAGCTGTGCCACCCCAGAGACCTGTACTGCCCCCGTTGTGCGTGAGACCTCGGTCCAGAGAGAGGAGCCAATGGAGTTAAGTGCTGCCAGACCTCATCTAACGGTGGCAGAAATGAACAGGCGACATACCGGGGGGGGGGTTGTATTTTTACTGTGGGGGCCCTGGGGATTTGGCCGCTTTCTGTCCCAAGAAGTGATGAAGGGCATCTGTGACCAAGACTGCCATCTGCTCCCCTGTTGGGAAACGGCCCATGGCATCCCACAACACTGAGCGACACCCTTCAGATGTCAGACCCCCAAGGCATCTGATATTGGAGGCATGCATGATTCTCCCCAGGTTGCCCAAGGGGATTCCCGTCCATGTGTTGATTGACTCTGGGGCCATTATGAACATTATGGACACAGCATTTGTGGCTAAATGGGCAATTCCCCAATGCCCGGTGAATTTGCCGATGTTAGTGGAAACCATTGATGGTTGAGTGCTCCTGTCTGGGCCAATTAAGGCCGCCACACAACCGCTATGTATGGCCATCAGTTCACATGAGGAAGCCATCCAGTTCTATATCACATCAGACCTGCATTTCCCCATGGTCTTGGGACTGGTGTGGCTCTGGGCGCATGACCCACAGATTTATTGGTCACAGAACTTGGTTACCTTTCCAAGCTTACAGTGCATGGACCACACCCGCCAAATCTGTGCCAGCCAAGTAGAGGGGCCCATAAGGGTCTCCTTGCCCTCCAAATTGGTGGATTATGCTGATGTTTTCAGCGAGACTGAGGCAGATCAATTACCCCCACACAAGCCCTATGACTGCCCCATTGACTTAGTCCATGACACACCTCTCCCAGTGGGGCATTTGTATTCCATGTCAGACCCCGAGTTGGCCACGTTGCGGGACTTTTTGGACAAGAATTTGGCTCAGGGTTTTATTCATCCCTCGTCCTCACCAGTGTCTGCACCCATGCTCTTTGTCAAGAAGAAGTCCAGTGAGTTGCAGCTTTGCTGTGAGTACAGGAAATTAAATACCATTACAGTGCACAACCAATACCCGCTGCCCCTCATCCCCCAACTCTTGGACTGGCTCCGTGAGGCAAAGATCTTCACAAAACTGGACTTGCATGGAGCTTATCACCTTGTCAGAGTTCGATCGGGTGATGAGTGGAAGATGGCATTTGGTACTCGGTATGGGTACTTCGAGTACATGGTAATGCCATTTGGCCTGACCAACGCCCCCGCCATGTTTCAGCATTTTATGGATGACATTTTCCAGGACTTGTTAGATCAGTTTATCATGATCTACTTGGATGACATCCTGATCTACTCCCTGTCACTAGAGGTGCACCATCAGCATCTCCATCAAGTCCTGCAGCGGCTCCGAGAACATCGGCTGTACTTCAAATTGGAGAAGTGCCAGTTCTACCAGATGACTATTGAGTTCCTGGGTCACTGTATTTCTCCTGAGGGCATTGCCATGGAGCCAAGTAAGGTCGAGTCTCTGCAGAGTTGGCAACCCCCACGTCGTGTGAAGGATGTCCAGCAACTTCTTGGGTTCACCAACTATTATTGGACTTTAATCCCCGGATTTGCTACCATGACAGCCCCCCTTACTTGGCTCCTGAAGAAAAAGACTCGGTTTCAGTGGGATGCTCCAGATCAATGGGCTTTCCAGGCCTTGAAGGAAGCCTTCATGAAGGAGCCCATCCTGAAGCATCCTGACCCACAACGGCCATTTGTCGTGGAGGTGGATGCCTCCAACATTGCCATTGGGGTGGTGTTACTCCAGGTGACAACACCCAGCGGTGTCCTCTTCCCTTGCATGTACTATTCATGGAAATTGAATATGGCAGAGCGCAACAATACCATCTGGGAGAAGGAGCTACTGGCCATTAAAGTGGTGTTCGGGGTCTGGAGGCATCATCTGGAAGGGGCATGATATCAAATCGGGGTCAGGACGGATGCGGTCGGGATGGGAATTGGTCATGAAAGATGGTCACCAAGGCAGGAGCATGAATGGTGGTCGCATCCTCCCAGGTGAATTCCTCCAGTCTGTAGCCTTTCCATTCAATCAGGTACTGGAAGCGATCTTTCACCCAACAGAAGTCCTGAATGCTGGCAACTTCGTACTTGGGAGCACTGTCTCCATCACGTTGTTCCGGTGGGGAGGTTCAGCTCGGTGAAGGGGAAGGAGGGAGGAGGGGAGGGTGGGAGGGAAAAGGGAGGGAGGAAGGAACAGTAAGGAAGGAATGGAGGGTGGGAGGGAAGAAGGAAGGAACAGAGGAAGGAAGGGAGGAAGGAAGGAAAGAACAGGGAGGAAAAAATGGAGGGTGGGAGGGAGGAAGGAAGGAATAGGAAGGAAGAGAGGGAAGAAGGAAAAAAAGGGAGGGAGGATGGAACAGAGGGTGGGAGAGAAGAAGGAAGGAACAGAGGAAGGGCGGAAGGAAAGAATAGAGGGAGGAAGGAAGGGAGGGAGGGGGGGTGGGAGGAACCTGTCCCGGTGCTTGCCCCGGTCCCACCCTCCTCCACCAGAGACCCTCAGATCTGCCCAGTCCTGCCCAGGCACTCCTGAAGCGAATGATGTTGAAATGGCCACACCCACACAGTAGGCCATGCCCACCCCAGCCACACCTACCCAGTAGGCCGTGCCCATCCAGGCCACACCCCGAGGGCAACCACAATTCTGATATGGCCCTCAATGAAATTGAGTTTGACACCCCTGCATTAGACAAAGTAGACCATACCTACTTCTTGGTAAACTAGAAAAATGTGGGATAGACAGCATTACCACCAGATGGATTTGTAACTGGCTGACAATCTGTACTCAATGAATAGTCCTTAATGGTATAACATCTACATGGAGGGAAGTAAGCAGTGAGGTACCACAAGGTTTCTCCGCCAGAGACCCTCAGATCTCCCCAGTCCTCCCCAGGCACCCCTGAAGGGAGTGATGTTGAAATGGCCAATCCACACAGTAGGCCATGCCCACCCCAGCCACACCTACCCAGTAGGCCACACCCATCCAAGCCACACCCGCCCGCCCCCCCAAGGGTAACCACAATGCTGATATGGCCCTCAATGAAATTGAATTTGACACCCCTGCATTAGACAAAGTAGACCAAACCTACTTCTTGGTAAACTAGAAAAATGTGGGATAGACAGCATTACTACCAGATGGATTTGTAACTGGCTGACAATTTGTACTCAGTGAATAGTCCTTAATGGTACAACATCTACATGGAGGGAAGTAAGCAGTGAGGTACTATAAGGTTCCGTCTTAGGCCCAGTACTCTTCAGTATCTTCATAAATGACTTAGATGAGGGAAAGAAGAAAAACTCACCAAATTTGTAGATGACATTAAGCTGGCAAGAATATCTAACACCCCAGAAGACATGCTCAAGATCCAAAAAGATCTTGACAAACTTGAACAATGGACTCTATCCAACAACATTAAATTTAATGTGAAGAAAAGTAAGATGTTACACCTAGGCAGGAAAAACCAAAGGTACAAAAAAATATTAGGTGAAATCAGCAGTAACTGTGAGAGGGACTTTGGAGTCCTAGTGGACAATCATTTAAATCTGAGCCAGCAACATGCAGCCAAAAAAGCTAATACCATCACTGGTTGTATAAACAAAGGCATAGAATCAAATTTATTTCAACTGTTTGGGAAAAAAGTAGAAATATTGTCATCAAACTATTTTTTTTTCTGAGAAGCATCCAGTGTTTCCCTTCTGTTTTTCTTGTTTCTTCTCATGCACAACCACCCACCCACCCACCAGCCCACCCACCCACGCGCGCGCGCGCACACACACACACACATCACAGTGCAAGAATGGGTAAATGGGAAAACCAAGAGCCACATTTAACACTTCTACTAAATATTAGAATGGGTGAGATCATATCTCACATTTGGACTGAGTTTTGAGGTGAATTTGTTAACTGCAATGTGTCTCTTCTACTACACCTTTTTTAAATATAGTTCTCACCTCAAAATGAAAGGAAACTAAACTGTTAATTTTCAGTAATCAAGTTAAGAGTCATCTTATATAGCATAGAAATTGCTCAACCTTGACTTAGCAAATAGAAGTAGTAGTAACAATAGATATTTCTTATCTTATCTATGCAGTTCTTAAGCTGAAATCCTTCACAGTCATAGTTGGGAATAGAGACTGTTCTATATATATGACTTCTGTCTAAGCAAGTTTGCATGAGATTGAGCTGATTTTAGGCAAAATTATATCTTAAGTTTTAAAGACAGACATGCTAGACACCAGGTGGATTAATGACGGTATCCCTCCAGGAAACATATGGCTTCTGTCCTGATTATTTTCAAAAAGCCATTGAAAACCTAGCTGTTCCCACAGACCTTAGGTTAGTGGGTTGTCAATTATATTTTGTCTGATTAAGTTTTCTTTTCTGTATGCAATGTTTATCATGTTTCATTGTTCTAATTTAATGCTATAAGCTTCCCACAGTCTTAATGGAGTTGGGTGGCTTCTAAATTGTACAAAGAAATGAGGTGCTAAGTTATGGGAAGAACCAGTATGTTCTGACATTTTTTTTCTTTCTGAGATCACTCTTTTTCTTTTCTACTGTCTATTTTTCAGAAGCTGTCTTCCCTTTACTGAAACGGCTGCCTGCAAGGAAAGATTACATATCTCTTCAACTAACCTGTTGAAGGCTTTTGAGGCTGGGATAAGGGTGCAATCAACATCCTAGGGCTATTACTTCACCAAAATAATACTTTGATCTGATTGCTAATAATGTATGTTCTTTATCTTGCTTCTTCTAATCTATGGCTCCCTGCTAATGCCAGCAGAACTTTAGTTATATAGACTTATCACATCACAACTGTTCTTCCCCATGAATCAGAAGAAGAGTTCCACTGCTGATTGTTTACATAAAAATTTTCCATTTTCTGAAAAATATACAGGCCATTATATTTGTGTAGGTATAGACCTTAAAATCTGTAAACAAACAAGTGGGTAGGTCATTCCCTCTTGGTTACTCTCCATAATTTTTGTGTCTGAAACCTGTATAACTAGGCATTTTCACAAAATTAAACACAAGACAAAGTCCTCCTTTCTATCAGTTCAACCACCTGTTTATTAGATTCTATTTCTCCTGAGCATGTAAGCCTGCCTTGGAGATTACCAAGGAATGACTCCATGTAGCAGCATCTGCCTCTTTAAAAGAGGGGAAGACTCAATTAGGTTTGAAGGAGTTAGTATGTCCTCTCCTCAAGAGGCCATTGCTGAACCTCTTCTGTCTGGATAATGATTCTCCAATCTAGAAATCTAGTTCAGTGTAGTGGTTAAGGCATCAGGATAGAAACTGGAAGGTAGTGAATTCTAGTCCTGTCTTAGGCACAAAAGCATCTGGGGCCAGTCACTCTCCATCAGTCCTAAGAAGCAGAATGGCAAAGCATTTCCCAAAAAATATTGCCAAGATAATGGCAGAGATTTGCTCAAGCAGTATCCAGAAGCTGAAAACTAATTCAAAGGTGTGCATGCAAGTGAACATGCACACATACATAACAGTTTCCAACCTTCACTTTGTGGAGAGGCTGTGGGAAGAGGGGCCAGCTAAATAAGACCATGTGGGGAAAAATAGATTCTCTGGATTAGTTTCCCTCAGGTTTCAAATTGGGGTATAATATGAAGAAAGTGATCTTTGGCAGAAATGGGATGAAGATGTTGGATTCATCCAGGCAGCTCCTTTCTCAGTTGTTAGTTTCAATTATTTTTGACAAGGTCAAATTCTATCCATGCTTCTGTTTGATATCTATATAAAACTGCTGGATGAAGAACATCCACTGCTTTGGGATATGACATTGTCTGTACTTTAATGATGCCCAGCTTTATATCTCAATTTCAGGCTGCACAGGTGAAGCTGTTGATGTACTAACCCACTGTCTGGAGGCAATTGAAGATTAGGCTGAACAGACTTTGGCTCAATCATGACAAGACTGAGTGTCTATTGATGTTTGTCCCAGAGGATGAGGGAGATTTTCATCACTAGACTCAGCTGAGGTAGCATTTCCCTGTTTGAGACTGGAGTGCAACTTGAAGAGCAGTGGCCAGGGAGGCCTTTGCACAGGTTCATCTTTATAACAGCTTTCCCACTCCTTGACCAGGAGGCCCTGGCCATCCCACAACTGGATTATTGCAATGTGTTGTACATGGAGCTGTTCTTGAAGAACTTCTAGAAGCTAGAGTTGGTAAAGAAATGCAATGGCATGAACAGTAATGACATTTCTCAGTATGCTCATATATTATTCCTGCTATGCAAACTTTGGTGGTTGCCAGTCAGCTTTTAAGTGCAATGGTAATTTCTTACAAAGCTGCTCATGGCATAGGACCTATCTGTCGGAGGGCCTACCTATCTTCTACCTGCCTGATAGGTTCTGCAGAACAAGTATGCTTCAGGTTGCCTCTATTAAACATTGACATTTTATAGAAACAAAAAAGATGTCTTCTGTGCCACAGAACAGCATCTATAGAACAGCATTTCTCCAAGGATACAGATAGTGCCCTCTCTGCTGGGGTTCCAAAAAGGCATTAAGACTTGGATTTGATCCCAGGTGAGGGGATGATGTGTTTGAGGGCCCCTGATGTGGCCTCAATGTTGTTTTAGTATTTAATTGTATGTTTTATCTGTGTTTATTATTGTATATTTTATAAACCACCCAGAATCTATGTGGGTGGGCTACAACTTAAATAATAAACAAGCACATGACTTTCATAGAAAAAGGATTAGATTTTTTTTGGATGGTTATGTTCTGTTGTCTAACAATTGTTAAGTTAGATTAGCTAACTTGAAACTAATGCCTTTGAAACATATTAAACTTAATCTCCACAATTCCTAGCCAGCATAATCTTTCCATGAGTCTTAAAAAATTAGGCCCATTGGTTGAATGCACCCATTCTAATTGTCATTTGCCAAAATATAGTGTATTGACCAAACACAATTGGCTGGACAGGTACAACCAGCTAAATAAAATCCAAATAAACAACATTATTGATTAACCCAGTTATCACTGTCCTTGTGTCAGAAGAAAAAGGGTGACTTCTACAGCTTCCTATGATGATACCAGTAATGACTTCTATTACCACTCCCTGTTGTCACACCTTCATTCAATTAAAGTCCTTATCTTTAATTAAGAGAATAAAAAAATGAAAAAAGCTTTTCATCTTTATGTCCATCTTAAATATTCATCTAAGATATCTAATATCTAGTTGCCCTTTGCACAGGATTGCACTGAAACAAATCATAGTTCAAAATACTAGTGTGCTGCAGCAAAGATCTTATAATGTATAATCCAAACAGTTCATGCTTTAAGAAATATATGACTAGTTGTATATATCACTCTAAGTTATGTTTTAACCATGAATGATTAAATAAGCCATCAACTATAATTGATAAACCACCATGACAGAATTTATGGAAGTAGAAGTCAAAGAAGTCACATTTATAGCACCATTGGATTCTAGCCAACCGCTAATGGAATCTGGTTACTGGCAAGAATCCTTTAGGAATTGGTTAGGTCAAATAAAATAAGTATGAACACATATATATGACACGTAGGAATGGATGCAGTAAATATAGGCTTAAATACTAGTTAATATTATTAAAGAATTCCTTTCATTCTATACTAGACTTATAACATGAATCAACCAAATACATTTATTTCTTTGTGGCAGACATTCATCATATTAGAAAAATAATTTGCAGAACTCTGTTTTACTAAGACACTTAATGTATCTGTAGAGAGAAATAATACTGGAGTAAAGATGCCAGTTATGAAGAAGCTGATATATATATATATATATATATATATATATATATATATATATATATATATATATATATATATATATGTGTGTGTGTGTGTGTGTGTGTGTGTGTGTGTGTGTGTGTGTGTGTGTGTGTATGTATGTATGTATGTATGTATGTATAAAATTTGGTATCATTTTATGCTAATTGATAGTTAAAAGCTGATTGAAATAACAGTACATTGAGCCACTGATAATAGCCTCTGCAGTTCAAAAAGATGGTTCAAAATAAGTTTTACAAACTGGGTCTCTTTCCTTTCACTGGATACTAGCAATTACATCTGCATCAGCATTGAAAAGATATTGTTTACTGCACTGCAAAATTGCCCATAACTACTTTGTGTGTATTATATTAAAACCAATTGCTAATTGTGATTTCTTAATCATCTAAATTGCTGCAATTAGCCAAAAAATTCTCAGTGGGATAACTTGATTGCAATTATATACCTTTTGTTAATTATATTATAGAAATTATTTAGTAAGTACAAGCAATGTACTTAGTTTAAAAAATAATGGTGTCAAAATATTAACTCACATAAGTTAATTTCCCTTATTTGTGAGGAATCAGGGATCATGTCTCAAGATGTCAGTTTCAAGGAAAACTTAATGGAACTCTGACCTATATCATGCATACAACCTAAGGTTTTAGCAGGTATGGGGTATATTTAGCAGGTGTTCAACCCAAAGGCCTCATATAGACTTTAAGGGCCCCTAATCAATCCTTAGACTCCTTTTTAAGGCTTATCGCTTCAGTACAAAGAAATCTACAGATATTTTTGGGTAAGGGCAGTTTTCTACTGTTAAGTCCTTGAGTTAATGGCGAAAGAAGAGCACACATTCTGAAGCCAACAAATGCTTTATTCTTCTTCTGCTCACTCCAACACAACTCTGAGGCTCGCAGGACTCTCTCACACTAAATAGAATCCCCGGGCAAAAAGGTTACAAGAGATGGCGCGCTTTCGCACCTTGCGCATGCGCGCAGGCTGACGCCACTTAGTCTGGTCCCAGGCAGCTTGCAACAGCCCGGGACCATAGCAACATCCCGAGCCTGCTTTTGCAGGCTCAGGACACAACAACTACTACTACTTTTGGGAAAAATGATTTGTTTTGGTTTTCTTTTGCTGCAATAAGCATCAACAATAAATTGAAACTATCTACACTGAGGTGAAATAAGTGGCTGTAAATCAGATGGTATTTAAGGTGAAAAAAAGTTGTGATTTGTGGATCTAGCTGCACACAGCTTTTTCAGATCATAGCAGCTGACTGCATTCTCCTGCCCTTTCCCTCACTGTAAACATTCCAGGAGAAAGGAATCACTGTCTGTGGCAGGGAAATAATTTGGGCCTATCATTTGTTGGCATTGAGTTTCATTTTCCAACCTATCTTTTGTGGCTGCTTGTACTAAGGATAACACTGGTTGTTTTGACCTTCTTTGGTGATACTCACCTAGCACACCATCACCCTGGATAGTGAGGGCACCTGGTTGGATGATGGCACCATGATATCCAATTTGTTAGGTTGAGGGGAGGGGTCCAAATAGTTGGGAATAGGAGTCAAGCACAGATACAATAAAATTAACCCTAAACTCACTTCTTGGTGGGCATGCTGAAGACAGCTTGCACAGCCTCTCTTTAAGACCTGTTGCTGGCTGGTTCTGCCCAGCATCTAAAATAAAATGATCTTCACTGGACACAACATGAGTTCTATGTTGTCATTTATATTGACAACATATATATTGTTTGTTATCAATTTTTATCATAGATGGTAACAAAGCTATCTCTTTTCAGTCATAACAGTTGTATCTATCTGGAGAAGAACTATAAAAGGTGTCATTTTCACCCACAGTTTTTCTTGACTTTTCCAGCAAGGTACAGAAGAGAGGAGCCATTGCCCAGTTGTGAAAGAAGGTGCTTGTTTGTGTTTATTAAGTTTAACAATATTCTGAAGAGTATTGTTACTTTAAGAAGCAGCTATCCCACTTTTCCACTTTACAGTGTCCAGAAGATGATCAGATAGGTTGAACTATTGTTATTTAAAAGTTTCTCTGATTTTGTCAATTTTAGTCATTGTTCCTCATTACCATCAGACAAATAAGAGAATAGTTGCCCAACAGCTACTCAGCTTCAGTTCTTTTATTTTTGAAGATAAAAATATCCTCCTCTTTTATATATATATATATATATATATATAGACTTACTGAGTTTGAGAAAGAACTTGATATGTATTCATAATAAAATTATCTATTGGAAATGGCAAGATGATTTAATGTTCTGTCTCATTTTTCAGCCTGTATATTTGCTCTATTCTTAATGTCAAGATGCTTTATTTGCCCTGGGAATCCAGAGTAGGATGGAGTCCATCAAGTGGCTCATTTGACTGACTGATTGCTGTCGACAGGAGAGTGGAGGTCGGGCATTGCTTTTTATTGTTTTTTTATATTGGGATTTTTCTTCTTCATAAGATGCCCAGAATTACTGAGAGGGACTTGGGTGGCCATATACATTTTCTTAAATAAAACAATCCATGATTCATTGACCATGATGCTTTAGATAATCAACTCAATTTCCCAGATTTTTATAGTATAGGCCTCTATAACAGGAGTAATAGAGGTGGACAAGGAGAGGAAATATGACAAAACTTTCCTCATACTGTTATGATGAAATACCACAGCTTGTTTTGAATACGGGGCTACAAGAATACAAGGATAGGGTTTGAATTGTGATATTAGCATGTATGTTTTTTTTTTTGTTATTGTGGCCTGCTGTGGATTCCCCCATTTTATATAGCATGCTTCACTATAAATTAATCACAGTAGCTTGGCTTGCTTAGGAGTTATTGTTTTGTGTACAATGTTCAAATCTAAAATCTTGGCTGAATTTAACTGTGGTTTACTGAAAGAAATCAGCTTTTAAATGTGATTTAAAATAGTGTATTTTGGATAAATTACAGTGAATACTGGTCATACGTTACAGTTCAAACTTAACATTAACAATAGTTTACTAAAAAAAGAAATTTCTAAGTTCTGCTTTGCAGCTACAAAAAAAATGAGAGGAGAATAGATTGTTTAATCTGTGTTTAAACCAGATTGATATTCTATGAAAAAATGGACAAAGTAATTCTTCCTCTTTTTAAAATATATATATAATATTGACTTACTGAGTTTGAGAAAGAACTTGATATGTATTCATAATAAAATTATCTATTGGAAATGGCAAGATGATTTAATGCTCTGTCTCATTTTTCAGCCTGTATATTTGTTCTATTCTTAATGTCAAGATGCTTTATCTGCTCAGAATATATAATCTTATTTTGTATTCTGGGCAGTGAATTCTTGGAATATTAAAGGATTGTAATATTTGTGTCCATATTTAGTAATTGGATTTTATATGTAAGACTAAAACCAAAGTTATTTTATATGGTCTGGGTTGGGACCAATATACATATACATCATGTAAGAGATGCTTAATGTACTTTGCTAATATTTATTCGCTGGGGATTGTGGGTGGTGCTGGAGGCACTGTATTTTGACCTTTCTTCCCATCAGCTCCCCACAGAGAGCACTGACTACGTTTTGGTATAGGCACAATGATGTAGGTCAATGCTGCTTATATAACTTGGTGCTATAAATAATAATTCAGCAAAAGGGACCATTTTGCTGCTAAAGCAGTAGCACATATTATTTTAGACACAATTTATTTTTCCAGAAAATCTGCTATTCTTTTATTTGAAGTATTCTCTTGCTACTTAGGTGAATCAGATATTGTGTCAGCCTCTGAGGAAAGAAATATATAATTATAATTATATGTATTTCATTTTTTCTGCCAAAATCAGTTTGTGAAATCTGTGTAGTTTCCCCATGTCTTCAATTATTTTAGCTTCCATTTATTCATTTTTAGGCACAATTTGAATAGCTAGGCTGAAAACTCTTCTATTTGTTTCTTTTATATCTCTGCCTACCAGACTCCACAGCAGACTACACTGATAGCTTATGTTTGCATCTCAACTGTACAAGATACTAAAGAACAGAAGAAACCTCAATTCAGTTGTGCTGTTAAATCTTATGTACAGTAACATTTAGAGGGCTGCACTTTCCAATTTCTAAGATAACTCACCAGGAAGGTTAATCTAACTTCATTAGGTCCAGGATATAAAAATAGAGGCCAGCTGGATTTTAGGTCTGACATCTAGAGGTGAGGTATGTGGCGATTGTTATCCTGGAGGCTCTGAACAGTCCCAGAGGAACTGTTCTACAGATAACAGATAACAATTTTGCAAGATGCTACGAAGCTTGACTATGCCCACACTCTAATTTAACACATACATTAAACTGCTGGGTAGATCATCCACCAGCACAAGGTTAAGTATTATCAGTATGCTGCTGATATGTAGCTATGCATTTCACCTAGTCAAATGATGTTATTGAAGTGCTTTCCAGGCTATGTAGGTCTAGATGAGGAAGAACTTTACTTCAACCCTCACAAAACTGAGTGGCTCTGTTCTTTAGATCCCCATATATGATTTTCCATCTTCGACTCTGAATCGGATTACAATCACACAGTCAAAGTTAGTATGCAATCTGGAGCTGTCAGCTTTGCAAGGTAATCCAGTCAAATATCACTTCTGATGACTTCTGATGAGGAAAAATGGTAGTTTACACAACTCTGATGCATTCAGAGATGATGTCATATCTCATTTTTCACTCCTTTTTCTCTCTCTGGATTGAAGGAAGAAACAAAAAATTCATCCACTTGATTGTCAGACTATCACTCTTTGCAAGCAAATTGCAGAAATATAGGTTTCCTTGATTGGCTTGGGAGTTGAGCAGTAGGATGGGAAATTTCGATCAAGTTCACTGCTGCAATACACCCAAATTTATAGATACTGGAACTGATCTTCCTAATTTCTAAATTGCTTTTTGGATTCATTTATTTAAAGAGAGACTCTCTTTAGAACAGATAAGAGATTCTCTTTGAAGACTTTATTTTATGGAGCTATATTTGAATTGAAACACTGGGATTTTTTTCTGATAGTACTTTGACTTGCTGAAACTTAGAAATAAAGGAGACTAAAACATTTAAATAGAATTAATTTTTATTTTTGAGAAACTGTAAATGGAAAGTTTGCTTTTTGATGAGTCTGTGTTGTGGGATACAGCTTGAAGCTTCGAACTGGTATTGTTTTGTTTTTTACCTTTATATTTCTTGCTACAAATTAATTGGATTTACAAACAAATGACATCCTTCTTTGAATTAAGGGTTGCTACTACTGCATTTACCAGCAGAGTGTGCTATCAACCATGGCTGCAGATAGAGATACCAGTCAAGGATTCAGAAATGAATAAATGTCACTAACCCTTATGAAGGCAATGTTTGATGACTTGAGTAAAATACTTACCCAACCTTATGAGCTAGATTTAAGACTTTGGAAAAAAGTTGGGACAAGAGTTGGACAAGATTTCAGGAGAAATTAAACAAGTGAATGATAGAATAGAGCTGTTAAAGAAAAAGCCAGGAACCAGACATATGCACTTCAAGAGCCAGCTAGACAATTTGGCTACACTGGAACTCAGAAAAAAAATGTTCGAGGTTCAGGGCTATTCTGTAAGACTCTTCTGTAAATATATGAAACAAACTTATTGAGGCACTAGCTTATTTATAGAGCTGGGAAGAGAAAAAAGTTTATCACAAATAAATGATTTTGCTTCAATAAGACAAACACCAAAAAATATTTTGGCACATTTTCTGAAGAAAAGAAGTTCCGCAATGTCATTTTGGGGCAAGATTGAAGATTGATAATGTTGATGTAATTTTAAGGGAGGTTTCTATTAGGATCCTGTGAAAGAGGAAAGATTCTTCCTAATAAATATTTTGAAGCAAAAAAGGATTCCACTTTGCTGGCATAAGCTGGAGGGAGTAACTTTTACTTTTTAAACAACAAAATTATAAACTAAACACTAGTGTTAAAGGCTTTCTGAAAAAAAATTGAGGGGCTTCCATGATAATAGCAGACAAAGATTCACAGGACTGCAGTTGACTAAAGATTGAGAAAGAGGACTTTATTTTGGGAGCAAGAGTTAAGGAGTCTGATAACCTTTTCTATTAAATACAGATTACAAATTTTTAACAAGGAATATAAATTGAGTGAATCCTTCTCAAAAAAGAAAAAAAACCACTTTCCACTATTTGAGAAAACTGAAATAAGATATAGTTTGTCTATAAGAAACAGACATAAGAAAAAAAGTGAAGTGCAGATAGCCCTGAACTTACAAACAATCGCTTGATCTGAATTCAAAGTTCTGACAGCCACTACATTCCAATCTAAGCTTCCATGATAACATTTCGGCCATACAACAATTGGCTTCCATTTATGGCCATTTGTAATATCCTGTAGTCATGTGACATGATGAGCAATGTATTTGCTGCTTCTGATTTCAAGCAAATGGTGTTTGCTTAATTATGGATTTGTTTAACAACCATGTTGATTCACATAACCATGTTGATTCATGTATATTGTAGGTGACTTTTTCTAATCATAGTCCTATCAGATTGATTAATAAGAGAATATACACAACTTTTAGATGGAGATTAAATGAAGGGTTATTACAGAAAGACTTGGTCATCAAGTCTGAAGGAAGAAATTAACTAAACTCTTTGACAACTAAAATAAAGGGGCAGACTTAAAGACTATTTGGGATGCTAGTAAAGTTTTTAAAAGAGGTGTATTTTTATTCAACATCATAGAGAGTTAAAAAAGTAATCTCAAGAAAAAATGCAGTCTATTTTGAATGAAATTAAAAAGAAAGTACAAAAGACATTAGCAGATGCAACTAGTATATATCAGATTAAACTTCTCCAAAAACAAGTATCTATATCAGGGGTGTCAAACTCAATTTCATTGAGGGCCGCATCAGTATTGTGGTTGTGCTCGGGGGGTAGGTGTGGCCAGGGTGGTTGGCCTCCTGGGTGGGCATGGCTGGAGTGGGTGTGGCCTACTGGGCGGACATGGCCAGCTCTTCATTGTTCGTGTCAAGGGTGCCTGTGGGGGCCTGGGCAGGAGTGGGACAGATCTAAAGGTCTCTGGCAGAAGGGGATGGGACCGGGGCAAGCACCAAGGCATGTTCATCTCAGGCCATGTGAGGAGGGGCTGGATGGAGCTGTGGGCTTCGCAGAGCCCTGGGCAGCAGAGGTCAAATGACCAGCCCAGCTCTCAAGCATCCGCAGCACCAAGCCCTGCCCCATACTCCAAGAGGGTGCCCAGCTGCACTTACCTCCTTCTCAAGGCTGCTGCTGTTGTGCTTGCTCTCCTTTGCCAGGTTGCTCATGATGGCTATGAGGCCAAAGTCAGAGGGAGGCCCACTCCCTCTCCATGGGAGGAAATCCGGCTTTGTATCCAAAGCTTCCTTAGCAATAGGATGGGAGACCCCCAGGATAGGCCAGGAGGAGGGGGCAAAGGGATGGTGAAAGGGCAGCAGGGCAGGACTAAGGCAGGACTTCCCTCAGACCCTCCCTCTCCTTCCTTCCTTCCTTCCTTCCTTCCTTCCTTCCTTCCTTCCTTCCTTCCTTCCTTCCTTCCTTCCTTCCTTCCTTCCAAAAACAGAGTGGTGGAAAAATATTTGAGATGAGGGAGGGAGCAAACAGGCAAGAAACACAGCTGGGAGGTGTCACCCTTCATGTGGAATGAAGAAATGCACCATCGCCTGGAAGTGGCCAGCACATGGCCCTCACCTACTTCACATATCTGGCTTGGGGGGAGGGGATGCCATGAACAACGTGAGAGTCAACCTTACCCTGCGCAATGCCATCCAGCCCCCAACCTGCCTGATTTCGGCAGACAGCAAGGCGCTCTCCTCATAGTGACAAGAGGCTGAGCCAGGCAGTGCAAATCCAAAAAGTGCAATGCCACCCAGCTCCTTGCCTGCCCGGTTTTGGCAGGGCGCTCTCCTCACAGTGCCAAGAGGCTGAGCCAGGCAATGCGTAGCTCGCCAGCTTTGCACCTTGCTGCCTGCTGAAATCAGGCAGGCTGTGGGCTAGGCAGTATTGCACTTCTCATCAGATTCGCACCACTCAGCTCAGCTCTTGATACTGTGAGGAGCCTGCAGAAACCGCTCCCCTGGAGCCCATCAAGCCAGATATGTGAAGTAGATGAGGGCCATTTGCTGGCCACTTCCAAGTGATGGTGCATTTCTTCATTCCTCACAAAGGGTGACAGCTTCCCAGCATGCACCCAGGAGACAGGGCCAACATGGCGGGGACCGGTCCCTTGCTGTTTCCAGACGGCCTTGTGGAGCTACGATTCAATACGTTTCAGCATAGATGAATTCTATTTTACAAGATACAATACCAGAATTTTAGAAAGAGGCTAAAATTGCACTGTAACCAAAGGAAGGACAAAATCTAACTTCTGCTAAAAACCATACACCTATTTCTTTATAGAGCAATGTTTATAATTTCTTTTCATCATTTTTGGCAGATAGAAAAGGATATTCTCTTCTATGTGCTTTTCAGAAGCCATAAGTGCCTAAGATAGCATTTCTCTATGAACTTCAGGCAATTATGAGTTAGTTTCTGAAACCCAACTGTCCAGAATGGGGGGTTTAGCCTCAATATGAGCATTTTAATGCAGATCTAAAAGGCTAATGTTAAGCCTTTTTAGATTCTTAAGATGTGCTTAGCACAGGATTCGTAAATGGACCATAAATGTATTAGTTGCTGTAAACACATCTAAAATACATCCTTGCCTTTATGGCAGGCATAAACAAACAAACAAATAAAACTTTTCCTTGGTTATTTGGTTCTCAAATTAAAAAGTTAATTGGATTATGTTGAGTGTACAAAACAAAACAAAAGAACTCTGGGGTTCTGGGGACAAAACGTCCATAAGGGGTTTCTAGTCAGCAATAAACTGCAGGGGCCATGGGAATTAACCAAGCAAGCCTTCTTCTATCCTGTCTGTGTCATTTTGTGAGTTCACAATGGTGAATCATAAATACATTTTTGCTAAATTTTGTTGTCAGCATGTGCATATGGATTGAACAAAAAGATGCTACATATTTATGCCTAAGTGTTATAAACTGTTTAGAGCCTGCCTATCTTTGTTGAGTGCTGAAAATATATTCCAGTTCTGAATCCTCTAGGTAGAGGGAAAACATTATAGTTACGACTGCATATCACTATTGCAGCTGCTGAATTGTACTTATTAAAGGTCAAATTAAATGCAATACTAGTCATGCGGTTTGTAATTGCCTACCCACTGGAAAGATACCATTGGCCAAGAGTGGGTGAAAAAGTCAGAGTTTTTATTAATTAAAAGACTAAAAACTTTGCAAAGAGCAATAACACAGAAAAGAGGTTAGGTATCCCATTCAGTTTGAATACCTGATGCTAAGAGAAGTTCTAGGTTGGTTCTAGAAACAAATCCACTATGAAGCTGTATCACCTAATATCATTGCCTTCCTGCTTTGCTGGTTCACCTGCTGTGAACAAAAGCTGAATAAGCTGAATGAAACAAAAATTGAAACCACATACAGCACAAAAGAGATGCCATCAAAGCCAATCATGAGATGATCCCTCAAATAATACTTTGCTTTAACTTTGAACAACTGGCTGATCACTTATTATCACAAAGTTGATGGGCCAAAAATTGTTAAGATAAGCTTGCCATGGCTGCTGCTAAAGTGATAGAAAATGTGCAAGAACGTGGGTACAAGCTCTGGGTTGAGCCTAAAATGTGGCAACATGAACAGCAAAGTGTTGGTATTTCTCTGTATTTATTACATCTGCAGATTGCCATCCACTTTGTTGTTTAGTGTTACATGTCCTTTCAGAAATGAAGGTCTAAAGGTCATTTAGATATATTAATATAAACATAGCTACAAGGATATAATCCAGTGAATCTTGACTGTACCACCAATTTGTTTTCTGTCCTACCTGGTCAGTGAAGGCAATCAAGGAGTTGGAAAAAAGAAGCTGGGCCTGGATGGTGGTCAGTGTGTTTTTGGAAGACGGAATAATTCTACCTATCTTTGCAAAATATACCCCTCTGCCAAAAGGTTTTTCTCAGTTCAGCTTTTTGGACAACCATTTGCCTGTTTCTAACCATTCTTTTATGGGACTCTTGTTAATGAAAATTCAGGCCTAGATATGAGACTGCTTTGTTTCATTATTGTAGATGACTTGTGGAGGGACCATGCTGATTAGGGAATTCTAAAAAATTAAATCCACATATCTAAGATTGAGAAACACTGAGGTAGTGCTAAGCCATCAAGAGATCCTGATGTTTTGACATTCTCTCTTTGTTATTTAAAATGTATATTAAGTGGTGAGGGTAATCCATCAACACTAAATAAGGTATCATCAGTGCATGTGGCAAAGGGCCTTTGTGGATGGAATGGAGGTGTCTATGGTTGTTTCAAAGGTGGTTTTCAAAAGGCAACTGGACTTTCTCGTTTTTTCCTTGAAAATATTTTGTTTCTCATCCAAAAAACTGGACTGAAGAAGCTTCTTGAATGAGAAGATAAATATTTTCAATAAAAAAATAAATAAATAAAATAAATAAAAATAACAAGAAAGTCCACTTGTCTTTTGAAAAACATCTTTCAAACATGGAATGTACGGTAGGTATGATCATTTGCTCTGAGGGGGAAAATGTGCCAGTACAATTGATGTCTTTACAGATGTTTGTTATGAGAAATGTATGAGTCAGACTGCCTTCCAAAAGGAAGAATAGCTATTGCTATGGATTGAATGCACCATACTCTCAATGAAGGTTAGTTCATAGGGGAAAAAAAGCCAAACTGACCCTCATCTTCATGGAGAAGCATCATTTCATGAATGTGTTTTCTTTAAAGGAAATGTAATTAGCATGCACAGATAATTAGTCTCCTTAAATATTTTTTTGTTTATCAATAGATGCAAATATAGCAATCATATCTCTCTGTCCTGGAAACATCTGATCTGGTAATTTGATGAGTTGTCTGATCTGTGCATTTTCTAGCTCTCACTGCCTTCTTTTCTTATGGCTCCTTATTTTTAAGCAGGATTGGACTGTATTGATTTTAATCACTATGTGCTTTCAATAGAAAATGATCTTCTTACAATCTATTGCAGTGGTGGCAAATGTATAGCATGGGTGCCAGAGGCGGCACTGGGAGCCCACACGTGCTGTTGCCCCAACCTTGCTTCCCCCCTATGACCCCCTCCTCACCAGCAGCCCTCCTGGAGAAGAGTTGCCCCCAAGTGTGGCCCACGTGGAGCAGTGCAGCCAAGGACATGGCAGCCAGGCAGCATAGACTAGACTCTGCCCTCACACTCCATCGTGCACAGTTGATGCTGCGAGGCACGGACAGAGGGCGTGGCTGCCATGGTGCTGCTGAGTGATCTGTGGCGGGCCCTGCAGACAGTGAATGGCCCTGCGGGCAGGCAGGGTGGGGGCAGAGCAGGGGCAGGGCAGGGGGTGGAGCAGGGGCGGGGCCAGTTTTTGGGCACTCGGTCTCTAAAAGGTTCACCATGACTTGTCTATTGTATAAAGAATTTTCCTCTGCACAATGCTAATTAGATACTTTTCTTGATTAGGCTAAGTGAGCATCATATTTGTGAATGTCTATCTATTTACTTGCCTGTCTATTGGTATCTATTTATGCATATCATAAGTTTCCTAATTGCATTAAAGTTAGTTAAGCAGCCAGAAATGAATCCCATTAAAAGTGTCATTAGTATTAGCTATGATTTATATCAGTGGTCTCCAACCTTTCTGGCACCAGGAACTGGTTTTGAAATAAAAATTGTCTTCCACAGATTGGTGGTGGTTTCTTATGCAACCTAGGTTCCACTTATGTGAAGATTTGCTTGCCTGCTGCTTGCATAGCCCAGTACCAGTCCGTAGCCTGGGGGTTAGGGATTCCTGATTTATATAGCCCATTGGTTTCATTGAAAGTTTGCTAGTCCTTATTTTCCTAGAGTCTAAACTATAGTAATTTACAAAGCTGAGAATTCCATTTCTTTTTTAAAAAAATATGTTTTATTAATTTTTTAATATAATCACCTTAATATTCGGTAAACAGTATGTTGTCTGGGTTTACATTTAAAAAACAGTCACTAACAGTTGATTTTTTTTGTAAAAGTTTTTATTAGTTTTTTTTTCATACATTCAGTAATAATTTTTCAACAAACGTGCTGTCTGAGTTTACATTCGCTAATACATATTTAATTCCTAATCCTTTATTCTTTCCTCTAGCCATCGATAAAATAAGTCTCAAATTTGATAATATTCCATTTCTTCTTTTTCTTTCAGTCTCATAGTCAGTCTATCCATCTCTGCGCATTCTAGTATTTTTTAAAATTATTTCTTCATCTGATGGTATTCCTTCATTTTTCCAGTGTTGTGCAAATATAATTCTTGCCACTGTTGTGTTATGCAAAATCAAATATATGCTTTGTTTGTTAGTCTTTTCTGGCATTATACCTAATAAAAAAAGTTCAGGTTTAAAATTTACATGTTCTCCCAACATCTTTTCTAGCCAGGCATTCATCTTTTCCCAATAACTTTTTACTTTGTCACAAGTCAACCAAATATGATAAGTACCTAACTTATATTTACATTTCCAACATCTATCTGATATGTTTTTGAACATTTTTGCTAGTCTTGCTGGTGGCAAGTGCCATCTATAAAACATTTTATATAAATTTTCTTTGTAGGAAGTTGACATTGTCAGTTTGTAATTTCTTTCCCATAAATTTTGCCATTTTTCTAATTCTATATTGTATCCAAAATTTTTTGCCCATCTTAACATTGTTTCTTTAACTTGTTGCTTTCCATTTTCAAAGTTAATAGAAAATTATACATTTTCTTAATTAGTTTCTCATCAGAAGTTAACAATGAACAACACAGTTTGTTCCTTATAAAATTCATACAGTTTAACATGTTTATAATATCTAGCTTGCATTTGTAAATGTGCCCACCATGGTAAATAGATACCCTGATTTTCCATTTCTTGTTTAGATTTTAAATTCCCTTCAGAGTTTAGAATATCTCTATATGTTCAGATTTTTTCAAAGTTCACTAAATTTGGTTCACAAATGCTTCCATTGCTGACAACCACCTTGGAATTTTCAAATATATTTTACATTTTATTTTTTCCCATGTTGTTAATAATGCATTTCTTATATAGTGATTTTGGAAATATTTATGAATTTTATTTTGTAAAATTGTAAATCATGCCCCTTCAGATATAACAGTCTTTTATTTCTAAGAGTTACCCATGTTAATGCAGATGCTTGATAATATAAAACCCGCTCTGGTAGACCAAGCCCTCCATTTTCCTTGGCATCTTGTAACATTTTCATCTTAATTCTAACTTTTTTTCTTTGCCAAATAAATTTCAAAATTAGTGCATTTAAGTCTTCAAAGATTTTTTTCTCAAGTTTTATAGGTATTGTTTCAAATAAGAATAAGATTTTCCGTAGTATGTTCATTTTCACTGTAGCAATTCTTCTTAGTATTGACAATTGCAAGTTTTTCCATTTTTCCAGATCCAGTTTTATTTAATTCAATAGTTTTGTGTAATTATCTTTTTTATCATTGAACATCTTGCTGTTAAATGTATTCCCAGATATTTGACCTTTTTGATTATCTGCAATTCTGTTTTTTCCAACATTTAGGGTTTTTTTTGTTTATCTGTAAAACTTTGGTTTTTTTCTCTGTTTATTTTCAGTCCTGCCATTTCTCTGTATTGTTCTATCTTTCCCAATAGCTTAGGAGTCATCTCCAAAGGTTCTTCTAAAATAAATACAAACTCATCAGCAAATGCTTGTAATTTATATGTTTCGCCTTTTATTTCTAGCCTTTTAATTTCTGTATCTTGTCTAATATTTCTATTTAAAATTTCCAGAATAAAAATACATAACAATGGAGATAATGGACATCTTTGCCTTGTACCTTTTCTTATTTCAAAGTTTTCAGTATAGTCTCCATTCACAATCACTTTCGCTGTTTGTTTATTGTATATTGTTTTTATCATGTTTCTAAAATTCTATCCAAAGTCCATTATTTGTAATTGCTGAATCATAAATTGCCAGGAAACATTATCAAATTCCTTTTGGGCATCTAGAAATATTAGTGCCAGTTGTGTCCCTGGATGTAATTCCTAATATTTTAATACGTCCATTATCACTCTTAAATTATTTTTAATTTATCTCTTTGGCAAAAAGCCATTTTGGTCTGAATGTATAAATTCAGTTAAGTATCTTTTCAGTCTCTTTGCTATTACTGAAGTAAAAATTTTATAATCCACATTCAGTAACAATATCGGTCTATAATTTTTTATCTGTGTCAAATCTGAGTCTTCTTTTGGTATTAAGGTAATATTTGCTTCTATCCATGTATTTGGGAGTTTAGCCTCCAACAAAAGTTCACTGCAAATGTCTTTCAGTGGTTCACTTAGTATATCTTGTAAAGCTTTATATAACTCAGCCAGTAGTCCATCTGACCCCGGTGTTTTCTCGTTTTTTTTTTTTTTTGTCTTCTTATGGCCTCTGTTATTTCCATCATTGTTATTTTTTCCCTCTAAAATAGTCTTACAGGTTTCTGGAATTTTTGGAAGGCTATTTTCTTCCAAATATTGAAGCATTCTCTCTTTTCAAATTTCTTCTATGTCATACAGTTTCTTGTAATATTCTTTAATTATCTTTTTTTATTTCTTCATTTTTAAATTGTAGGCAACCTTTTTCATCTATTAAATTATTTATCATTTGCTTCTCCTTCTGTTTTTTAAGTTTATAAGCTAACCATCTACCTGGTTTATTTGCATATTCAAAAAAAATTGTTTTCCTCTTTTTGCTTTTCTGAATCCAACAGATTTAGTTTGTGTTTTATTATTTCCATTTCTCTTTTCAGAATCTTCTTTTGCGGATTCATTTGCATTTCTGATTCTAGTTTTCCAATTTTTTTCTTTTAATAGTACATACTGCTGTCTTTTCTGTTTGTTTGTTTTTTTGCCATGTATGTTATAACTATACCTCTAAAGTATGCTTTGGCTGTATCCCATACATTTTGTAATGTTGTATCTTCTTTTTGGTTTTCTTTGAAGAAAAACTCCATTTCTTTTTTGCTAGTTCTATAAATTCTCTTTCTTTTAATATAGATTGGTTCAAAGTCCATCTTGATTTTTTTTTGTATTCCTTTCCACATCACTTTTAAAGGGCTATGGTCTGCCCATGTACCTGATTCTATCTCAGTTTCGTGCATATTTATCCCCAGTTCGGATGTCATCCAGATCATATCGATTGTGTCTTTATGTCTGACATTTGTTCGTTTAATTTATCAAATTTACTTTTTGTTTCTTCATGATTTTTATTTTGCATTAATTCTTGAATCAATTTTAATGTAGTTTGCACCTCATTTTGAGTGATGCTTATTTTCTCATGCGGCAACATTGTTTCAATAGATCCCTGGGTTGCTGGGCTAGGTGTTCCAACAGAAGGTGCAGAGAAAGTCTTTTTCATAAGTCTGGTGAGGTTTGATATACTCATTTTTCTAGCCAACTGTCTTATGCTAAGATCCAAACTATAAAAGAAGCCAACTACTTTGGGCTAAATCCAATATCTCAAGGAGAGAAAACAAAATAAAAGAAGAAAAAAGAAAAAAACCCCACTATCTTAGGCTACAATCCAACCAAAAAGAACAAACCAACTACTTAAGGCCAAATCCAAATCCTCCAGTCGAGTCTCAGATGTAAAACATCCGCTGTCTCCAAGAAATTCCTGTTTTGGTTATATCCAGAGTCAACAGATATAATTGTAGAAAGTCTTTTCACTTGTAAACTCACACAAAGGCACTTTGTTGCTTCAAGGTCAAACACTTTCAGATTCTTTTATTATTTAGTGTTACTGTAGTGTCTTCTTTCACCACTATATGTCCTCATACACTATTTTGTTAATATCTGGTTTTAAAAGATTATTACAAAGTTTTTCTTTTAAAGTTCTTTATAGATTATTTACCCTTGGAATTATACCTAATTTTTTTTCCTATATCCTGTAGGTTAAGTAGTCTTTCTTTGAATCAGTCTAAGTTCAGTTTTTAAAACTTCTTTTATATTCCTTAAAATCCTTTCCCCTTCTGTAGTTGCTTGCTGCCTTTAACTCTCTTCTCCCCTAGTCCTTTTGGGGTCTTTACTTTATAGCTCTTCCCAATCAGGGAATCAACATTTTTAGGTCCAAAAGGAAAAAGAGCAGGCTCACCCAATTTCAGCATGCTATTGACAATTAACTGTTTAGCGGAGCACAACAACTCCTTACTTTTATTCCGGCTGGCGATGACTTGGGCTGCCTGGGCTTACCAGGCAGCCTTCCCTCCATCCTTTTAGAGGGTTTTTTTCAGTCCGACTGGACCGACTGCCATCTGGTCTGGACTCCTGAGGCATCCATCCTTCTTCATTGCCCCTCCAGGGCAACTTTCCAACTTCCTGGGGTCACTGGGCAGTACGAAATTGGGCTAAGAAGCCAGAGCTCCGGCTTCTTCCACCCATCTTGTTGAACGCCAAACCCTAACAGCTGATTTCTATAATCTATAATCCAATAATAACTTTACTTGATTTTCTCTTCTTCCCATAATGTTCTCTTTTCCCAACCTTAAGTTAATACAATTCTTGTTGTTTTAATGAATGATGATTGAGTATAAAAGTTTTCTAATATTTCTACAGATAATAATCACATCAATATAATATTCTTTTTCTATCTAGTCATTTTGGTTGTCTCATCATAGATCCTGTTTACAGTTCTTGTTTATATTTGTTTTTCCCACAATGTTCAAAACATTCTTACTGGTTAAGATTTTCTCAAAGTTAATTACATTTAAATATTTAAGTCTATTTTTTTCTCATGTAAGACAATACTTTTACCTTTCTTAAGGAACAAATAATACTAAAAAAGAAGAATAAGAATAAAATAAAATAAAAAGATAGTAGGCTACTTAAAATCCCTATTTCCTATAAGCTAATAATATTTATTTCCATTTTTTTCATTCTATTTTACCATAATTAAAATATATTTAATATTTAAATATTCCATTTAATAAATCTAGTTCTCTAGTCTTTTAACTCGTCAAAACATTTTTTAAATCCATTGTACTTTTCTTAAAGTCAATCACCTCTAGATATCTAAAACATTTCCTTTATATAAGCCATTCCAACTCTTTTATATTACTCATATCAAGAAATAAAATTAAAAAAAGAAGAAAAAGAAAGTACTATGTTACTTGAGGGGCTCTTCCTTCTTAAAGTCAAATTCAAATCCAATTTTTTTCTATTTCTTTAACCATATTCGAACAGGTGTTTCTTTTTAAATATTCTCTCTGATAGGCCCCATCATCTATTTTCTTAATTTTCACTTTAGCCTTTTTCTTTTGCCTAGTACAGTGATGGCGAATCTTTTAGACATTGAGTGCCCAAAAACCACCCCGATCCCACTCTGCCCCCTTCCCTACTCGCTGCACCACCACCCCTGTCTGGCCCACCTGCTCCACTCCCGCCCTGCCCACCCACAAGGCCATCTATCACCTCCAAGACCCATGGCAGCAGATCGCCCAGGTGGCCCTGCAGTGCCATAGCAGCCACACCTTGCACCCATGCCCCACAGCATCATCTGCACACAATGGGGTACATGGGTAGAGTCTTGCCCCTGCTGCCTGGCTGCCATGTCCCTGGCTGCACTGCTCTGCACAGGCCACGCCTGGGGGCAACTCTCCAGGGAGGCTGCTGGTGAGGGGATATGGGGAAGCAGGGTGGGGCAATGGCGTGCATGCCCATAGAGAGGGCTCTGAGTGCTGCCTCTGGCACACATGCCATAGGTTCACCACCACTGGCCTAGTATCTTTCTTAATCAATATGTTCTGCTGAGTCAAAGATTCTTTCCATATTCTTGTAAGTGTTATGTAGATATAAAAGGTGAGTCAAGTACAATATCTTTGTGAGAGGCATTTGCACATTCATTTTTGTTGAAAATCTTTTTCTTTCTTTTTCTCTCTGCTTCTCTTATCATTTTTTGTCTCTCCAGTTCTAGGGTTTTTTCTCTGCAGTCCATTTTGTCCAACCTTTTTTCTTATCCTCAAATTTGTTTTGTGGTGTTAAAGTATAAGTTGTTTTTTCCAAATCCTATATTTCTCGTAAAAAAATTTTCCACTTGGATTAAATCATACTTCTTTGTTTTGTTAGGTTCCATCTTTAAGTCTCTATCCTCAAATTTGTATTTAGTTGTCTGTTTTATCTGTTCTTTTTCTGTTGTTGTTTCCTGGGATTTTTTGTTGTTGTTGTAAAATTAAATTGGAGATGAATTGGTTTATATTTTCAAAGTTATTTTGGATTTCTTTGTGGTTTGAAATCATTGTTATTTGAATTAGTTGCAACAATCATATGTCTCCTCTTGAAAAGTATTTATTTTTCTTGATAGGTTCTTTCTATAAATCTCTGATTTTCCATGATGACCAAGAATCCAAATGTTCTTTTCTCTGTAAATAGCTTTGGGGTCAGAGTTAAATAGATACTTGTAATCCAGAAAATTCAAAAAAGGGTTTTTTTTTGTTCCCTGAAGTTTGTAAATCTCACTTTGTCTGCAGCCCAAATTGTTTTCTTTTTTGTCCCAACTGTTCTCTATTGTTAGAGCTTTGAAGATCACAAGTAGAGATTAGTTTTTTCCAGATTTTGCCAAGTCCTGCATGAAAGCCATAGCTGTCATAGTTTTCATCCACCTCTAGATGTCAACACTGGTTTATTTTTCAAATTTTCAAAATGAACAAATTGCCTTTAAAATGAGAATCTTAACCATTCAGTAACTTCAAACTTATCCAAATTTAGGTTTTATAGTCATTTCATTTCATTTCAATATGTTTTGGTCCTCTATAAAAGGTTTAATTTGCTGCTTTCATTAGTAAAAGGGTGGGACAAAAATCTCCTCCTTCACTTTTAGAGGTTTTTTGCTTCTTGGGATTTTTTTTCCTTCAGGAAAGTTGATAAGTAGGATAGTGAAAATCAATGTTCTTACCCAGATTCAAACATGCTGTTTACAATCAGCTTAAAATAGTGCTTTTGACTTCGGTTTCATGCAGCTTGGGCTAGACTCTGAAGTTAGGCTAGCCTTTCTCCTGTTGGTTTCTGGAAGGCTTCTCCTGGACCAATCGGGTCGACTGCTGTCTTTCCGAGGTCCCTGGGACTTCCTTCCTTCTTTGCCGCCTCTTTGAGGTGGCTTCTGACCCATTTAGGGTCCCCTAACAGGAAGAAACTCAGCTGAAGGGCACGGAGTCCCAAACCTCTCAACTACTGTGCTGCTGCGCAGGACTGGAAGTCGAGAATTCCATTTCTGTGCTCATTAGAACATAATACAAAAATGGTAAATCTATTGTCAACTACTTTTGTTCTTGTTACACTAGATACATTTCCTACCCTTCTATCCTTCCTCCTGTACTACCTAAGAATATTACAGCCTTCCTTTGGATATTATGACATGTCATTAACAATAGCATACTAAAACAGATTTAGACTGTGTTGAGAATGACAGTGACATTCTGATATTTCACAAGGCCTTTTCTTCCAGTGTTGGAGCATTCACCGCTTCTGGAGGCAGGTTGTTCCATTGGTTAATTGTTCTGTCAGGAAGTTTCTCCTTAGTTCTAGGTTGCTTCTCTCTTTGGTTAGTTTCCATCCGTTACTTCTTGTCTTGCCCTCGGGTGCTTTGGAGAATAGCAACAAATAAGACTCACAGGTTCTTTCTCTTTTAGACTCTTGCCTTCATTTGCATCTGTTTTTACATAAAAGGAAAAAAACAGTCATGCCTATCAGAAACAGCAACTTGGGGGTCTAAACAGGAATGCAGGTCAAAATAGGCACCTATCTATTCTGGACAAGTTCACATCTTTGTGAGCATTTAGAAATGAATAAGACAATGAAGTCAGCATGAATTTGTTAAAAACAGGTCCTTATTGCCTTCTCTGGAAAAAAATTACTAAATTATTGGACCTAGGAAATGCTGTGGATATAGTATATTTAGAATTCAGTAAGGCATATGATAAAATAGACTACAGCCAACTTCCTAATAAGGTAGAATAATGTGGCATAGATAGTTCCACTAACATATAGATATGCAGTTGCCTGAACAATTTCACTCAGCATGATGTCCCCAATGGAATACATCTACATAGAAGGAAGCATGCAGTGGGGTATCTCAAGGTTATGTCTTATGCCCAGTGCTCTTCAAAATATTCATAAATGACTTAAATGAGGAGCACTTATCAAATTTGCAGATGACACCAAGCTGGCAATAATTGCTCAGACTTTGGAAGATAGATTCAAAATTCAGAAGGATATTGACAACAAACTAGAATATTGGGCCCTCTTCAACAAGATGCAGTTGAGTAGTAAGAAAAATAAGATCCTACATTTAGGCAAGAAAAACCAAATGCACAGGTACAGGACAAGCAATACCTGGCACAACACTAGTGCTTATGAGAAGGATCTAGATGTCCTCATGGATCACTGATTAAGTATGAGTCAGCAGTGTGCTACAGGTAGTCAACTTATGACCACAATTGAGCCCAACATTTATGTTGCTAAGTGAAAAAATTGTTAGGTGAGTTTTGCCCTATTTTCTTGCCAAAGTTGTTAAGTGAATCACTTGCAGTTTTTAAAGTTAGTGACCCAGTTGTTAAGTGAATCTGGTTTCCCAACTGACTTGGCTTGTCGCAAAAGGAGATCACATGACCCAGGGACACTGCAACTGTCATTAACGTGAGTCAGTTGTCAAGTATCCAAAAATAAATCATGTGACCATGGAGATGCTACAATGGTCATAAGTGTGAAAAATGGTCATGAGTCACTTTTTTCAATGCCATTGTAACTTTGAATGGTCACTAAGTGAACTGTTGTAAGTCGAGGGCTACCTGTATAGCTGCAAAATAAAATAAAAATAAAAAAATTCCAATGTGATCCTGGGATGCACCAACAGAGATATAGCATCAAGATCACATGAATACTAGTACTGCACTATATTGCACTAGTGAAGCCTCATTTGAAATGCTATGTCCAGTTCTGATAACCACAAAACTAAATAAGATGCTGAAGCCCTAGAAAGAGTGCACAAAAGAGCAAAAAAGATGATACGAGGTCTGGAAGCTAAATCTTATGATGAATGGCTAAGGGAAATAAGTAAGTTTAATAGCCTAAGTGAAGTGAAGGCTTGGGGAGGCATGATAGCAGTCCTCCAATATTTGAAGAGCTGTCTTAGGGAAGAGGGTGTTGATGTATTCTCTGAGGGCAGGACAAGAAGCGATGGTGGAAAGGTATCAGACGGAAGCCCAACCTGGAAATACAGAAGAATTCCCTGACAGTGAGAACAATGCAACAGCTTGCTTCCTGGAATTGCCTCCTGCTCCATCATGGAGGTTTTCAAGAAAAGATCAGAAAAACAATTTGTCTGAGTTGGTATAAGGCAGGGGTAGGCAACCTTGGCTCTTTTATGCCATGGGAAGGGAATGGACTAAGATCCTTTCCAGTCCTGTGATTGTATGATTGTATGATTTGTGTAGGTGATGGTGTAAAGTGATGATGCTGAGTGATGAAATTTTTGTGGTAGTGAGACCGCAAAATATTAGATTCAGAGTTGATGAGTTGATAGGCTATTTGACAGTTCAAATATTGTTGAAGAATGTGCAATGAATTCACTTTATATACCATGTTTAACTAAGATGTAAAAATGCAAATCCATTTCTTGAAATGTGCCAGTTTCAGTAAAAATGAGGAGATTAAGACATTCTGACAACCTGAATGAGGCTAAATCAGGACATTTCAGATACATATTCAGGGAGACTTATGGATCAGGAAAAGCTAATATTACATCAGGTTTGGAGCTCTGCCTTCCTTCCCACAACTTAATTTTTACAAGGGCTCTTGCAAAATGTAATTGAGGAAAAAAAAACACTGTGCTTTAGAGGAAATAGTTTTTTGTGCTGCCAAAGTGATCTGGAAGAGAAAAAAACACTATTCCCCACGCAATAACATTCTGTTTAGGAGAATGACCCCATTGACCTGTTCTATTGGAATTGATTAGACTGTGGAAGAACCTACTTGCCCCAAATCCCATGAAGCCTAATATAATCATGAGACAGTCTCTCAAGTCAGACAGATTCCCCCCTTTTTCTTATCCTTGAATATTAATCCATGCCAGGATTTTGTTTGTTGCTTTAATTTTAGGGTACCAATCTACCAGTACTCTTCCTTAAAATTTGATATTTTGATATATGGATTATGTGTCATGTCTTCAATGGAGCAGCTTTGATATCTTTATTCCTTCAAGAGAGTCTATTGCCTACTAGAGCTGTCTTCGTCAAATACGTTTCCTCCAGTAATCTGTTGCACTTCAATTACATGGATGTGAATGACAGGAATTATAGTTCAATTTATCTGAATGGCAGCAGGTTGAGAAAAGCTGCACTATATAAATATTGCCTTTATTAACTTAGAAGGATTTTTTTTTAAATGAATTTTTGCCATGTGGCTCTGTGTGAGAGAAATTCAGGAATAAAATCTCTCAGAATGTTTGTCTTTTATGGAGTATGGGGGGAAGACGGGGGAAGAAAGAGCTAGGACTTTCCTATATTACAGTCATAATCACTTGCCAGCATATAAGCAGATGCACCTGTGTTTTGTAATTTCTCTGAATAAGCCACATGGTTTTATTTAGTTGGCTGACAACCTGCATATTATCAAAATACAGCCATGAAAAAAAGGCAAACTTTCTTTGATGGAGATGTTTTGGAAAAGTTACCAGACAGATTGATCTGCTGAAAGAATAAAGTGAAGGCATTTCTGTCTTCTTTTTGAGTGCTAATTCCATTGGATCAAAAGAACACTACATTCTTTAGTGACAAAGAAGCAGAAGAGGACATTATTAGTGATTGAATAGGTCTACCTGTAGAGTTGAAGGGGAACAATTTTTTTTTCCATTGGCCAGTTCTCTGTAACAATAATACATGTGGTATCCAGTATAATTATTTAGTCATTATAAATATTTATGAACTGGAGTGCATTATTTTAACATAGAATTGACAGAGGCAATATTCATTCCCTTGTTGCTTCTTGACTAAAAATGTTACTTTTTTTGAGGAAAAATAAATCATTAATCCTAAAAATGTATTTGGCTGAATGGAAAGGTTTGATGAAGGAAGAAAAAGAGAAAGAAAAAGAGTTCCTAGACTATTTTTATTCATTTCCAACTTCCCACTTTTATTCCCCAATCAATTAAATTCTCTGCCAGTCCACAAACACAATCTTGTCAATTTCTTGCTTTGCTTTACCAGCTATGTAACTAGTTTGTGGATGATGTATTTGAACTCTTTCCCTATTCATGAATCATTGTCCTGTTCAGTAGATTTTGCCATCTTTTTAAATGTTGGATGATTTTTTTCCCTTAAAGTTGCTTTGAAACCTGGATCTCTACAGCAGTGGTCCCCAAACTTTGCAGCTTGGTGACCCAGCTGGGGGGGGGGGAGAGTGAAACACTCATGCATGTACAGCTTGATTTCCATGAGTGGCGGGCTGGCACACATGCCCATGCGAGTGCAGCTTGACTTGTGCAAGTTGAGATATGTGTGCACATGTGGGCCAGCCCACTGCTCGGTAGTGGGCCATGGGCTGGGGGTTGAAGACTCCTGCTGTACAACATCATATGTTCACCAAAATTATGTTTTGTGACTGCTGCTCTAACACTCTGTAGTGTAGTGGAAATGGTACCTTCTGTCACTGCATCAACCACTTCTAACCTGTCATGTCTTGATCAGGTCCTCATGCCAACCAGGTCTTCAGGCCCTTTCTGAAGGCCAGAAATGTGGGGACATACCTTACTGGTGGCAGGATGTTCCAAAGGTTTTTCTCCTACATCTTGTCAGTTGGAATTCATTGGCTGATGGGATCCACAGTAGGCCTCTTTCACTGGAACATATGGGGTGGGCCAATTGTGTTAGGGCAAGATGACACTTCAGATATCCTGAACCCATGCCCAAGGGCTTCAAAGGTGATAAACTTGAATTGAGTCCAGAAGCATATAAGCAGCTGTGCAGCTCATATAACAGTGAGATCTCCAAAACTCTCTGTGCCACTGCATTCTGATCAACTTAACTTCCAAATGTTTTTCAAGGAAATGCATTGCAGTAATTCTAATGAGTGTTAATCAATGTAGTGCTTTGTAATCTAGAAAAGGAGCAACTGGCACTCAGCATAAAGTTTCACAAAGGCTCTCCTAGCCATGACTGTTCCTCGAGCAGGAGTTGAAGCCTAGAAGACCCCCAAATTGCACACTGCACCTTTCTGGGGTAGTGCAATCCCAAGCAGAACTAAAGAGGGAAGATCTTCAGATCCTGTGGCTCCACACACTCACAATCACTTTGTCTTAAGAAGGTTCATCTAAAGATTGTTGTCCCCCATCCAGATCCCCACAGTCTCCAGCCTCTGGGAAAGGGCAGTCATGATATCACTTGGATCACCTGAGTTGGAGATATATAATTGAGTAACATCAGTGTATTGATGATGTCTTATCCCATAGTGATTACCTTACCGAGCGGTATCATGTAGTTGTTAAAAAGGGGCAGAGAGCATATTTGAGCCCTGTGGCAGCCTATGAAGGAACAGCCACGGGCCGGATCTCTGGCCCCTATAAATACTGATTGGTCTTGAAGAAAGATACTGAACCAGCACAACACTGCACCCACCAGTCCCAGATTCCATAGCTGTTGCAAACAAATACTGTGGTTAATGGCTTCAAAAGCTACCAAGAGATCAAGGAGAGAAGATGGTTGTGCTACCCCCCATTCCATTTTTGCCACAGATCATTGACATGTATGACTAATAGTGCTTCTTTCCTATAACTGGGCCTGAGGCCTGACTTAACCACTTGCCCATTTCGTCAGGTCTTTCTTTATTTTCTAATGTTTTTTTAATTGAAATTATCATAGATAAAATATAAATAAATAAAGATAATGAAATGAGAAAAAGAGGGAAAGGACAAGTGGGGGAAGAAAAAAACTCCACTGACTTCCATTTTTTCCAGTGGAGTAAAGTACAAAATGGAATTACAACCTTGACTTTTTATTTTGCCAACCTAATAAATACTAGCCACTTCTATGATAAAGTAATTTAATCAGCAAACTCAAAAGTAAAAAAAAAAAAAAATCTGTCTCAAGCACAAAGTCCAAAAGAGGTTTACAAATAGAAATAAACCTGGATATATTCTTTTCTTTAATTAATTTTGCCATATATACTTGCTCCATCACTTTTTTCCATCCATTCTACTGTGAAGGTTGATAAACATTTTGTCAGCTATTTGTTTATCTATCAATTGAACAATTGATTGAATAATCCAGCTTTTATTAATACTTTTCCTACCTCACATGCTTGTTTCTCAGTGAACCCCATTGTGGCTCCAAATGTGTTGAAATGAATGTCAAGTTCAATATCGTAGGATGGGATGATATGAATAATGGTATATCACCTTCTGTAGAGATAATTGGGAATCCTATTTTTGTACCATTCCTGTTTTAATATTCTGAAAGTTATACAACGGCATCAGTTTCACGGTGGGTAGGAAATGCATTTAGCAACATGGTATGTGAAAGGCACTTACTTTAAGCAGGGAGCAGCAATGTAGTGAGGCGAACATGTTGCTTAAAATAAAAGTGCTTGTCTATAGAAATGTTTTATGTTCTTGTTCCAAATTTCACTAAAGTAACAAAAAAGTTGATGACAACATGGATATGTAAATTGCTTTATAGCTCACTCACAGAAATACCATTCCAAAGGATAAAAAGTGGAAGGAGATAGGGAGATAATATTTTTTTTCTATTAGATAATACCAGCCATCTACTATATATAAACTTGTGCAAGTTGATTAGAAATGTAATAATGAACTAAGCCATATAATACATAAGTCAGTAACTGGAAAAATACAAAAGACACCCAATATCTTCCCTGCTGGTAAAGTTGTTGGAGATGCAAGAGATTGGTTTAGTCATGGGTTGTTGTAAGGAAATTGCTCTTGTTTGATGTTCCTCTAGCAGTTCATGCAGTTTCCTAGGAAACATCTTTTTCCACTCAAAGCCTAATTCTCCAACATCGCTGAATCACATGAGTCATTCTCTCTGACTTTTCCTTTACCTATTAAAATGTCCTCAGCAGAGATCTGAATAAATCACTGCTTGGCATAGATTTATTAGCCTTAATAACTCAATTCTTATTAAACTTGAACTTTATCACTGATAATCTGAAGTATTCTTGATGTCTGGACCTTGAGGAAGGAGGACAGTAATAGAGAAATGTTTAAAAATTATCCAGATTTTGATTTCATAGTAAAATGCATCCCTATGTGGTATATTATCCTATCTGTTTTTATTTTTCTCTGTGTTTCTGAAGAATGCACAAAGCTACCGTAAATGCTTTCTTAATTTTTGGAAATCAAAGAAAATAACAAAGTAGACTACGAGGGAAATAAGTTCTGATTAATATCATATCATTGACATGTTTCCATGACCCCAGTCTATCTTTTAACTTTTTAACCTTATCATTTTAATTTTTGTGTTTATTTTTTAACTAATTTTTTTAGAGCTTGGACATCAAGGTAAATTTTAAATGAGTGCATTGCCTCTGCAGGTGCCATGACTTATAATAGTATATGAGATGATCTGAGGGCTTTTTTGTTTTCCTTTGTGTTATTTTGAAGGATATTTGATTTCATTTTTCATAAAATGTCATGATTTGGATTTAAGCTATAAGAGGAAAGGAAGGATGAAAAAGCATTCAGCTGCTGGATATGTTGTTACCTGGAGATTTTCCAGTGTGTGTGTGTTGTTGTTTTTTTGCTCAGAAAAAGAAAGCCAAAGACCATGGATTTGTCCATAAGCTTGTTTATCTATTTACCGTATTGACTGTATATGGACTAGCAATATATATTAACATTTCACCTAGATTAGCAAAACACAACAACATATAAATGTTAAAAAATATGTTCAAATACTGATGTCTAGGCCATCTAACTATTGAAGTACAGCATCGTTTATATTAAAAAAAATCAGATATTGGACTGGTATATATGCTCTCAGTTTACAGCTGGTCACGATGTTATCTATAGCTAGACGTGGGACTCCACAATCACACCGAGGAGTGGATACTATGCCCCATTTATACATAGAGTTCTGGCAGACACCATGTGAAGGGCTAATCCTATTCAGGATGGTCCATTGCTGATAGCCACTGTATTCTGCTGAGGAATAGAGCAACCCTAGGGCTGATGAGCTGAAAGTGGCAACTGAAGCTCATCAATCTTTCAAATTTGTTACTTCAAAACCCACATAGATAATTAACCAAAAGGTATCTAATAGCCAGAAAAAGTTGCTGATTTAGCTTTACGTAAATCTAACAGAGGAAACTCCTAAACAAGTCAGATAAGATTTATATTAATTTATATCTTGAAAAGTGTGTTGCTACCCAGTATTCTTTAACTTAAATTATATTATCGCATTTTACTTTGTCTTCCAGCAACTTGTAATGATGAGATATTCCTTTTTAGAACTGCCTGACTAAAAGCAGGCAGATTTTGCATTTAGATCAATATTGCTTTAAGCAAAGTTAGTTAGTTATGTCTGCCTCAGTTCCTATCAGAGATTACCAGTCCTCATTGTTCATTCTGTGGTATGGTGGTAAGAGTTTCTCCCTGCTCTTATGAGGCTAGAAGAAAAATCTTCCTATGTCTGTAATCCTACAATCCTGCCTTCAAAATCTAATACCTCATTCTGACATTAGTTTGAGTTATAAAGGTGCATGAAGTAAGTACTAGCATTTTTAAGGATTTCAGAAGAAATTATTCTGTTAAAATAATCTCCAATCTCATTAAATTTCTAGTATAAAGATGTTAACATGGATCTTTCTTTTTTCCCATCTATTTGACATGTCTGTGTCTAATCGCATGAGCATTTTATGTAAACAGACACTACATTGAAGTAGAATTTCCAATTGTATGAAGATTTCTATCATTAGGAGTAGCAATAGCAAGAGGAAACTTTTTGAAACCTTATTGGGCAAAATAAGGATGTGGTAGTGAGGGAATGGATGAGTTAGAATAGAAAGTTCCATCCTTAATCATGTATTGGCTAAACATGGTTAGAAGATTGGCTATTGGGTCTTAATTCAGCTCTAGCAATGGTGTGCAGAGTGTCATGTAACCTACCATGTTTCCCCATTCCTCATGTCACAGAGCTCTGATCTCTAGCATCCGCTACTATCTGCACCTGAGCATCTGCTGTCCTGCATTTTGGAATCTTTCTCTTTAGGATCAGTGCATTACATTATTTATAGAGATTTGGACTAAAATGTTTTGATATTCTCAAAAATGGATAGGACTGTCATCTTTTAGTGATTCTTCCCTCCCATGTACATAAAATATAGGCATCATGTGGAACAATGGATAGAGTGGGGGTCTTTTCAAAACACATGCTGCATCTTAATTTGATATAGCCAGCACTTTCCATATGCTTGACCTCATTCATCAGGAGTCAAATAATAACATTTCTTCCCTGCCTATAAATAAATTATGAATTTAAAAAGATAGACCACAATCTTTTTATTTGCTTGTCTCTGCTTATGCTCCCTCTTTTAGCTCTTTTAACTAGAGTTCTGTTCCAACTGGCACATGGTTTTATTTCCTACATCTGGTGAGTAGGTGGCATTAACCAGCAAATACTTCATGAAGTATTAAGTGTATAAATCATTCTGTCTCATATCTTTCTATGATGGGTGTGAGTGGGTGTATATCTACATATATACCTACACATATAGATTTAAGAGAGCCAAAAATAGATGTTTTCTTTTTTCTTTTCTGAGATTCAGTGGGAGATTTTCTTATGGATCTGAGATGACGTGGCATGAGGTTCTGAAGAACAGAGCTTCCTTTACAATTTATATACTACAATAAATAAAGGAGTCTTTGGAAGATACAGCTAGCCTTATGCTGCTTTGAAAGCAGAGCCTGAAGCTGATTTGTGAAAACAGAACCCCTCTATTATACATACAAAGACCATTACATCCTTATTTACATTTATGTAAAGGGTCACTACTGTTAATGCCATGGGAGATATAGAAATAAACAGAGGATGTCTAGGGTATGAGCAAATGAATATATATTAATTAAAATTAATATTGGCTTAATATTAAGTGAATGTTAATTGCAGTAGTATTGGAAGTGATGGCATGCCCATGTAACACCATTGCTTTGTGAGCTGTGTTTCCAAGTGTGATTCAAGTTTGATTCCAAGTTTGCTTCCAAGATGCTGTCACCACCTATAGAATTCTACCTGGTATAAGAAGTGGTTACTTGAGGGGATAACCTGTGTCTCTAGAATCTACCCAGTCAACTTGCTCTGTCAATTAAACAATGCCTTTTTTTCAGGACAGCAGAAAAACATCTGGAATAGGTTTCCCCAAAATTCAAATGTTTGCATCTAAGTGGTATTTCAAAGAGCCCTAAAGACCTGGTTCTTCACCCAAGCTTTTGGCAAGGATGACTAACGCCCCTTCCTTTTTGGCTCCCAGTTTTTCTTTGTTATCATTGTTCTTCTGACTTGTGGGTTGTTTTTTTTTTTTTGTAGTTCTTATTTTTTTAATTGCAAATTTCCCAGAGTTGCTAGGAGTCAGATAGCATATACATTTAATAAATCATTATTATTAGTCTAGTTCTGATGTATTTATTTTTTAGATTGATTCCTAAAGTAGGGTAAAGAATAAAGTAAACCTAAACAAAATTGGAAAAGTTTGTATCAAGCAAACATGAAAAAGTCGAACTGTAGAAGTTAAAAATCCTAAAAGAGGATGATATCAAGAAAGAAGCAAAATGAAAAAAAAAGTATTTATGTCATGCTTATTTATTTATTTATTTATTTATTTATTTATTTGTGAGACTTATATACCGCTTTAAGTGCGAGCACTCTCTAAGCGGTGTACACCAGTAAGCAATGTATATATATATATATATATATATATATATATATATATATATATATATATTTACATTGCCCCCAACAATCTGGGTCCTCATTTTACCTACCCCGGAAGGATGGAAGGCTGAGTCAACCTTGAGCCGGTGAGATTTGAACCGCTTAGTCAATCAAGAGATGTCCTAGTGCTGGCTAATCAATGGGAACAATATTATTCTTATTCCTGTGTGTGCCTCAAGGAAGCTCTAGGCTTGAGTGGCAAGAGTTCTTACTCACTATTCTAATTGCCAGATTAATATAAAAAAATTCACTTTGAGTCAGACTGTCTATTGAAATCCAAAGCAAAAAGAATACTTTGGAAAGTACATGAATGTGCTTGCTGCATCTGTGGATATCTCCTGAAATATGTGGTCACAAGAGGACATATTGAATTAAAATTATATTAAGAAGGCAGCAATAGAATGTGAAGTCCTTGTTGCATCTTGCTAGTTGCTTCTTAAGCCAGATCTTCATTTTCTGGAACTGCACGTGGTAATTTAGGAAAAGGCATAGATTTTAGAAGGCAATGCTTATGAGGTATAGTAAGGTTCCCCATCTCCCCACCAAATCATATTTTCTGTTTGGATTTGTTGAAAGAAGAATCTTCATCAAGGTCCAGTCCAAGCTGGGAATAAATAAAATGGAAACTGCTTTAGAAAAAAGGTTGTAGTTTATTGAAGAGCAAAGCCAGACAGAAGCATGGCTCTGGAAAAGCTGACCACATGTTGTTGGGAGTGGTGGATTTTTATCAGTGGTGGTTTTCAAATATGTGAACAACTGGTTCTCTGAGTGGATGCCGCATCTGAAAGTCCATTCTGGGCCTGGGAAACGAAAAAATTAGCTACCAGTTCTGCCGAAGTGGTGCGAAGTGGCTGAATCCCACCACTGGTTTTTATATTCTCTTGGGCTTTTGATGTTGTTTCCTGTTCCTGTTTGAGGCTTTATATTTCCTTTGTCATGTACTTTGACCTTTGAGTGTGCCCTTTCGGTATTGGTAGGTTAATGCTATTATGTTTCCTGTCCTTAGAATTGGGGGGGGGTCTGTAGATTTTAGGGGTCTTTGTCTTCCTAATCTCATCAGCTTCTAGCTTCTAGACTCCAACCTTCCTGAATGGATTATTATATCTGTATTTCTAAAAGCTGATTTTTGATGAGTTTCTGCTTGGGGCTATTAAGAAAAACTGAGCTTGCTTTTCCGCCTTTAAGATCCTTTGGGGAAATATATTCTGCCTTTTTAATATTCCCCAAAATATTTCTTTCTCTGGATTCTTCCCACAGATTCCAATAGCTGCAACTTACTACTTTTATTCACCCCTCATTGGAATAATGATTGCAGCAGATCACATCAATAAGATAGAAACTAAAAGTCAATTAATCCTTAGAGCCTTGATATAGAACAGTGAAGGCTTCTTACAGTACAGATCTAATTAGAAGTCCCACTTTCATCTTCATTAGCAACTAATTGTAGATTGGGATATTTGTGTGGAAGTTTTATTATATAACAATCATTTTCCACAGTTTATTTCATTCTGGAATAAGTTGTATATTTGTTCTAAATCCTGTTTCTGGTTTTTATGTTGTCAGGACAATGGGAACCTTCAACTAATTCCTGTACTTCTGTTTCATTTTGTCAATGATATACTTTAGATTCAGTAGGGATCAGTTGCTGGCATTTGATGACAATGGTTCTGTTTGAATGCCAGAAAACTCATTTGCATGATTGCAAACCATACTGCTTAATTTTCCTCAAAATTTCATTGTGAAAACAAAAGGGCCAAAGTAGTCCCATAACCACAATTTATAGATTATTGGAAGTGATAGCTGGAGCAGAATAGGTAGGGGTGGGGAATGATAACAGAAGAAAAGTCTAAATCCTGAACAATTTCTCATAATCTGGAGGATTAAAATTATAATTTTGCAATATGAAGAGTACAAAGAGAGAACTCATTGCAGGGAGAGAATTTCAAGAGAGCAAAAAAGGTATCTATTTTTCTCTAAAATCTCAGTGCTGCAGGCTAAGTGTGTTGGAACCCACTCAGTATTTTATTATGGGCTGCCTCATGGTCTTCAGACTAAGAGTTTGTTATATAAATATTGCAGTTTTTGTGAGTTTTAATTTAGTCTCTTCACGTAATAGGAAAGCAGTAATATTAAAAATACAGTGAATTTGCACCAAGAGAATAATAAATGGCGGTACCTATATCTGCAGAACCACAAACCTGCAGTGCTTGTCTGCAGGGACACCCTGTTTCTTCTCCTGCTGTCATTCTTCATAAAATAGGATCTTCATCCAATTTGGTATGACAGTGTGTATTTTTCCCCTGAGCCTCCTTATAGAGTTCTTAAAGGCTTTGGTCATCTTTATTCTCATGAGAGACTCAAAGCCTGATAATGCTTTATCTGGAAACAATGTCTATGCAAATGAGGAAAGACATAGCAGCATGTGCTATGAAAATGGATTTAAATCCTGTCATTATCATACTTTAACACTTTACTTGGGGACTATGCATTTAATTACTCCCTAGAGACTGAGAATTGCCAAGTGCTAAGTAGTCTATTTATGAAACCAGATTGTTTCACCTGTATTTTGATGATTGGCATAATTTGGATAGCAAATTTACACACTAAAATAAGTTTTCTAAGTTTCCAAAATCAATATGAATTTATTTAAGTTAACATTGACTAATATTGCAAAGACTTAGGGTCACAATATAGTTTTGTAACAAGAAAGGCTCTTCTCTGAATGTTAGCCACGGTTGTGCTTATTTACACTGGATTAACTCTGCATGAATTCACCCCCTGTCACATCGTTGCAATTTGTGAAATGGGAACTCAAACATTATCACATTGTACTAACTCTTTCTAGATGTTTCCTCCATACAGTTGAAAATAACAGAATCCAAAAACGACATCAGCTTTTATGAATCCAGTATAAACAATACCAAAGGATAATAAAAATAACATATTAATAATAATATAGTAGTTATCTTTGTGATGCACAGAATACAATTTTTCTGTTGTTGTTTTCAAGAATTAATATTCAGAGTGCATGATAGCTTTTTTCTCCATTAATTTTTACAATTCTGATTTCAAAGTTATCCAAGATGGTTTATTATTATACCACATCCCTCCACCAAATTAAGTATTATGTATTAAATATCTTGGCTCAGGTTTTCATAATCATGTAAAATAAATTTCAGTTAAATGAGTTTCCCAAGAATCTTTTCCCAGTTTAAGGAAATGTTATTTCCTTCCACTAAACTCTACATTCCAAAGAAAAATCTTTTTGCAATTTGTCTTGTCAGTCAGTTGCAGTGATAGCCATGGATTTTTTTTATAACAACTACAATTAATATCTAATAGAAGAAAATATAGTAAACTAAGCCATATCAATACTGCTATGGTCTTAGTTGTTTTCTGATTGAGATTAATAGCATTTTCAAAGGAGTAAAATTCACAAGAGAAGAAGAAAATGACAACACACTATCCTTCCTGATATCCTCATCAACAAATGGTGGCAAATTAGAAACACAGGGTTATTAAAAAAGTATTCATATTAATCAAGTGTTCCACTATCAAAGCAATAACATAAACCCCTACAGAGGTATAAGATGAACACAAATGCATTGCAGCAACTCAGAACACCAGAAAAAGGAAAGAGATCGACACAATGCATATCCATGCAATTTTATCAAAAGGTACCTGAATATTCAACTCAGTCCAGCACAACCAACACAACCTATGACACACATCAAAAACATCTCAGAAACAACCAACATATTGCAATCACATGGAATTACCATAGTGCACAAACCAATTAAAGTCCTCTAAAACATCTTAACTAAACCAAAAAACCTTCAGCACAAGCAGAAAAGACAGGAATCATAGTCTAATTCGTTTGATTAACAGCCAAGCCAATGTTTCAAATAAAGGACATTTGGCAACAGGGATTATTTGGGCATTGGATAATCTGATCTCTAGGCTGTTAGGATGATATGCAGTAGTACTTCATTAGTGTCTCAAATACAATGTTTTTAGCTGACCAGTTGTATGTAGTTGTGTATGTTTGCACATGTGAATACGTTTGGACAAGATGTACTTCTATTGATGATATAACCACTAACAATACAAATACTGACACTGGAGAAGTACATTGCGAAGAAGAAAATACTTGCAGAAATGGCCAAATTGACATGTCTGATTAGGGAATGAACAATAACTACTTTTATAAAAGACTGGAAACTCTTTATGGAGTTTTTGCTAAAAAATGTGATGGAATGTAGTCTGGAATCACAGGAGAGAGGGGCTCTTTCCGAGGAAGCAAAGCGACCATGGAGCTTGAATTGTATAGTAGATAGGAAGAGAGCAAGATCAGACTTTCTCTAGCGATTCACAGAGTATATCTGTAACATTTTATGTTTAGAATTTCATTTTGTTTTCAAATGTTTTGGATGAATCTAGGGTCAAAGCTCTAATCTGATGCATTAAAAACAATGGCAAATGGATGTGGCATATTTTGCATATCAGCAGGAATTTTAGTGGAAACTGGATATAGTATAATAATATTGGACAAAATTTCCTTGACTAATTTTATCACAGATTTCTTATAAATTAGGGATCATTTTGGAAGCTAGAACTTCATGGAAAAATGACAGATTGAAAAAAAGAAAAATATGGATATAACAGTGTGTTATTTCTTTTTATTGCAAATTATTTCTTCTTTCCCAATTATATTTTTGAATGCTGGAAACAGACCTCTTTGCACAGATTTCTCTTTGTGTTGATTCTGTTTTCTCTGACACTTTTTAGTAAGGTGTATACCATTTTTGTGCATACAAGTTATGTCATACTAATTCTAACATTCTCAATCCTATAGCTTTTTTCAGAACCAATGTGATACTGATTTCATGCAGAGATGGTCTCCATGGAGCTAATCAACCAGTCTGATGGTTTCCTGCATTGCTAACAGAACCCTGGGATGAACTATTGATTGAAAAGCTAATGTCATGATGTGATAAGATTGGCAAAAGAAAAGAAAAAAGGAAAGGAAATAATAACTAAATAGCATGTTAAAGTCACTATGGATAACAAGTTGGATGGCATATAAATTAAATAAATTAAATAGATTTTTTAATATGGTCATAGTTAGCAGTATGTAAAAAATTTAGTCAGCATACAGAATTATTGTTTGATTTTTACAGATTGTGGTACACAAAAGAACAATAGGGACAAGTAAGCATTATTCACATACCCTTGATACTCCATTGTGCCTAAATCAATATGTAGTTGTTAGGGAGAATGGAAAGTTGTCCATCTTGATTATATGCCCAGTAAAAAGTAAAAAGTGATGTTAAAAAAAATGTCAAGATGGTAGTTGTGATGGTGTGAAGGTTTTACTGCTGCTGTAGTTCTTAAAAACCTCCTGTATATTTCTAGTGCTTTCTAAACTAACATGGCTGAGGACCATGAAAGGTTTTGGTGGAGAAATCTGGTTGAGATTTAGACAAAGACTGTGTCCTTTTTTTGGGAAGGCACTGGAAATGACATGTGGTTCCTTGTACTCTGAATCCTCCACAGGAAGATTTCTGAGCTACAGACTTGATCTAATTTTCAGATGCTGATCATTTTGAAGATTTGGAGTTTTCACTATTCTCCCCAAAGTAGAAAAAAGAAGATTTTCTGTGACCTCAGAGACCTCAGGTCTCTGAGAGATGGTTTTTTCTTTTCTTTTCTTTTCTTTCTTTCTTTCTTTCTTTTCTTTTTTTTTTTGGCAACAGTGCAAAAGTAGTTTGCCATTGCCCTTTTCTGAGAAGTTTTCTCTCCCCCATTATAGACCTAATGATTTTTAACTACAAATGATTTTGCTTGGTTTTTTGATATAAAGACAGCATAGCTGGGTGCTGCCACCTTACCTCCAAATAATTATCTATGACATTTCAAATATGAGATTCTGATAAGCAACATTGTCAGAGAACTGAGACTTTTAGAAAGGAGACCTTCATCCCAATGTAGTGTGGGAGGGGGAATGAAGGTTCAAAGATTGGTTAAGATAATTTGCATTGAAGTTTGGAGACAAGGCCGTATCGAGTATTACATTCAGCATAATATGTGTTTTTCTTCCCAGAAAATTGGCATATGTATTTTTAGGGAGCTAAAGAATATCTTTAAAATTCTCTAACAATAGGAGTTATGAATTGTCATGGAGAACAATGCATCATTCACTTACTAGATTTTAAAAATAAAACAGGAATTGTTGGCTGTATGGGCATGAATAAATGTACTTGCTCTGATCTGGTCTAATTTGTCCTCTTCCTAAAGTGAAATGCTCATTTGGGTGCACTGAACAATTCAAGCTAATTTAACGTCTCTTTTCTATAGAAATTATTCAAAATCATAATGAGGAAATTGCTCTTATTAGAGACTTTCAGACATTAGGTTAGATTCCTTATTTAAAAGCTACATAATCTCAAATTGCAATGCAAACCCCTCACATCAGTTATCTAGGTGGCTTGTTCAATGCTCTTTTATAAATAATAGATAACTATTACATAACTACTCAGGGATGACTCTTTGGGATTTGGGATTTTATTGCCATGGATCTTCTGCCCATCAAGGCTTAAGGCACCCATTTTGTTCCTTAGTCTCTATACAATACTTCCTGTGGGCTTGTAATTTTCAGTTTCACAATTCTCCCATTCAGTGAAGGCTACATAGCATAGAGCCTCTAGCAGGGAAGTTCGCAGACCTCTGCTTTTACTCTTTTTCTGTTATTAATGTTGTTTCTATGAATGTGGGATACTGGTCTAATCACTGGACTGAATATTAAGGTGACAAGATAAGGAAAAGAGAATGAATGTAGTTTAAGATTTATGCCTAGCTGTTCTCTGATAGGAAAAGTGTTTTTTTTTTAATACTGTTCCACAATTAAACATAAAATGTTTGCTATATAGAACATGGACCTCATGAAGCCATGCTTCTTTTTTTTTAAAGAGACAAGTGCAAAAAAGATAAATTTATAGAAAGAAACAAACATTAGTGACTGTTCAAAGTTACAATGGGATTGAAAAAAGTGACTTATAACTATTTTTCACACTTTATAACCGTTGCAGCATCCTCATGATCAAAATTCAGATCCTTGGCAACTGACTCATATTTATGACGGTTGCTATGTCTCAGGGTCACCTTCTGTCGCCTTCTGACAAATAAAATCAACAGGGAATCCAGATTTACTTAACAGCTGGGTTGCTAACTTAACAACTTCAGCCATTCACTTAACAACTGTTAAAAGTCATACAATAGGGAAAAACTCACTTAACAACTGTTTCACTTAACAGCAGAAATATTGGCTGAATTATGGTCATAGGTTGAGGACTACCTGTACTTCAATCCAATATTTCTTAGCTTTTTGCAAGTCAACTTGGGGCATTAAAATGATTTTTCTTGGCAAGCCATATATTTTGAAAGTTGTTAGTTTTTTTCCCCAGTTCAGAATGGCTCCATGTTCTAAGTCAGAGAAAAGACAATACTTTACTTTAAGGATCTTGAGGTAACTGGATCAGAAAAATATACAATAGTAGCAATCTCCACAGAGATCCGATGAAGAATTAACAATGAATTGCACTCTCAACAGTTTTGTTCACTGTAGGAGAAAAATCGGCAAAATCAAAGGCAAGAAAAAAATTATAGTCTTCCAAGATAACAAGAGAGACCTGGCACTCAGTCAGCAGGACAATGAGTATTAGCTGACAATGACATATGATTCTAAAGTCACTAAAACACCTATCTGCACAGAGCCACCTGTCACATTAGTGAAAAACCTCTGCATCATTTAATTGCTAGAAATAGCACTTCCCTAACATAAAGCTTAAAAGGAGCTGAGGTGGCGCAGCAGTTAGAGTGCAGTACTGCAGGCCGCTTTAGCTGACTGTGTTCAGCAGGTCAGCGGTTCAAATCTCACCGGCTCAAGGTTGACTCGGCCTTCCATCCTTCCGAGGTAGGTAAAATGAGGACCCAGATTGTTGGGGATAATGTAAATATATATATATATATATACATTGCTTACTGGTGTACACCGCTTAGAGAGTGCTTGCACTTAAAGCGGTATATAAGTCTCATAAATAAATAAAATAAATAAAAGCAAATATTAGGAGAATACATGTTGATTTCCTGAAGATCAATACTAATACTAATATAGAAACTAGCCCTAGCATTAGCAGTAACCCTAATATTTACAGTACCTGGGGAAATATATTTACCCTATTTGGAGCCATTTTGAAATCTTATGTAGGTTTTTGAGACATAATAGAAGATCACTCTTGAAATGATTATCATCTAATGAAGGAATTACATATCATATTGATCTTCCTACTGCAAACTGACTTGAGATTTTGTTCCTAAATAAGTAGTGAGAATGAGCTTTGAGTAGGAAAGGGGTCTCCATGGAATATGTAGAGAGAAAACAGGTGGACTGTATTTGCCCTAAAGGTTTTGAGTTTTTCCTCTGTATTCCGAATATCAGGCAGCAAAAACAAAACAGGAAAAAACCCCACAAACAAATCATTCTTAGTCCCCTTTGGCTCTAAATCTTATTCAAAAGTAGCAAAGATTTGTTGTTAGAAGGAGCAACATGCAATACATGTTGGGGTTAAGATATATCTTCAAAGGAAAAACGTGTGCAACAAAATAATTAAAGATTTGCTATGCTAGACCAGAGCATTTTCACTTTTATTCAATGAGTAACTATTCTATCCCATGGTAACTTTGATTGCCCCTTTTTGCAGCTTTTTCTAGATTTATAGTGTCAATTCTGAGGTGTAATTATCATTCTAAATGTAGTCACATTACATATCTCCTCTCACAACAGGCTTGGATAATATATGTTAAGAAATAAAACAGTTTGGTGCTTATTAACAGTCTTTTAATAAATCCAATGTATCATTTCAACATTTTATTTTTTATTTTTAATATTTCATAAGGCTATAAAAATCCAGAGTATAAGATAATAGCTGACATTACATGTCAACATTCAATCATACATTACCTATAACACTCAATTATCAATAAAAGACATATTATTAATATGATATATATTCATTCCATATCTAATAACAATGTGATTCATTCCTTTAAGAAGTCAATATTCAAATGTTATCAGTCACTACACTGAGGTTTGTTTTAATTACATTTTCTTGAACAAGCTACAATAGCTGATCCACATATACATTCATAAATATTATAAAAACATTACCTATTGATTAAAAACTATAGGAGACAGGTTTGCATATCATGCTAAGTAAAAACAAACCATATTAAAGACTTAGGGAGGAAATACTGTATGTTTATTGTTTTGGTTTGCCACCTTAGTTGTTATACCTAAGTCAAAAGGCATAATGTATAAATCCCATGAGCAAATACATTAGAAAAAACATTTTAAGAATAAGAACAGTTTGACATTAGAACTCTAAACAGATGGTAGATTTTTTTTCTTGCTGGTTGATTTTAGAAAGAAGCAGTAGGGGGTGTTCTATCTCTGTACTTCTACAGGTTTGACTAGATGACTAGAAGACTTCCCTTCAAATGACAACAGTTGTGTAATGTGAAACTTATATAGTTACAAGGAAGTTTACCATTCTAACATTTAATTTAATACAATTTCCCTCCAAAACTCAAACACAAAGCTAGAAATTGAATATTGAAAGGAGACAGTAATAGATGTTTAGGACATTACATTTATTCTTTTTAAAAACACACCGTTGCATTCTGCAGCTTTTTCATGAAAATTTACAGATTTAATTCTGTGTTCAATGTACATATATTTATACATATTCCATGCTGCTTTCTTATCATGTGCAAAGTGAAATGGAATTAAAGAAATAAAACAGAGTGTTATCTGATATCCCAGCATACATTTTTTCTTTTTTAAATTATTCCCTTTTTCAGGTATACAAAGGGCTGAGGCTATTAAAATGCTAAAAGTAGAGATAATATGCAGTTATTGGCTGCTTTTAGGACATTGAGTTCAACTACATATCAATAAAGAAATGAACTTATTAAGATTAAGTTTTGTTGAAAGCATAGTTCAACAGCTTGCCTTCTAAGTCAAAGCAAATAGTCAGTAGATAAGTGTAAATGGAATTCAATTTAAGCTGGACTTAAATCTCTTGTGTGAGAGAGTCAAGATGATGATGCATTTGACCCCCTCCCCCAGCCTCAGCCTGGTCATCTCTTACACCTTTTCTGTTGTGGACCTCACCTTCTGAAACATCATTCCCTGAGGGTAAGTTGGTCTCATCCTTGCTTGACTTCAAAGCATGATTTTTGCATCAAGTCCCACGGGGAACCAGGATGCCAAGTGACAGTTGTTCTCTTGCTATGTTGGGTTTTTATATTTTCTGTTTATGTTTGAGAATTTTATGGTTTTATTATTTTCATATATTATACGCTATCCAGATTCATATTTTATGAGATGAGAAGCAACACAAATTCAATAAAAAATAAAATATTTTTAAAGCATTCCATATTATATGTCTTGGCTTATATATTTTGGCCTATAATTGTAACTATATAAGTTTGTTTTAGAATAAAATTGTTGCAGGACAGAGCATAAGTGCTGAATATCAGATAGTTTATTACAGTACCACTTGCCTTGAATTTAATTCATTTTAAATATAGTACAGTGTCTTTCTCAATTTCTATTGATGAGGCCTGAATTTATAAAGAATGGCTGCAGAACTTGGGTTTGGCTAGTCTAAAGAAAAGAAGAAATAAGGGCAACATGATAGCAGTATTCCAGTATCTGATGGGCTGCCACAAAGAAAAGGGCATCAAACTATTCTCCAAAGCACCAGAGGGCAGGACAAGAAACAGTGGTTGGAAACTGACCAAAGAGAGAAGCAACCTGGAATTAAGGAGAAACTTCCTAACAATGAGGACAATTAACCAGTGGACCAGTTTGCCTTCAGAAATTGTGGATGCTCCATCACTGGAGATTTTTAAGAAGAGACTATACAGTCACTTGTCTGAAATGGTATAGTTCTTCTGCTTGAGCAGGGGGCTGGACTAGAAGACCTCCAAGGTCTCTTCTGGCTCTATTCTATTCTATTCTATTCTATTCTATTCTATTCTGTTCTGTTCTGTTCTGTTCTGTTCTGTTCTACTCTACTCTACTCTACTCTACTCTACTCTACTCCTGTTCTGTTCTGTTCTATTCTATTCTACTCTACTCTGTTCTGTTCTATTCTGTTCTGTTCTGTTCTACTCTACTCTACTCCTGTTCTGTTCTGTTCTGTTCTATTCTATTCTACTCTACTCTACTCTACTCTGTTCTATTCTATTCTATTCTATTCTATTCTATTCTATTCTAAAGGCAATTTTTATATTTTAAGGCACATCCTTGAATATATCCTTGAAAGAGTGGAACAAGCTTCTGAGAAAATTAAAACCACATTTTTTCTCATTGAACAAAAGACAAAATAGTTGTTTAAGAAAATAGCAGCTAAAAAAATCTTCTACAAAATGTCCAAATGAATTGTGGCAAAATTGAATTACTGAGAGCAGTGGCTGGAATTGTTAGCATTAATCTATGGCAAGGATTCTTAGCCCGGAGTACACCGATTCCTTGGAGGACTGAAGAAGGACTTTGGGGTTTGAATGTCAATGAACTTGTACAGGAAAGATCTTGTTATTGATTTAATGAATTAATAAAGAAGCACAAATATGACTATAATGCATATAAATTATGTTTTATGATTTTGGTAAGTGTATTTAAACATAACTAGGTTCCTATGTAATACAATCTATAGCTATTTTATTTTATGCATTTTTAAATACATTTAATGTAATTTAAATACATTTTAATACATTTTTAAATATACAAGGGGGCATAGACTTCATTAAAATCTCATAAGAGCCCAGGCAGACAAAAAAAAAAAATTAAGATCCTCTGGTCTATAGGTTTTATACTGAAAATATTTGAAAAATATTGGCAAGAAGAAAAGGAAACCTGCTTAACTGCCAAGGATAGATAGATAAAATCCATGCCAAATCCTCTCATGCATAAATAGAAAACATTAACAGGTTTGAACTGAAACGTGCATTAGCCCTGGGCACAGATAGGAAGCCAATTCGGTTCTTATTAGCCATGAAAGCTAAGTATGGTAATATTTTTTCAGCAGCAGGTGCACAGGCAAAGCAATCATTTTTATGTATTGAAAGTGAGTATTTAGAGGGCTGTTTTAGGCAATATCTAATTTAGTAAGATGATCTTATGTTATTGTTGTGCTTCAAGTATGTTGTCTCTCAGTAACATGAATTATTATTGGAGAGCCATATGGTTTTTTACTATTCAATTGTTCTGGAAGCTTTTGAAGACCTGGCTTAGCTCCCTGGCCTTGAGTTAAGATGATTGCTGAGCCCCTGATGGTTATTATGAAAAGTTTGGGATATATAATTCCCCCCCCCCCCGGATTTGTATCATTCTTTGTTCTACAATATTGCTTTATGTCCCTAAGCTGCTTGCCATTAGATGGCAATTGGACATCCTGGAAATCTACTAAAAAAGTAAATAAAAATGAAAAATATTACTTTGCAGCTTGACTCTTCTATTGCTTGGAGCTAAGCTTGCAATGAAAAAATAAGTTAAGTAATCTCTCTACATAGGGTGGGAGGAGAGCATATTCTACCCTGATTATCAATAATAATAAAAAAATCAACAGAAAAAAACCAATCAAATTAGATGAAGGACCAAACAGAGGTTGCATTTAACTTTTATAATACATGGCAAGGGATTTCTTCTTTCTGGTGTTTAAAATCCTGTTATACCTCTCCTGAGAGCCAGTTTGATGCAATGGTTAAAGTATCATCATGCTAGAAACTGAAAGACCATTATGAGTTCGTAAGCCCAAAGCCAGATGGGTGGCCTTGTACCAGTCTCTCTCTCTCTCTCTCTCTCTCTCCCCTAGGGAGGAGTCATAGATAGCCATTTGCTAAACTTTGCCAAAAAAAAAACCCTGCAGGGACTTGTCCAGTCAGTTTCTGAGAAGCAAAGACCAATTGAATGGAAGCAAAACTCTTTAATCTAGATTGAGCAACAAGCATCAAAATACAATTAACAACTGGGTGACTGTCCAAAATAACAGAGTTATTGAGATGAACTAAGACTTTGATGGCAGACCTACTTATGGTATGAAAAAATTAAAATAAACATTGATTTTAACAACCACTTTGCTAGACATGCCATTTAAGGGTTTGGAAAAAAGATTCTCTGCAAAGATACCTCTTTGGGTGTAATCTCCCAGGAAGCTGCGGAATTTCTTTTTTTAAAAAAGAAATGATAGCAAGGCTATAGGTATTTGACCTATAGTTAAGTAATATTTTTTAATCAAGGTGAACCTGCTCTCCGAGTTCACCTTGATTAAAGAGTTGGAATCAGAAAGACGTGTCTGTCATTGGCTTACATATTTACGATTGAAAGAAAAGTTACAGATTTCAATTTGTAAAAAGCAAAATTCTACTGTGTGGCAACAATGAACATATTAGGTTTATAAACTGTATAAATTTAAATGAGTATGTGAAGCATTGCATGAGTCAATGGCCAAAGTATTTGGGGTGTAACGTAGCACCTGAACAATAGAAAAATGTGAACAAGGGATTTAAAATTTATATTGAATTATAATTTAAAAGAATTTTTTAATAAAATGATGTACCATTGGTATTTAATAAGTTTAATAATAGGCCACCTAAATCTGGAACAAATTTATATTGGAAAATAATATCACATACCTATGGATCAGAAAGAAAGCACAGATTTATCAATGCCAACTTTTTCCACTACTCTCCACATTTTCTTAGAAATAAATTCAGCTGTAACAAATCCTGGTGCCTTACCATCTAGGTTGGTTTAAAAAAGATAAGACATTCTGGTTTTTAATGTCCAAGATAAAGTCTGATACCAATTCTTTAACAAAAGCCAATGCTGGCAACAGTGAATTTCAAATATGGATTTCTAGGTTGCAACACTAAAGTAGAATAAGTTGTCAAAAACGTATAAAGGTATTTCAAATGTATGTTGGAAATGTAAATGTAAAGAAGGAACATTTTATCATCTTTGGTGGACTTGTGATAATGCAAAGAAATATTGGAATAGGATTCATATCTTAATACAGAAGATTCTTAAAGGGGATATAAAGATAAAACCAGAGACTTTTCTTTTACGCTTAATAGACAAAGAAGTTGAAAAAAAAGGAACTTTATTACATATGCTGAGAGCAGTAAGAATGCTCCATGCACAAAAATAGAAAGGCATTTTAATTCCTATAATTAAATGGTGACATGCAGACAACACACCTTCCCTTTGTGTCCCGATCAGTGTACACTTGAGGACCTTATGGTAGTAAGATAGTGTGACAGTGTGACAACACAATGTTGCTAGTTTCTGGGCAAAAACTGTTTAATTTGTACATATTTTAATCTTGTATTTTATATTTTAAATTTTATGTCATATAGTATGCTTTATTTTAATTGTGATGTGATTGTGATCTCATATGAATAAACAATTATTCCCACAATGGATGACTGGTTGGATAGCCAAACTTACTGCCTTAATGAAAGAAAAAAATGCATCTATTTTTGTTTCCACTTGGAAACCGCTTCTGGACTTTGTGCTTGGGAGGAGAAAAAAAGAAACTTTGACTTCAAGTGTTGCTTGGTTAGATAGGCTGGTTGTTATAGAAGTGGCTAGTATATACTACTATGTAAAAAAAAACAAAAACATTGAGGCTGTATATTATTGCCTTAAATTCTACTGCTCTAAAAGGAGTTGGAAATCAAAGCTTTTCTTTCTTTTTCTCTCTTTCCTCTACACTTTCTTCTCTTTCCTCCTTCCTTTCCTACTATTTTCATTTTTCTTTGTATTTTTATATTGTAACAAGCTAATTAAAAAAAGAATGAAAGAAAACAAACAAACAAAAATATTTACAATAGCCCCATACTGTTTGTAGAGTAGCAACAATTCTTTGAATGCTCTGCTGTTTGATGTGTAGCATCACAAGGAATGGAAGGGAAGAAATGTCTAATTCTTCAGAAACCTGGACTCAATTCTAGAATGGCCATCTTTTCATATGTAACTGGAAGCCTATATTTTCCTTAAATGTTTTAGAAACCAAGTGGAATACCTATTCAATTATTATTAATTTTTTTTAAAAAAATATTATTATCAGGATACTTTGGCAGTGAAATTTATACATTTATAAATAAATGGATGATTTTTTTTGATACAGTAAGGAAAGGTTTTGGTGGTCCCCCCTGGCCAGTAAAAAGCATGAGGGAAAATAGAATAACATGGGTCAGAGTCTTCCCTGTTTCTAACCCAAGAGTCTGTGGTATCTTTACAGTATTTACATAAAAAAGAGAGAAATTTCACATCTATAAACAACTGGTGCTGATGGAAGCTTAAAAAATAGGCAATCTGTTCTCCTTAACAAATGTATTTTTACAACATGAACTTCCTTTATAAATGCCAAAAGTCAGGTGGAAAATATAAGATTGAAACCTATGGTATCCTTTGTAAAAATATTGGAAGGGAAGGGGGAGAGAGACAGAGAGAACCAAATGCAACAGAGATCAGATTAGTGGTTCAAAGAGACAGTCATATTATATCAACCCCTTTCTTCCTTGGCAGACTGAGAGATCTCCTTTCCAGGTTTGGTCTCTGTTCATAGGGCATGGATCCAGCAAGATAACTTTTAATTGCTACAGTATCATGTGAGCCCATCAGATCAAGAGCATTTATATAGGCTCTGGTTGCATGCAGATGGGGAGGGGAGAAAATGTTATTACACAAGGTCTGTGATGCAATCTGAACTTGATATAGCCTATCAAAAGAACATGTCCAAACCACAAAATATGGCATCTGGCTTCAGGACATACTGAGTCAGGCTGAGCCAATGTATTCAAACTATGGCAGACATATTTGACATTCCAGAGGGCTGTGTTTCACAGGTTGATGAAGAAAAGTGATAAACTTAAGCAATTGATTGAGACTACTCCTTGCTTTTTATATACACAATGTCTCAGCCTTCCATTCTCTCCATTATTTAAATTGCCAGAGACAGTTGAGAAACTTCCCACAATAAAGCTAAATACAGGTAGTGCTCAGACATTCATTTAGTGACTGTTCAAGGTTACAACTGAGAAAAATGATTTATGACAAGTCCTCACAATTACAACTAGCATTCCCCATAGACATGTAATCAAAATTTTGATTCTTGCAATCAGTATTTATTTGTAATGGCTGCAGTATCCCATGTTCATGTGATTGCCAGTTGCAACCTTCCCAACTAGCATCCAACACACAATGTCAATGGGGCAAGCCAGACTGGCTTAATAACTACATGATTCTCTTAACAACTGCAGTAATTTGCTTAACAACTATGGCAAAAAAAGATTATAAAATCAGATGTGATTAACTTAACAATGTCCTTGGTTAGAAACAAAAATTCTGGTCCCAGTTTTTATTGTGGGCCAAGAGCCACCTGTATTGTCTTATTATTAGCTATTGCTATAGATACATGGTCTTCTTTTCCTAGAATTCTCCAGTTGGCATAACTGGAAAGTTTTGACAAGTGACCTAGGTGGTATAGTGGTTAAGGCAGCAGGCTAGAAACTAGAGACCATGAGTTCTAGTTGCCTTAAGCACAAAGCCAGCTGGGTTACCTTGTACCAGTCACTGTCTCTAAGATCTCAGAAGGAGTCTATAATAAACCATCCTAAAATTTTGCCAAGAAAATTAGGTTTTTGCCTAGGTAGTCATCAAGAGTCAATACTGATTCGAAGGTTTGTACGTACATATGAATATGCAAACCCAATTTAGAGAAGGCCTTTTTCTAAACTTTTATTTTACTGTAATGATTATGAACATTTCTACTCTGATATTATGATGTTTAAATTTTATTAATTTGCCTGGTTGAGATAGATGCACACTAACTCATCAAATTCCTAATTTGGCAATAGGAATTCCATATGGGTGCTTTCTCCCAATCTTTTTAAACTTTGCCCTTTCAAAAGATTCTGTTTACTGGTTAACAATCTAATCCTGATTTGAATCTAATGTTGGCTTGAGAAATGGCTGAATAAAAATTCCCTCACCCATTAATTTCAGCAACAAATGGAGAGAAGACATTTGCAATTTGTCAACAGTGCATTTCAAGTTGGGTTAATATTACTTTGTGAACTTCCCAGGAGGACTATCCCACCCACTCCAATGAATACACCAGAGAAGGATATAATGTTATAATGTAAAACCATTCTTTAGTAGGAAGCAATGGCTGAAAGCGTCCCTTCCCCCCTGCCCCCACCAGGCATTGTATCTATGTGTTTAAAATGGCAGGGGATCAATAACAATAGATGCCCAGATTAAGAAAAAGTTTAGGGAAATTTTTGAAATTGTATTTTCTGGTTTGGGTTCTCTATTCTACTCCTGAGAGATTTTCATTTCTGGTTTTGTAACTCAAAAAGTTTGACATGAAGGGTTCTATGAAATTTTGAACAGGGATTCACTTTGCAAAGGTTTATTGAAAGCACCCCTTCAAAACAGCAGTGGAAAGGAATACATCACCCCACTTACCAAAACAAATTTATTTCAGAGTTTGGCTAACATTCCCCTAATTGCAAAAAAGTTCTGCTCTTACATGAACATGTATGACTTTTCTTCTTTTAATTTCATTGTTCTCTGCTTCTTTAAAATGTTAAGTGTCTAGTGATATCTGAAATCATTTGGCTGGTAAATTTCAATGAATACATGTGCAGAGGCATCGTCCTCTTCTTGGAAGTACTGGATAAGGAAGCTCAGGGTGATATGAAGCACTTAGCAGAAGAGAATTATCTCCTGGCCTTTATAAGGGAAATCACCTTGCCTCTGTGATGCAAAGAGCTTCAGCAAAACAGACGTCTTGTACTGGCCTGCCCTTCATAACATACAAAAACTAACTGTGCTAGTGTAGCTTTGTAAAGCAAGAGAAAGGAAGAAGGAACTTGAAAAAGCTGTCAGCAATCAAACAGCAAATGACCTGGAGTATTATTTTCTTTTTTAAAACTTTGGCTGAATCACTGGAGATCTTTGATTTTGCTTCAGTGAAGTCTAAGAGCAACCAGCAGGGGGAATGGTGTTTGTCTCTTTAGCAATTTCCCCTACAACAGAATGACCAGCCTCACCCTCCAATCAGGTTCTTCAAATGGAGTTATCTTTCTAGCCAGAAAGGTGAAAGTGTGTTCCTGACAGTTGTTTTCTTTGGCTCATAGAGGGAGTCAGAATGATCTTTTACTTGTGGTAAAGTTCTATGATGGATGGCTATCAGTTTTGATTTTTCTGTATTTAATTCATTCTGAATTCTCTCAGTTATTCTCTTTTCCATTACCTTTCAAAACAAACCTTTGAATGAATGCTGTGGGCTTCTGAGTTTAATTTTGAGATCTATCTGTCACTTGTACTATCCCCCTTGTTACCTCTGAAACAGCTGCCCTCTTGGCTCCCTGGACTGAAAGTGCTGAAAAGAATTTAACCGTACATTCGATATACTTTTTAGAGATCAGGCATATTCATTCACAGCTCAGAAAACACATGGGGAGACGGGAAAAGAGAACTGCTGACGTACTTAGGGGATTTGAGGAGCAGACCACCTGTTTTCTGGAGCTTTTGTCTGTAGGACATTTGAGCCATGAATTCAGAGACACCACTCTCTGGCTTTCAACTAAACCTATTTGTCTGGCTGCTGCTTCTGAAGGAATGTGACCTCAAATACCATGCAGGGCAAACCTAAACCGCTTCTTACATCCATAAATGCTGCATGAAAGAGGAAACATAAAATGCTTAGGCTGAATATGTTCTTCAGATGTTGAACATAGATTCCTTGCTTACAGTCTTACAGTATGCTGTAGCCTGAGACTCACTTCCCCTCTTCTGTTTGAAATTCTGACTTCAAGGCAGGATGAGGACAAGATAAACTAGAACTTTTTAAATGAAGAAACACCTCTAGCTTAGCTGTGGTGTTCAGAAACAAGAACTAGGATTTGGGAATAAATATATCTTTTGCATCTAGAACCATGGTGCACAATTTCAAGTATTGTTCTAACATTTTCTGAACACTCAAGAGGAACTAAAATTAAAAATGGCTAAAATCTAATCAAAACTAATCTTGATTTTTAAAAGATTGCAAGTGATTGGGACTTGAAATGTCTTCTTTATCACAGTTCCTCAAACTTCAAATTAGATTTGGCTGGGAATTCTAGACTCTGTTACAATCTTGAACAGAAATATATGATGTCATCTCCATAGGCTAGCTATATCTGCACTACTTCCTCATGCATTTTTCTGGAATGAACCTGGGCAATATGTCATCACAGTGAGATTATAGATATGTTATATTGCTATAATGTTAAAAGCAATACAAATGTGTGTGAACAACAGTGAATATTATCTGATGTTGCTGCTGCAAAATATGTATTAAAAGCACCAATAATAGCTGAAGTCCTGTTGCACTGATTTCATGATTATTTTTTGTGTGTTTCTAGTCACTCATGTGTCCTATCTGCATTTGTTTATCTCTGATAGAGACCAGTCCTGTCAATATCAATAGCACTTTTTTGAAATTGGATATGAGAGGGGTAATGGTTTCAACAAGCTCTGTAGGAGCTTACCATTCCCCCCTGAGCTGCTTATATGATATCCACACTACTAAAGTTAGTGGAGGGACCCTTGGCTAGGATAATCAGGAGTCCAGAGTTGGGGGGACCATGGGTTCTGGGAACCATGGGGTGAATCAATATATTCAGATGGTGATAGCCATGGGATGTTTTGATGGGAAACAGAGGGTGAACAGTTTCTTGGGAATATGTTTTCAGTATGTAGTATTGGCATCATGTTCTTTTCTTTGATCTGTCCAGCAGACCGACAGAGGCCTATTACTTAGACTAGAAAGTAAACAATAATAATAATAATAATAATAATAATAGTAATAATAATAATGTTGGAAGGGACCTTGGAGGTCATCACGTCCAGCCCCCTCCTCAGGCAGGTAACCCTATACCATTTCGGACAAATGGCTGTCCAGTTTCTTCTTGAAAACTTCCAGTGTTGGGGCATTCACTGCTTCTGGAGGCAGGTTGTTCCACTGGTTAATTGTTCTAACTGTCAGGAAATTTCTCCTTAGTTCTAGGTTGCTTCTCTCATTGCTTAGTTTCCACCCGTTGCTTCTTGTCCTGCCTTTGGAAAATGGCTTGACTCCCTCTTCTCTGTGGCAGCCCCTGAGATATTGGAACACTGCTATCATGTCCCCCCTCATCCTTCTTTTCATTAAACTAGACATACCAAATTCAATCAACCTTTCCTTATATGTTTTAACCTCCAGTCCCCTAATCATCTTTGTTGCTCTTCTCTGTACTCTTTCTAGAGTCTCAACATCTTTTTTACATCGTGGTGACCAAAATTGGATGCAACATTCCAAGTGTGGCCTTACCAAGACATTGTAGAGTGGTATTGATACTTCACGTGATCTTGATTCTATCCCTCTGTTAATGCAGCCTAGCACTGTGTTGGCTTTTTTGGCAGTTGCAGCACACTGCTGGCTCATATTTAAATGATTGTCCACTAGGAGTCTGAGATCCCTCTCAGAGTTACTACTATTGAGCAAGATACTCTCTACACTATATCTATACATTTGGTTTTTCTTGCCTAAACGTAGAACCTTACTTTTTTCACCATTAAATTTCATTTGGTTAGATAGCGCCCAGTGTTCAAGTCTGTCCAGATCTTGCTGTATCCTAAGCCTGTCTTCTATTCCTGCCAGCTTGGTGTGGCCTGCAAATTTGATGTGTTCCCCATCTATCCCTTCGTCCAAATCATTGATGAAGATGTTGAAGAGCACTGGGCCCAGAACAGAGCCCTGGGGCACCCCACTGTACACTTCTCTCCATATAGATGTGGTTCCATTGAGTACTACATGCTGAGTACGGCCAGTCAGCCAGGTATGGATCCACCTGGTAGTGATGCTGTCTAACCCACATTTTTCTATCTTATCAAGTAGTAGTTTGTGATCTACTTTGTCAAATGCCTTACTGAAGTCCAAGTAAATTATATCCACAGCATTCCTCTGGTACACTAATTTTGTCACTTGGTCAAAGAATGCAATAAGGTTTGTCTGGCATGATCTATTTTTGACAAACCCATGTTGGCTTTTTGTAATAACTTGGTTTGGCTGTAGGTATTCGCTGATTCGTTGTTTGATTATCTTTTCCAGAATCTTCCCAGGTATTGAGGTCAGGCTGATAGGTCTGTAATTTCCTGAATCCATTTCCCCCCTTTTTTGAAGATGGGAACTACATCAGCTCTACATCAACTACATCCTTTGGTAGTTCCCCAGTGCTCCAGGATCTTTGAAAAATATAGTTCAGTGATTCTGAGATCACATCTGCCAGTTCCTTGAGAACCTTGGGATGTAATCCATCTGGTCCTGGTGATTTGAACTTGTCTAGGCTGGACAGGTGCTCACTTATCATTTTCTTGTCTATCTTAACGTGTTTCTATTGTGTTTTTTATGGCACTATTTTTGATAGGTTGGTCTGCTTTTTCCCTTTGTGTAAAGACAGATGCAAAAAACGAGTTAAATAGTTCTGCTTTCTCCCTGTTGCTAGTCACCTTCTTGCCACTTTCACCCACTAATGGACCAATCGTTTCCTTCACTTTTTTCTTGTTTTTTACATGTTGAAAGAAGCTTTTTTTTTGTTATTTTTGGCTTTGGTCTCAAGCCTTAGTTCATTTTGAGCCTTAGCTTTCCTCACTTCATCTTTGCAGGCTCGGGCTATTTGCTGATATTCTGACTTAGTTATGTGTCCCACTTTCCACTTTCTATACTTGTCCTTTTTATCTTACAATTTATCAGAGAGTTCTTTGTGTAGCCATGCTGGTTTCTTTTGAGAGCTGTTATTTTTCCTCTTTGTTGGTATTGTGCTAGACTGGGCTTTTATTATCTCACTTTTCAAAATTTCCCAAGCATCTTGAGTTGTTTTCCCCTCGAGGATTCTCATCCATGGAATCCTTCCCAAACCCTTTCTAAGTTTATTGAAATTAGCTCTCATGAAGTCCAAGACTCTAGTTTGACTGTGTTCTAGTGCTTGTGCTTTCATAATGTTGAATTCCAATATTGCATGATCAATTCCTCCCAAGGTTCCTATGGCTTCAACACCTTCTATCATTTCATCTCTGTTAGTGAGAATTAGATCCAAAATGGCTAATCCCCTAGTTCCCTTCTCTACTTTTTGGGAGACAAAGTTGTCTGCTAGGTTTGTCAGGAATCTGTTTGATCTTCCACTTGGTGCAGAGTTTGTCTCCCAGTTGATGTCAAATTAATTAAAGTCCCCCATTACTATTGTGATGTGCTTCCTGTATACCTTAGTTAGCTGACTAGCAAAAAGTTCATCTATTTCCTCTGTTTGGTTGGGTGGCCTATAGTATACACCTATGGCAATGTCATTTCCCCCCCTGTTATATTGACCCAAATGCATTCAAGACAGTTTTCATCATTGTTGTGCTTTATTTCTGTAGAGATGTAATTATTTCTTATATAGAGAGCAACTCCACCTCCTCTTTTATTTGGTCTGTTTCTTTTAAATAACTTAAATCCCTTTAGCTGTGTGTTCCATTTGTGGGTTTCATCCCACCATGTTTCCATAATTGCAACAATATCATATCTGTCCTCATTAACGTGAATTTCTAGTTCATCCTGTTTGCTGTTCATATTCTGTGCATTGGTGTATAGACATTTGAGTCCTTTATGACCAGCCCTGTGCTTACTTTCTATATAACCTGTGTGGTGCCTGAGTTCCCCTATAGTCTTACCATCTGTTTGGTTAGTGCACTTTGTGTGGCACTCGTTATTAGAAGCTTGATTTTGCTTGACAGCAAGGTTGCTGTTCTTGTCCACACACACATCTATGTTACATGCACTGATAGCCCTATAATTTTTAGATTGCCGGGGACAGGGATGTTCTGTATCAGTTAGCTCACTGTCCCCGCTTTTTAGTTTAAATATTCCTCCAGAAAATCTGTGAATTTATAGCTGAGTAACTCAGTCCCTTTCTTTGATGGATGCAAACCATCTCTTTTGTACATTTTTTCATTGGACCAGCTGCTGACATCATGACTAATATATCCAAAGCCTTCCCCTTTACTCCACTCCTTTAGCCATATATTGAATTGTGCCATACGCTGGCCTTTTCCATTTTGCTCCTTATGCACTGGTAGAACCTCTGAAAAAATAAGCCTACAGCCTATTCTTCTACGTTCCTACCCCAGGCTCTGGAAATCATTCTGCACAGAGAGTACATCTTTTTGAGACAGATCGTTAGTGCCAAGATGTACAATAGCCTCACATCACAGTCCTTGCTGGCATTACAAATACGCTTCTTGTCCCTACTGGCAGTAGCACCTGGAAACACCTGACCTCTTTTGAAACCGCTGTGTCCTTTCCTAAATTTACATCCCTTATAACTGAATCACCAACCAGAAGGTGGCTTCTCTTTTTGGGTGCCTTTCTGTTCTTGCATGACTGATTCCTGATTCGCACTTCTCCTGGTCGAAAGCAAGTTCTTCATCTTGGACCAAGATCCCCTGCTTATTTGAGCTATCATCACAAATACTTTTACCTGTCTCCTTAATGTCCCTATTAAGGTCAGCAAGGGCACTGTATCTGTTGTGCAGGGATACACCGAAAGCTTTGTGTTTGTGGTTCACAGCTCTCACCCTGCCAGATCCCACGGTTGTCCATACTGCCCTTCCCTGGCAGGATCTTTGTGGTAGAGGGGGCTGATAGCTTGGAGGCTCAACGGAGTAGAAGGGCTGAACCAGACACCTAGTTTCTGCCTGAAGAACAGAGATTACAGACCCTAGATAAATAATCTGTCCTTGTAGACTAGTGATTTGTTTACAGATAGGACAGTTTCCAAGATTAAAAAGGGTACTGTTAAAGACAGCTGCAAAACAAGTGTTGCACTGAATCATGCCAGACATTCTTAGATTCAAGGAATCTCAGATGCATTTGCCCTGACTGTACCACTGCTGTTTGAGCTGCACCCCTGATAAAACTTACAGTTATAGCAAATCCTGGCAAGCTCTGGGTAGTTTGAATACAATAGATCCAATCAGCAAGGCCTCAGCTATGGTTTGAGTTGCACCCCTGATAAAACTTACAGTTATAGCAAATCCCGGCAAGCACTGGGTAGTTTGAATGCAATAGATCCAATACTATATGTCCCTAAGAAAACAGCAAGTGCATTGGTGGAATAGTAGTTCTATCACCTTACCTTGACTCAAGGAGCTAGGATTTTTCATCAGTTCTCTGTAATCCCTAGATGCAATTATATTACTCTGCAGTTTCTGGATTTGATAAAAAAAACCCCAAAAAACAAGCAGTTACCCAATTTATCTCTTTAAATTACTGTGGGAGGAAACAATCTGTGGAAGGAAGAACACATGATAAAAGAAATTCATTCTGATGCAGTATAAAATGGAAATCAATGCTATTTGATCTTGAGAAGCCCACTGAAGACTTTTCATCACTTAGTTTTACAGAAGCCATTTTTCATCCCCACTATCTTAGGTATTTAGGATGCAAGAAAGGGTTCCCTATATGTGTCTATTAATACTACTTTTTCCATTTTATCTGGCTTAAATGTTCAAGCATTAGTGTTTTTAATTTACTATGAATACGCATGTCAACCTAGAATGAAGCTTAGATTTACAGCACACTGAAAAATGTGAACATTTAAAAATTACTATGCTTAATATAACTGCATCAAGAATATCTGCTCAGATGACTCTCTTTAAATGATTAAAGAACCATTATAAAGTTGATTTGAGGCCTGCTTAAAATATTTTTCATTTTAAAGTCACTCTGCCACATAGCTATATAAAAGATGATTCATATAACATCCAAAGTCAAAAATACTTTCTAAGACAGAGAAGATCCCTCCCACCATCCAAACCCAATTATATCTCACTATTTCTCCAAATTATTTTTATTCTTTTTAAGCTAATAGAAAGTTGGAAATAAATTACATAAATACTGCCCATCTATCCCTTAGCAGGATAATTCTCCAAAAATATTAGGGTCATATTTGCTTTTATATTCTAAGCCTCTCCTTCCTAGCTATGTAATTGTTAGAGAACATATTCAAACTGCTTCGTGCTTCTCAGCATATAGATAGACAAAAGCAAGCATAAATCTGCTTACCCAATATTGCTTCATAATACAGAAAAATATGGATACTTCCTACAGCATTTGTGCTAAAAAAAGAGTTGCAAAGAATTCAAGGAGCCATCCCTTAAAAAATAATCCATATGCTTTATTGTTAAAATATTGAAAATTTAAAAAGTAAAAAAGCAAATATTGAGTTAAAAGCAAAGTAGTAAAAACAAGATAAAGAACTGTTTTTAAATAAAGCAATTAGTGATTTTTAATGATAGATCCTCCCCTCCCCTTTTAGAGGTATCTCCAACCATTAGATACACTTTCCCTAGATCATAACTCCCTCCTTTCCAGTGGAATATAGGAAATAAATTATGTAAAATCTTTGGGTTTTTTTCTGTCTTTTAATAAAAGACCTCTCCAGGAACTGAAGAGAATGGGACCAAATTTGATATGTGAATGGGAGAAGCCAGCAAAATTAACTAGAACTGCAGAGGACCTCCCCCCCCCCAAATCCCTCCGATGCATTTCTACAGAAGAAACAAATAGTGGCTTGGAATGCTGAGGATTGCTTCATTTTAAACCCCTCCGCTCCACCCAGCCCATGCAACCCAGAGCAGAGTTACTATTAAGAGACTGGAAGGAATTGCAGAAACAAGCAAGATATATGTTATCTCTATTTTAATTCACTTATCCAAATGATTCAAATCAGAATATAACTTTTATTTTAAAAAATGTTTAAAACATATTTAAAAGCCAAAACGTAAATAGGAATACGCACAAGGATACATGTACCAAGATTAAAATTAAAAAATACACTGTTCGTAATCACTGATCTTCCTGTCTAAGATTTAACATTAGTTATAGTGAAACACAACTGGAAGGTTTGCTGGGGACGGTGGGAGGAGGTAAATTAAAGAGCTGACAATTATGATAAAGAAGTAGCTCATTTGTTAGAAGACGCCATGTGTTTTGGATTTGGGTATATAATTATGCAAAATTGGCAGAAAACTTATTAGTAGAGAGCTCTGGTGAAATTAAAAGTTAAAAAATTAAATTATTTTTGAATATCCATACAAGATTAGGATGATTCTTTTTTTTATTATTATTAAAAATTTTTATAAATTTTTACAAAAAGACAAAAAAAACAATACAATACAATACAAAAACAAAGCAAAACAATACAAAGCAAAACAAAACAAAACAACCCTTCCCCAACCCTCCCCAAAACCCCCACTCCCTCCCCCCCTGGAGCTTCCCAGAGCAGAATATAGGTTTAATTAAAAAAAGTTAAAAAAATTATATGAAAAAAAAGAATATAACACTAAAATATATGTGTATATATAAAAATAAAAGTTATAAAAAAGCTAGATGATATTTTTTTATATCCAATTTAAATTGTATAAACTTTATCCATTTATCCCAAACAGCAAGAAATTTCTCTTGCGATTGTTCTTTTAAGAAAGCCGAAATCTTTGCCATTTCCGCCAAATAAGACACTTTAAGAAACCATTCCTGCAAAGTAGGCAAAGATTCCTTCTTCCAATATTGTCCTACTAACAGCCTTGCGGCTGTGATCAAGTTCAGCATCAATATAACCTCCTTTGTATCACAATCAGTAACTATACCTAATAAAAATAATTGTGGAGTAAATTTTACCCTCCTTCTAAAGATTCTCTGAATATTCCACCATATCTTAATCCAAAAGGCTTTTATATTTCTGCACGACCACCAGATATGATAATAGGTGGCATCCAAACAACCACATCTCCAACATTTAGGCTGTAGGTCAGGGTACATAAAAGACATTTTTTGTGGATCAAGGTGCCATCTATAAAACATTTTATAAAAATTCTCTCTTAAATTCTGTGCTTGTGTAAATTTAACATTTCTCACCCAAATAGTTTCCCAGGTATCCAGTAGAACTGGTTCACCAAAATTCTGCGCCCATTTAATCATACAATCTTTAATTAATTCTGTTTCTGAATCCAATTCCACTAGAACCCCATAAATTCTCTTAATATGAGTTTGTCTTTGATCCTTCACTTGCTTAATAAAATCTTCCATCTGTCTACTAATTGCCTATATTGAAACCAAGAATAAATAATATTTTCATGTGCTAGCTCTTCCAATAGTTTTAACTGCCAGTTTTGTCCATCCCATCTAAGTAACTGTGTATAAGACACCGTATCCATTTTAACACCTCTTTTTATCCCCTCTATCGCATGCCAAGGTATAGCCCATAATGGTATTTTAAAATCACTTTTATAATATTTTCTCCAAACCCTAAGTAGAGAGATTCTTATAATATGAGATTTAAAAGCCCGGTCCACTTTTTTATTAAATATTAAATAGGCATGCCAACCAAAAAGTAAATCCCATCCCTCCAAATGAAGTATCTCCAAATTTGTTAAATTTACCCAATCACTAATTAATGTTAAAACCACCGCATCATAATATAATTTCAAATTCGGTACAAGATGATTCTTATTTAGTCTGTTTTACAGTTTGAGTTACAATGATCATAAATGGCAATTCAGAAATATATTTTGCCAAAGAAACAAACCAGTTTGGCAAGGTTTCATTCTGAAGCAGGAACTGCCAGATTTATGAGAAGTGATTCAGTGCTACCTATTGGATGTACATATACATAATTTATGTACTATGTATAAAAGAAAGAAGAAAAATTAAATGATGGAAAATTTCTATTCATTCCTATCTCCCTATTATTTCCTCGCCCTTTTTATAATATGTTGCTAAAACTTTTGCGATAACCTGAATAAAACTTGATAGGATTGCTTACTTTTCTTTTTACTGTTTTTGTGGATGTTGTGAGGTATCTAGAGTCATTATGTGAGCTAGGTGGTCATATAAATCTTGTGAAAAAGTAAATAACTAGCCTGAAGGATTGGACCACACCCATGGACTATCAGCTGGTCAATGCTCGGAAATAAACTATAATTGACATTGGGCCACAAAGAAGCAGCTGTGTCAAAGAGATTACCAATATCCATTCTTACTGAGACCCAGTTTGCAGATTGTGATGGTTTTAGGAATGTAAGACCAGGAATCAAGTTATCTTAAGATGTAGACACAAATTGTTTTTTTTTATCAAATCTCACAAAATGTATAATTATGTATACTTGGGAAATTTTAATTTATTATTTTTTTTTTGTGGTGAGTTAATGTCAAATTAACACTGGCACCTTTGAGATAATAGTAGCAGCAAAATAGAAAGCAGAGATCATTATCAAATTATACCGGCTTGAATCATTAAGAATATGATCCTATCAGCATTTATCCAAGAGTAACTCAGTTGGGCTTACTTCCAGATAGGTTTGGATAGGATTGCATTGCAAAATAAGATACCTAGATTTTCTGTGCATAAATGTGGAACACATTATATTGGACTAATTTCTTTCTGTGTTACAAGAATAATTGTTCAGTAGTAGCTCTTCATCAGAGCATTGTTTCCTAGACTCTTCAGTTTTATTCCAAAGACTTGTTTACTTTGCTTGTTAATTGAACTAGAACTATATTAGAGTTCATCAAGATTATCAAAGGTGGGTAGCCCATATCATTGATAATTATAATTTTTCACAACTGGAATACTGATTGGATCTTTAGGATACTGTAAATCAATATTTATCAACATTAGCAACTTCTAGAATTCTCCAGCTACTTTTTGATTATTATTTTTTTTAAAAAAATGCCTTCAAGTCAGTCTTGACTCTTGGAGATTGCTTGAACTATTCCCTGCAGTTTTCTTGGCAAGATTTCAGAACTAGTTTACCATTGCCTCCTTTCTAGGGCTGAGAGAGAGTGTGTGACTCACCTGACTAGCTTTTTTCATAGGACACTGGTGGCTCTTCCACTATACCAAACTGCCTCTCACTGAATAGGGGAATGACTACAGTCTTTTCAGTCGGGGTACCATCCTGCCTATGGAACATTATCTGGAATTAAAATTATGTTCTTTTGAGCACCAAATAAAACCTTTTTATTTCTCATGTATTTGAAGAAATCCAATACTAATAGTGCATAGCTATATTTTGTTAATAAAGTTAGCTTGTGTTTGGGGTACTAATCTGTGCAGGCTTTCATGTTACTATTATGCTCTTTTGTAAGTTTACATTGTCTTATCTAATTTTACTTTCTGTATGTTTTGACCAATTGTATACCATCCAGACAATGGTTTGTGAGAAGTATAAGAATGTAGTAATCAGAAGCAATCAAAACCAATATGGAAACAAAATCTAACTTGCTCGTTTCCTTTTTTTAAAAAAAAATATAGGTAATTTTTAATTAATAAACATTGGAAAAATAGTATACTTCCCCTACCTATCTGTGATATAATGACATAATTCTACCATATTAACTGGCTTTCAGCCAACTGACTACTACCTTATTCTATTTCATATATAAGTCATTTTCAGCTGGATACTATGAAATATATGGAATTGATCCCTCTAATGCAACTCTTTTTCCTGATCATACAATGTACAAAAAGATATTGTCATTGTTTTTCATTTTCCTTCCAATCAGTTCACATTTCCAGTTAGTTGAATTGGAAGATTGTATTAAAAGGAAGGGGAGGAACAGAACATGGAAACCTGGTAGGCTGTGCCATTCCACCGCTCTAAAAAAAAGTTTAACTAGGCTTTAAGATTAATATTCTCCCATGGATACAGGACATAAGGATTGCATCATGTGTTTGCTTATTAAAGCCATTTTCTGGGAGTTAATGTTGCTCATCAAACCTTTCTCTGAGGAGAAGCTGTTATTCAATTACTTCTGATGAATCACCGTCTGTTCCAGATCATGCGTGTGGTCACAGGTTGTAGTTCATGTTGTAATTTTCAGTTCATATCCAATAACTGCTGACAGATGCAAGCTCAGCTGTTCCTCCCTCTTATTAAACAAAATACATATAAAACCAAAAAAACCCTGAAAGTTGCAAATCCGTGCACTTTTGAGTAAACATATTCATTCTGAAACTATCTTGTCAAGACATCAGCTTATTATCTATCTATTAAGGAGCCACAAGCTCCAGGTTTCTTCATGCCACCTTGCTTTTTTGCTTTTTTTCTTTTTTTCCTATGAAAAATGCAGCTTAGCCTAAGCAAGTTCACAATATGATTCAAGTGATGTTTCAATCTGTCAATAGCATCAGCCAAAAAAGAGAGGATGAGTTGTCATTCCAATGCATTTTCCCTTATTCATATTTGTAGCAAGTCAGAACTAATGTAATCGGATAAAACCTGAGAAAAATGAAGCCTTGGGGATCTTCCCCCAAAAGGGATCTTGTATCTTTATGAAGTTCCTCTCAGGTGGGTTTGAGCTGCTAATAGGTGATGATGTTTGAGGGAATGATCTGTTTATCTACAGCACCTGTTTACATCAGATGTTTTTTCTACACAACCAACCTGTTATTATAAAAATATATTTCTTTATACAAATTAGGAATCAATATGCATTCACCATAAACAAAAAATAAATATCTGCAATATCTCTTAAGATAGGTCTCGAAGAAATGGGCAATTGCTATGTCTGACACCTGCCCTAAGTTCTTCACACTGAATTGGTGCAAACCATTTTGTTACCTATAGTGCTCAGGCATGATGTTACACTAGAGGCCAAGTAAAAAAATTGTGCTTTGTTGGTTCCCAGTTCTGTCTTACTGATCTTACAAGCCATGGTAACAATGCTGACAATCCTTTCCAAATTTTATTACAATGAAAGAGAAGCATAAAGTTCTAAAAGCTTCTTAAAATTATCCCCCCCCCAAAATTAAATTTCCATATATACAGTATAGAGTTCTTGCCCATGCTACAGATACTATAGTTGAACATCTGTTTCCTGTCTCTTATTGTTTTGCCATTTTTGCTTGTCTGCAGCATCCATAGCTCTTCACAATTTAGTTAAGTCCCAAGGGTAGACATTATGAGGGCACCTGTACTCAAAGCACTTTTTCAGATCACGTTGGCAACCAGGAAAATTCCAGAGTGAGAGAGAAAAGTATACAACTCTATTCCATCACCACACAGCAAGAGAGTTACAAATTGGGGAGCTATATTTCAGCATATTATTAAAACACTTCCATGGAAAATATCTGCTTGGAAGTTTTAGATAAAATGCTTATAGATAAAAGTTGAAAAAATATTTGAAATGGGGCCAGGCTATAAGAAACTCTGAACACAATTTATTTTCTATTTGTAATAAAGTAGCCTGGCTTCATTGTATTCAGTAAAATATTTTTCCCAAAAAATTCTCATCTTGCTTGAGCACTGCTTCTTGACTACTTTGTACTAGTGCTATGTGGGCTATTATTTTCTTTTATGTCAGCTAATATTTCAATGTTAAGGATTTATTTTGTTAAAATGAGAAAATGATTACTCATAAATCAATGGTATAAAATGATTCAATAACTTTCTTAGAGTCTCTCCTAATGTGTCTCTCTTGAGACCATGGTAAGTAAATTGATTGTGCAGAGAGTAGAACATTTCTAAGTTCTTTGAAAGGCAGAATCAGCTAAAGTTTCAAGCTTCTATTTAACCGGGCTGGATAATGTGTGACTTATACCGCTGATTTAGTATATGCATTTCTAGCAAGGGAGGATTCCATTATCATCTGCTCCCTTGGACTTCTTTCTAGTACACCCCAAAAATCAGTGGTGAAATTAGCAGATGGCTGCACTAAATGAAAAGCCAGAGAGTAGCTATTTGACTCCCAATTTTGTACTGCAGCACTGATGGCTTTCCTAAACTGTCTGAAGGAATAATCTTATATTATTATTACTATTAATATTACTATTATTATTATTCATATTATTATTAATAATAATAATACAGTTGAAACGGACTTTGGAGGTCTTCTAGTCCAACCCCCTGCTGAGGCAAGAAACCCTATACCCGTGGTGGCGAACCTATGGCACGCAGAGCCCTCTCTGTGGGCACGTGCACCATCTCCCCAGTCCTAGGCCTTCAGCTGGATTTTATAAAACCTTTTCGCTTTAGGCCTCTGCCGCCATGTGCAAAAAAAAAAGCTTCAGTCAATCAATCAATTTCAACTTCTCCCAGGAAAAAAAAAGATCTCACAAAGTTGGAATTCATTGCTTGAACTTTTTAGTCCCACCCAGTCTGCTGTTACCACTGCAGCCATGCCCACCCAATGGGCCACGCCCATCAGGCAACCGACGATACATAAGTGGGTTTTGGGTTGCAATTTGGGCACTCGGTCTCTGAAAGGTTCACCATCACTGCCCTATACCATTTCAGACAAATGGTTGTCCAGTCTCTTCTTAAAAACCTCCAGTGTTGGAGCACCTGCAACTTCTGGAGGCAGGTTGTTCCACTGATTAATTATTCTAACTGTCAGGAAGTTTCTCCTTAGTTCTAGGTTGCTTCTCTCTTTGGTTAGTTTCCACCCGTTGCTTCTTTTCCTGCCTTCAGGCACTTTGGAGAATAGCTTGACTCCCTCTTCTCTGTGGCAACCCCTGAGATATTGGAACACTGCTATCATGTCACACCTAGTCCATCTCTAGAACCAGGGAGATATATATGCAAACATTTCCCTACTGATGGCAAAATATTTTATCACAACATGCCTCAGATTAATTCTTTTATACAGTTATTAAATAATGTTGCCATTTTAAAATTTCTACCCTACTTTAAATAATGACTCTAAACAGAAAGTTCCTATCTTAACAATAATAAAGAGGCAACTATCCTGTTTCTATGTTAATATATTATTTCTTTTCTTTTTTTTAAAAAAAATAGAGAGATACATAGGATAATGCTAAAAGAAGATGGCCACTTGACTTTTCATAAATTTTAAAAAAGAGTAATTGCAGAATTATAGTTGCACTTTTTGATAAATAAATATTGTAGCTATGACAGCCCTAAGTGATTAATTGATTATCATTCTCTCTCTCTCTCTCTCTCTCTCCCCCCCCTCTTTCTCTTTGTCTGTGTTTACAGCTTTTAAATTTTATGTTTCAAAGATGTAAATGAAATTTCCAGTGACAGTTTCTCCCTTTCTGTGTAGATATTTTCTACTGATTTGTTCTAAATCCTCACAAACTTGTGTTAGTGATACAAAATTACGTTTGTAAAAGATAGAACAACAGAATAACAGAGTTGGAAGGGACCTTGAAACCCTGTATCATTTGAGACAAATGGCTGTCCAGACTCTTCTTAAAAACCTCCAGTCTTGGAGCACCCACAACTTCTGGAGGCAAGTTAATAATAATAATAATAATGTTAAAATTGGAAGGGACCTTGGAGGTCATCTAGTCCAACCCCCTGCTCAGGCAGGAAACCCTACACCATTTCAGACAAATGGCTGTCCAGTTTCTTCTTAAAAACCTCCAGTGTTGGAACACCCACAACTTCTGGAGGCAAGTTGTTCCACTGATTAATTGTTCTAACTGTAAGGAAGTTTCACCTTAGTTCTAAGTTGCTTCCCTCCTTCATTAGTTCCCTTCCTTTGCTTCTTGTCCTGCCTTCAGGTCCTTTGGAAAATAGATGAGCTTCTCAAGAAGTTCTAGATGAACTTCTAAATGTTTTTTTTCCCTTATCTTTTGCTATTATGTGAAAAAAGGATCATATAAAAAAGCATTCTACTTTCTAATAACCACCAGAATAATTCCTGCAAAGATATGGGAAAGTAAATTTAGATTTCCAAGTTTGCCCTAACACATTTTTTACTGTTCTATTTAATTGCCAATGCCAGAGAAGGATGCAGAGAAAAATAAAATGGGACCAGCTGTTAGAATGCTGCTGATTATGTCATATAATGAACTATAATAATACCAAGAGAGAAAAAATAACTTCCCAAAAGTTACCATCGCATATGAAAGTCCACTGATAATGGAAGATAGAAGAATACGACTTACAAGCAGATGGGGTAGACAGTCTGAAACAGATCATTGGGAGGACATCTGCTAAGTGTTTGAATGAAAAAAGCTTCCAGACATTTGCAATACTGTCACCACTATTTTCAGCATAAATAAATGATTTTATGTCCTTAACATTTTCATTTTGCAGCTTTCATTATGAATATTTTATGTCCTTAATATTTCCATTTTAATTGTGTATACAATATCAAGGCATTTTCAGATACAGAACTATGTCCTAGTTTTTTCACGTTTTATATGAATATGACAGTTAAATAGATTATTAACCTCTGATGAAAGTCAGAACTTAGACTGTATAAAGATGAGAAGGAAAGGAATACAACATTTATTTTATTGTTGTCGTTAGTTGAAGTTATTTATAGAGGATTATTATTTTATTAGGCCCAATTAAATTATTTGCAAAATGCAACTGAGAAAGCAATCAAGTTTTTCAGAACTTTGTTTCAGTTGGGATGGTAATCAAAAAAGGGAAAGAAGACATAGAAACATTCCACTTTCTCCTTCTCTCTGATGAAATAATATTCTGTAACAAGAAGAACCTGAAAAGAAATTGAAGCAGGAATTAATTAGAGGAACAAGACTAGGGAAGCAAAACCTAGTTAGGGAGTGAGACCTTTATATGCTTTCCCTAATGCTAAGCACAAAATGTTTAAAATTAATTAATATAATCCATAAAGGATTAAAAAGCCAAAATGCAGCAAGCATAATTATGTGAATGAAATCCCATTCTTTTTTGTGTATGTGAAGTGTGTATCATATGTTGTCCAGTCCATTTTTTGACCATGTGTATATTGTATGTTGAAAAGGAGTGGATCACATGGTTACATCCATCTCACTGACTTTTTTAATCTCCTTGCAGATGCTCCTATAGATCTACTAACTCAGGGATAGGCAATTAATTTTCCCGTGGGATCACATGTGAAACTGTGGAGCCCCTGCCACTGCCCCCACCTCCACTCCACCCCACAGCACATCCCCTATTGCTGCTGCCCTGCCCCCCACTGATGTTGCCCCACCCCTTGCAACTAATGCTACTGACATCACAGACTGGGCAGGGAAAGCTGAAGAGTCAAATATGGCACCTGGGCTGTAAAATGCCCAGGTTTGTTTTAGCTTCTGGGGTGGGAGAAATCAACCTATTTTTTTTAAATGAGCCTCCAACTTTCATATTTTAAATATCCAACATGAATACTCCAGGAACTTAGAATATTATTATCTCATCAATGTGTCATTGACACTTTTTTATGTTTTCATAAAGAAAATGTGAAGTTGATATTGCTCCCTGTAGCCTAGGGATGGGCAATCTGTAATTTATATTTAGCTCTTAGCCCACTATGTTGCTCTTTGAGCTCTGCAGATTATATCATCAAAATCTCTGATATTTTTAATTTTACCATAAAATTTGCAAAATGGATGCCTACAGAAAGTTAGCAAAAGTAAAATAGGGAATTTAAAATCTTTACACTCCTAAGCACGCCCATTTGAAGATTTTTATATTCAAAAGTATTGATGGAATAGACTTAAGAATGAATTGGCAATAGAGAATTGAAAAAGCCTGTTGAAATATCATAGGAACAGGAACATCTGATGGAATATGTGTCCCTATAACTTGAGGAGGCACTATCTTTGGTGGTATATAATATATGGCATTGATTGATGAATTCTGTTCAGTATGTATCAGTGGCATATATTTTCAACAATCATTTAAATTGCACAAATGGCAAAGATCCTGAAAACAATTCAAGGTAACAAGTATTCGGTGGGATCTTTTGTACCTAGAAACAATTTAATTACAATTTAGAAGTACTCAGTAAAACCTCTTTTGGTGTCATGAGCTAAATACTATTTCAAACAATTTCCTCTGAGAGTTACTTTATGGCTAATATACCTTGACACTCTTGAAGTACTAGAGCATTATTAAAGCACAGGACCAATGAAGTTAATTATTCTAGAAAAGTACATTTTTTTAAAAATAAAATCAGTGAAACATTACAAACAATATATCAATTGCAGAACAACTTAAAATATAATTGAAAGCTATGGACAGGTTGGATGGTGAAAAGCATAGATTTATATTTATATTATTTATATTATATATTATATTTATAATCATAAAGCATAGAAATATGTATTTTCCTACATTATTATCAGAAAAAATATGTCATGGTATGAGTGACTATTAACAGAAGCCTCCATTAGTCAACAATTGCAAAGAAAATGATATGCCTACTACAGCCTCAATTGGTTCTAAGCTATTTTCATATCTTTTTCACTTTAAAAAGTTTCTTCTGTTAAATGTAAGAGAGATAATAATCCTGTTGAGGACTTGCTTTGTTTGTGGGAGGTTTATCCTTTCTTCACTTCTGGGTGATGCCATGCAGCAATGTTGCAATTAGAAGGATGCCTTTGATAAAAACAAAACAAAAACAAAAAACAAAAGAGGAATGGGTGTATTTACCACTTTTGTTCATAAGGAGGAAGGTGGTTTGTGGCATGATGATGTGGATGTGGGGAACCTGCAAGAATGCTGTATTGTCAGTGAGCCGTAGATGGGCAACTTCAAGCCCTTTTATGTGTCTGGTTAATTGTTTGATTGTTTTATACAAGTTTCTTTTTTATCTTTTAATCTGTGTGAGAGTCTTGTATGTGATATTGGCAGCTATATACACTGAAATAAGTGAATAAATTTGAAGAATAGTGGAGATCAAATTATGCATATAGATTTGTGGGTTTTTTTGGATTCCCCCCCCCCTATATTCTGCTCACTACACCACTATCACCATCACCACCACTGCTGCAGTCACCTTTTTTTATGGATGGAAGTTTTCTTTGTTTTTCAACTTTATTCTGGGGACTTTTTACAGTTTTCTTAAGCTTCCTATCTCAGAATGGAAATATAGCACTCATTTACACCAATTGTACCACTGTATTTTGGATGGAATAATGGGTTCTAAAGAATTCCATAAGTTTCATATTTCTCACTCATAATATGGAACTACAATAACAATGGGCACAAAGGGAAAAAGTGAACTGATTTTAAATATGGCTTTGTTTATGATTAATTACATAAGTAATTAATTAGTCAATCAATCACAATTTTCATGATGAAAGGAAATGATCAGTATTTGGGTTCTAAGTATTGCTAATTTTCTAGATCCTGCTAATTTCTAGAATTGGAAGTCAATACCTGATCATTTGAAGTAAGTATCTTATTCTGATCCTGCCTGTTTTCTTATTGTCAAAATGGGACAGGGAAATTTATTTATGTATTTATTGAATTTATATGGTCATTCAACCCAATCAGTGAAACTCTGAATAACTTATAGGAAACAAATAAAATAAAAATGACAATAAATTATTAGCAGTCAGTAATATATGATCTGGTCTCAGTCTTACTCTTTTTCATTGTGATCATACAACTCGTAGCTCAATACTTGGAGAAATAACCATATGTTTAAGCTTAAAGGAAGCAGTCAGGGTAATCAAATATCAGGAAGGTGATCATTCAAATGGATAGGCACTTTTTCGGAAAAGTCATCTTATCTGGGTCCCTTCAACTGCTACTCCTTCTTGGTGGGGACTCAAAGCATGTCTGACTTAGAGAATGGAACAAACAGATATCCCAACAGAGACATGGTCCTACAAATAAATTGTTGAGTAGAGAATCAAGGATTGGTACTCTACTTCTGTTATTATTTCCAAGCCATAGATGGGCAACTTCAAGCCCTTTTATGTGTCTGGTTAATTGTTTGATTGTTTTATACAAGTTTCTTTTTTATATTTTAATCTGTGTGAGAGTCTGTTAAATAAATTTAGTTTGCTGAAAAGGGTTAAGACTACCATATTAGCAAAAAAGCCATTTAGTTCAAAACACTGGATGGCATCTGTGGACTGCTAGCCTTTAAAAAAGCAGGCATTTATCTTTTCCCAGTGCCACATAATGTAATGAAATATTACAGAACATCTGATAATTCTTTATCATCTCTTTTGATAATTCCATTCAGTTTCATTTTGTAACAATATAATTAAGGATCTACTAAATGAAAAGAATTTCCATTTTGAAAGAAAAAATAGAGAGGAAATTACTGCTTTCCAAAGATGGGTTGTAAAGCTGCTTTGATTGAGTGACAGTTTTGCATTATGCAACTGGATCTTTATGATCGTTATCACTAATCTTGAAACAATGTTATCTCTGAATTTTAAACATGTTTTCTACTCAAATTTCTTTCTAGCAGAAAAACCTGTACATAAGCATATTGTTGCATAATTTGCTCATTATCCCAAAATATGTTAACTTCAACGTTTTTACTTTTTTCCAATTGCTTTAAAAAAAAACTATTGATGCTCAACCCCATATATTTTATAAGAAAATCCAAGTACTTACAAAGATTGGGCTGGACTAATTTAATTTATAATTACTCATTTGAGTTTGCCTTTCCATAAAATCAGATGGAGAAATAATATGGCATTTATATAAAAAAGTATATATAACTAGAGTTATAGAAAGATTTGCCTGAAACCTTGCAGAGCCTGTGCTAATCAGGGATGATAGCACTTGATTAGATGATATACTAATCTACCACAGAATAAAACAAAACTACATGGTGGTGTTTTAATGTTTTCCTTGTGTACTGGAGCCAAAGGCCACACTCCCTACAGCTCACCATCTGTCTAGTTACACTTGGAATGAATCCACTCTCTATTCCTGTCCCATTCCTCCAGTATGGAAACACTGTAAGCTCCAGATTGGCATATTCCTTGAACTTAACCTTATCCCCAAGAATCTCTTACCACAACTAATCAATGCTCCAAAGGCTGCATTTTATTTATTTATATTATTGTATCATGCCATTGACCAGCTGAATGTTTTTGACCAAACTACATAAAGCATGTACAGAGATGTATGTAGAATAGTAAAGGGGAAAAAAAATCAGCATGTATTAGATATAAGAATAGTGGAAATGTAGCTGATAGAGAGATGAATAAGAACCTACAGATAGAAGTCCTTCCGGTAGTTAGCGTCGATGATGGCGGCTACTTTGTAGCCGTCCTCCTGTGAGAGCGTGAGAACCGCGGAGAACAGCAGACACCAGCTGTTCCGTGGCTCAAAATCTCCCTCCCAGGCGAAGGGGGGGAGAGAAGTATCACCTGAATAGAGGTAGAGTCTCTTAAACCCCCCAGGAACCTTTCCTTTGGGGGGTGAAAAGAGAGCTCCCTCGGAGTTCGGGTTGCCTCCGCCTTCCAGCTGTCTTTGATTCTTTGGGAACAAAGCAAAATGCTGCTACTACCTCCGTGCTTAAAGAAACTTGGTGAGTTATTTTTACAAGCGGACAGAGCTGGATAAAGGATTGAATTTATTGGATTTTATTTGAATTTTAGTTCAGGCTGACCTTTTTTTCTTTTTTTCTTTGTCTTTTGTCTGTGTGGAGAGTGAAAGTAAAATGGTGATTTGAAAGTTTTTCTTTTTGGAAAAAAGTGAGTGAAATGGAACGTTATGGATTATACAGTTTTCTTTTAAATTTTTTTTTTTTTTTTTGGAAGGTGGATTTATGTTTTGGAAAGTTCTTTTAAACTCTCCTTTGTTTTTTTTATTTTTTGAGGATTTTCTTACCGTTTTTTTTTTTAAGAAGGAAGAAAGAAGAAACAAGATCTTTTTCTTTTTAAAATGGTTCAAAGAGGCAAGCAGCTTCTACAGTTCCTAAGGTGGCTTCTTCTCCTGCGATTCTACCAGTACAACAATCTAAAGCTACACCACCATCTTCTCCTCCTCTGCCAGCAATAACGGTACAAGATATGAAAGATATAATGGGAAATGCTGTATCTCAAATTAGAGGGGAAGTGAAGGAGCTTTTAGAGCAGAATAAAACTCAAATCAGAGGGGAAATGAAGGACCTTTTAGAGCAGAATAAAACTCAAATCAGAGGGGAAATGAAGAACCTTTTAGAGCAGAATAACACTATTCTGAGGCAAGATATAGTTATGGCTTTAACAGGACTTGCTTCTGTGGTTGAGAAGTTAGATTCTAGAGTGGAAGAGGTGGCAGACAAGGTTAACATTCTGGAAGACAAGTTTGAAGATATGGAAAAAAAGATGGAAATTTTACAAGATGACATTGTTATGTCTCAGTACAGAGAAATGGAACATGCTTTAAGAATCAGGGGCCTGAAAGAAGACATGCAGCAAGATCTGACAGAGATTGTGGTAAATGACTTTGCTGTTATTTTGAATAGAGAGAAAGAGGAGATACTCAGAAAAGTTGAAAAAATTTATAGAGTTAACTTCTGGGTCGCATGCCTATTTAATTTTCAATAAAAAGGTTGATAGGGTTTTTAAATCTCGTATTATAAGGATTTCTTTACTTCGGGTATGGAGGAAATATTACAGAAGTGATTCCAAAATTCCATTATAGGCCATACCACGGCATGCGATAGAAGGGATAAGGAGAGGAGTTAAGATGGATAGTGTTTCTTATGCACAATTACTTAGATGGGATGGTAAAAATTGGCAGTTAAAATCTTTGGAAGATTTAGCACAAGAAAATATTATACACTCATGGTTTCAGTATAGACAAATAGTGGATAGATGGAAGATAACGTGGGTTTGCTTAGAGAAGATGAAAACTTTTTCAAACAAGTAAAAGATCAAAGACGAACTCACATTAAGAGAATTTATGGGGTGTTAGTAGAATTGGATTCAGAAGTGGAATTAGTTAAAGAATGTATGATTAAATGGGCACAAAACTTTGGTGAACCAGTTCTACTAGATACCTGGGAAACTATTTGGGTGAGGAATGTCAAATTTACTCAAGCCCAGAACTTAAGGGAGAACTTTTATAAAATGTTTTACAGATGGCACCTTGATCCACAAAAAATGTCTCGTATGTATCCTGACTTACAGCCTAAATGTTAGAGATGTGGATGTTTGGATGCTACTTACTATCATATCTGGTGGTCGTGTAAAAATATAAAAGCTTTTTGGATTAAGATATGGTGGAATATTCAAAGAATTTTTAGAAGGAGGGTAAAATTTACCCCACAATTGTTTTTGTTAGGTATTGTTACTGATTGTGATACCAAAGAGATTACATTGATGTTAAATTTAATTATAGCTGCAAGGTTGTTAGTAGGGCAATGTTGGAAGAAGGAATCTTTTCCTACTTTGCAAGAGTGGTTTCTTAAAGTTTCTTATTTGGCGGAAATGGCAAAGATTTCGGCTTTCTTGAAGGATCAATTGCAAGAGAAGTATGTTGCGGTATGGAAAAAATGGATAGATTTCATACAACACAAGTTGGATATAAAAAAATATTATTTAGTTTTTTAATAACTTATATTTAAAATTTAATATTTTTTATCTTTCTTCTTTTTTCCTTTTCTTTATTCTTTTCTTTTCTAAACATTTATTTTTTATATTTATGTTTTTTATATACACACTATTGTTAATTATCTTATAATTTTCTTAAGTAATGTATTTAGATTTATTTATGGTTTATATCTTTTTTAAGATTTTTCGAAGAAACTTTAATTAAGCCTATATTCAGCTCTGGGAAGGTCGGGGGAGGGAATGGGAGGGTTGGGAAGGTTTGGGGGAAAATTGTTTTGTTTTTGTAAAATTTTAAAAAATTTTCAATAAATAAAAAAAGAACCTACAGATAGAAGCCATACAAGTTATTAGTGCTGCCAAGTCACATAAAGAGGAGGAACTGGCTAAATCTATTAAATGGGGGATAAAACCTTTTTTTTTTTCGGTACATTAGTGACAGAGAGAGTAAAAAATGTGCAGTTACCATGTAAAAAAATATGAACTTCAAAGTTTTTTTCTTTTTTCCAGTTGCTTTTTTAAGTGAGGTCTCCAGAACCCACTAATGATAATAATAATAATAATAATAATAATAATAATAATAATAATAATAATAATAATAATAATAATAAATGTTGGAAGGAACCTTGGAGATCATTGAGTCCAACCCCCTGCTCAGGCAAGAAACCCTACACCATTTTGGACAAATGGGTGTCCAGTTTCTTCTTAAAAATGTCCAGTGTTAGAGCATTCACTGCTTCTGGAAGCAGGTTATTCTATTGGTTAATTGTTCTAACTGTTGGGAAGTTTCTCCTTAGTTCTAGATTGCTTCTCTCCTTGATTAGTTTCCATCTGTTGCTTCTTGTCCTGTCCTCAGGCATTTTGGAGAATAGCTTGACTCCCTCTTCTTTGTGGCAGTCCCTGAGATATTGGAACACTGCTATCATGTCCCCCCTCGTCCTTTTCTTCATTAAACTAGACAAACCCAATTCCAGCAAGCATTCCTTATATGTTTTAGCCTCCATTCCCCTAATCATCTTTGTTGCTCTTCTCTGTGCTCTTTCTAGAGTCTCAGCATCTTTTTTACACCATGGTGATCAAAACTGGATGCAGTATTCCAGGTGTGGCCTTACCAAGGCATTGTAAAGTGGTATTAATACTTCATGTGATCTTGATTCTATCACTTTGTTAAAGCAGCCAACACTGTGTTGGCCTTTTTAGCAGTTGCAGCACACTGCTGGCTCATTTTTAAGTGATTGTCCACTAGGACTCTGAGAACTCTCTCACAGTTACTACTATTGAGCAAGGTAACCCCTATACTATACCTGTACATTTGGTTTTTCTTGCCTAAATGTAGAACCTTACTTTTTCACCATTGAATTTAATTTTGTTACATAGCGCCCAGTGTTCAAGTCTGTCCAGGTCCTCCTGTATCTTAAGCCTGTCTTCTGGAGTGATGGCTATTCCTGCCAGCTTGGTGTTGTCTGCAGATTTCATGAGTTCCCCATCTATCCCCTCGTCCAGATTGTTGATGAATATGTTGAAGAGCACTAGGCCCAGAACACCCTGGGGCACCTCACTATACACTTCCCTCTATGTAGATGCCGTTCCATTGAGGACCACACACTGAGTATGGCCAGCTACGAATCCATCTGGTGGTGATGCTATCTAACCCACATTTTTCTATCTTATTGAGTAGTAGGTTGTGATCTACTTTATCATATGCCTTACTGAAGTCCAAGTAAATTATGTCCACATCATTCCTGTGATCCACTAATTTTGTCGCTTGGTCAAAAATTGCAATAAGGTTTGCTGGCATCATCTGTTTTTGACGCACCCATGTTGGCTTTTAGTAGTAATTTTGTTTGCTTCCAGGCGTTCACTGATTCGTTGTTTGATTATCTGTTCCAGAATCTTCCCAGACTGATAGATCTGTAATTTCCTGGATCCATTTTTTTTCCTTTTTTGAAGATGGGAACTACATCAGCTCTTTTCCAGTCCTCTGGTAGTTCCCCAGTGCTCCTAGATCTTTGAAAAATCTCTGGTTCTGAGATCACATCTGCCAGTTCCTTGAGAAACTTGGGGTGTAATCCATCTGGTCCTGGTGATTTGAACTCATCTAGGCTGGACAGGTGCTCACTTATCATTTTCTTGCCTATCTTAACTTGTGTTTTTATACTGTTTTTATGGCACTATTTTTGATAGTTGGTCTGTTTTTTCCCTTTGTGTAAAGACAGATGCAAAAAAAAAAAGTGTTAAATAGTTCTTCTTTCTCCTTATTGCTTGTCACCTTCTTGCCACTTTCGCCCAATAATGGACCAATCATTTCCTTCACTTTTTTCTTGTTTTTTACATGTTGAAAGAAGCTTTTTTTGTTATTTTTTACTTTGGTCACAAGCCTTAGTTCATTATGAGCCGTAGCTTTCCTCACTTCATCATTGCAGGCTCGGGCTATTTGTTGATATTCTGATTTAGTTATGTGCCCCTCTTTCCACTTTCTATACGTCCTTTTTATCTTTCAATTTACCAGAGAGTTCTTTATGCAGCCATGCTGGTTTATTTTGAGAGCTGTTATTTTTCCTCTTCGTTGGTATTGTGCTAGACTGGGCTTCTATTATCTTGCTTTTCAGAATTTCGCAAGCTTGTTGAGTTCCATGGAATCCTTCCCAAGCCCTCTCTAAATTTATTGAAATTAGTTTTCTTGAAGTCCAAGACTCTACTGTAGTTTGATTATGTTCTACTGCTTGTGCTTCCATAATGTTGAATTCTAATATTGCATGATCACTACCTCTCAAGGTTCTTGTGGCTTCAACATCTTCTAACATTTCAGCTCTGTTAGTGAGAATTAGATCCAAAATGGTTAATCCCCTAGTTTCCTTCTCTACTTTTTGGGAGACAAAGTTATCTGCTAGGTTTGTCAGGAATCTGTTTGATCTTCCACTTGTGCTTGTAAATCATTTTAACAAATATTTCTGCTCAATTTTCTCAGAAATATATTCCCGTATATTTCACAGAAAGAGTGGCTGAATCTTGAAATCAGCTTCCAGTGGAAACTCATCAATAACTGAGTTTGAACATGATTGGATTTCTGGTGAAAAGATGGTCAACTGACTACATGCCCAGGGAGGGATCCCTGAAGGATTTTTTCCTGGGCTGTAGCTTTTTCAACTACCAAAAGAAGGCACTGACATGCCTTTAGTTTATATGACTCTCTGGGATTAGGGAAAGTCCTAGAATTATCCCTCAAGATCCTCTAATACAGCAAAGGTTTGCAAGTAGCTCCAGGAGCTGTGTATTGAAGCAGCCTATGTGCCAAAAGCTGGGGGACAGGGTTGCAATAAGTTTATTGTTGAAAAATTTTGGAATTTATTTTTGAAACAGACATTAAGTTGTGTCTTTCATTTTTAAATCATTTTTAAGGACAACTAACCTTTATTAAGCTAAAAGCACTCTCTTTAGCCACAGCCTATGCCATTTTGAGGATTTCTTCAGTGTTAAACAAGGAAGAAGGTTGCTAAAGCAAGCCAAAATAAGGAAATGTGGAGTATTTTTTTTAAATTGATGGAGAAATATAAGGGCACAAAGTTGTGGTTTTAGTTTATTATTTTTAGCAATTTGTAGCTTGGTCTGCTTTGCTGTGGGTGGCTAAAACTTTCCAATTTTCACGATTCCTGATTGGCTAGCAATTCTTAAGTGATTTTTTAAAAAGTTACTCTTTGACAAAAGAGAGAGTTAAGAAAATGGAAGAGCAAATTATTAGAGATGTATTTGAAAAATCTTTAAATGAAATCTATCAATTCACAGATCAGCTATTCTCCAAGGATGTTTTAAAAAATTCTCAAACTACTTCAGAGATGCAAATATGTCTAGAAAGTTACCAAAGCACTGAGGCAATCTCATAAGTAGTTGACAATGCAGAGGAGTCAGTTGCAATTTTGGAATATAAACCTGACATCAACTCTTATTATGATGGTTTAAATATAAACCTCCCAACATAATTGAAAGAAGAACACCAACAAAATCTGCAACTTTTAAAAGGACAAGTTTGGGATTTTTTCCTTATTAACAAGGTTGAGAAATCCTTGAGAAAAAGAGAAGCTTATAACTACTTGACAAACATTCCAGAGGAAAAAAAAGCTATACTCTATGAATACAAGCTGGAAAAAGTGACTTAAACTTAAATAAGTCATTTGGAATTAGGATGGATTTTTATTGGTTCAATATTTGTAATTGAAATAAAGTCTTAATCTAAAGTTTGAAAATGCATTTTTTCTTTATATATAATGTTTATGTAATTCTAAAGTTTGTAAAATATTATTGAAAGTGTATTTGAGAATATCTGTACTAAGAAAAAATTAAAGAAAAAATGTATTAGTTTAAAGAAAAGTTTAGAGTTTTAAAAGGATGTATACAAGAAGAAAAAAATTATTCCATGAGGGTAAATTGGAGGGAGTTATCTAAATTTAACAGTAAACTTTGAAATATGCATGTTAAGAGGAAATTAAAACAAAGATTTCCGAAATATTTTAAAGAAAAGTTTAGTGTTTTAAAATGGATGAAAAAAGTGTAGTTCTCTTTAAGATTAAAGAATCTGAAAGAATACTGTGATTTTTGTTAATATAAATGGTGATAGTTTATAAAGATATATAAAGAATATATATATATTATTGGATATCACTTCTGGATTTTGTGCTTGCAATGAAAAAAAATGAAATGTTGATTTTGGTTTTGCCAATTAGATTTGTTGTTATACAAATGGCTAGTTACATACTAATGTGTAAAAGTAAAAAGTTGAGGCTGGAATATTGTTATCTTGTACTGTGCTAAAAAGAATTGGAAGTCAAAGCTTCCTTGCATGTCATATTTTCTTTCCCCCTCTCTTTTTCCTTCCCTTAATTACCTATTTTTCTTTTTCTTTGTGTTTTCTATATTGATAAAACAATAAAAGTCATTAAATGGAGAACGTGATTAGGATGAACACCTGTCCATCATCCAATAAAAAAAAATGAAAGAGTAGACTTGATGGAACATTAGGTCTTTTTCTGCCATCAGTTTCCTATGTTTTTATGCTTCTATGTATATATAAGCAGATATAATTTTGTTCATTGTGGCCACTTGTAATATGTTTATTTATTCCTTATTATTCCTTATAAAGGAATTAATAGAGCAAAATGCAAGCTTATAAATACAAGAAAGAATTTTTTTGCATTAAAATACAAATATGGCTCTGTGTATACAACTATCTTTTGCCAATTGGGCCCACAATACTTGCTGATGTACACTAATCCATTTTGTTTTAGGTCTCTACACAGAGCCAATGTGAGGATGGCTCTGTGTGTAGAACAAGACAGGAAATGTTAGAAATAATTGGAAAATTCTATTCAGGGCTATACAAAGATCAAAATCATCAAAAGTGACAACACCATGAAAGAAGAAATAAAAATTCCATGAAAGATGGAATAAAAATCAATGGGGCCTATTTAAATGACTTTAAGATTTGCAGATGATGTTGTTCTCTTTTCACAAACCTCAGAAGAGTTAAAAAGACACAAGAGCTGCACAAAGCAGAACAATTTGGCTTAAAAATAAACCTGGAAGGGGGCCAAGTTTATAAATTCACCAAACAAAGAAAAAAATATATCTGGAGAAGAGCTATATGTGGTAGACTATTATATATACCTTGGCCAATGGATCTCAGTGGTAGGTGATACAATAAAGAAAATTGAACAGCGTGTTAAATGTGCTTGGCAGGCATTGAGCAAACTAAGTATAATTTTTGAGAACAACCTTTCCCTATGTCTCAAGAGAAAAGTTTTCAATCAGTGTGTGCTACGTGCTCCAACATATGCCAGTGAAACATGGACACTAATCTCATAATCAATACCAAAGCTACAAGTGTTGCAAAGAACACCTAGGAACATGATTGTTCTGAGTATTATTTGTGGATGTACATAAGAATGCTATGGCTGGAAAAGCGAGAAAGCATTAAATCCTGTTCTCTGTGTTTTATTCAATTGCACATCTCCAACTGCAAGTTGAAATATTGAACTGAACCAACAGGTATTTGTCCTTAAAGGTCTGGAGAACCACTTAGATGAAGTGAAAGAATAGCTTGGCACATTGGAGGAATAGCATTCAAAGTTATGGCAGACATTCTTAGAAAAGAATGCTGAATAAAGCCATCATCTCATTAGATGTGTGCCCCACATCTAATATTGATTGACATGTAAGTTACCGTATTTTACGGCATATAAGACAATTTTCTAAACCATGAAAATCTTCTCAAAAGTCGGGGGTCATCTTATACGCCCAGTCCTATAAGATGATTTTCTAAACCAGCAATTCTCAACCTGTGGATCGTGACCCTTTTGGGGGTCAAATGACGCTTTCACAGGGGTTGCCTAAGACCATCGGAAAACACACTTCCTCCTTCTCCGCCGGCTCCTCCACCTCCAGGGCGCCCTTCTCCTCTGACAGAGCCTGCTCCTGCCGCTGCAGCGCCATCGCATGTGCCCCCGACGCCACCCTGGGCTGGCTCAGCGGCGGGTCCAAGCCGAGCCAGGTCTGGGCCACTGCTGGCACTGCCGCTGGGCTGCTCCACCACTGCCACCACTGCCAGCTGAGCTGCAGCGCCGAGCCGGTCTCCACACCTCCTGGTTGCCCGGCCGCCCTCAGTGCTGTACGGGAGCCTCCCCTTGCTGCCCGGCCAACCTCCCTTGCCGTCGGAGGCAACCTCAGCCCTCTGGCGCCCAGCGCGGCTATGGGGCTGCCAGGCAGGAGTGGCTCCTTCCCGGCTCGCTGGGCTCCAGGTCTCGGAAGTGGCCAGGGGGCGGGGAAGAGGGCGAGGCAGCAGCGATGCCCGCATGTGCGGTGGAGACCAGCCAGCTGGGCCGGGAGGGGACAAGCCGCGCCTTCCAAGCGGGAGCTGGTGCTCCAGCCGCCCCTTTTTGCGTGCGATGGTCTGCGCAGCATGGAAAGGGGCTCCCACGACCCCACCACTGTGATGGTGCTCAGGAGGCTGGAGGGGTGGGCAGGTCCCAGAGGGCAGCTAGGAGAGAGCAAGAGGTGCTGGGATGAGGATGGGGGGCTCCAAGTTGGTGGGTGTGAGAGGGCAGCCGGCGGCTCCAAGGCATGCAGATCCTCCATGCAGTTTCCGAGGCCCTGGATGTGCTGCCGCTTGGCTCTCCACCAGGCTCTCTGCCAGAGCCTCCCCCCTCCCTGGGCAATTGTGCGGAGCTGTTTGTGCGTCCTTGGCAGCGCCTCCCGTCTTCAATCTCCTTCCTTTGCCATCTCCTTCCTTTCCCCTTCAATCTTCCTTTCTTTCCCCTTCAATCTTCCTTCCTTCCATCCCTTCCCCTTCAATCTCCCTCTCCTTCCTTCCTTCCTTCCTTCCTTCCTTCCTTCCTTCCTTCCTTCCTTCCTTCCTTCCTTCCTTCCTTCCTTCCTTCCCCCTTCAATCTCCTTCCTTCTCCATCTCCTTCCTTTCCCCTTCAATCTTTCTCTCTTCCTTCCATCCAGCTCCATCTCCATCCCTTGGCGGGTGTGAGAGGGTGGCTGGTGGCTCCGAGGCACGTGGATCCTCCGCGCAGCTTCTGAGGCCCCAGATGTGCTGCCGCTTGGCTCTCCACCAGGCTCTCTGCCAGAACCTCCCCCCTCCCCGGGCAATTGTGCAGAGCTGCTTGTGCATCCTTGGCAGCATTTCTCCCCTTCAATCTCTCTCTCCTTCCTTCCTTCCTTCCTTCCTTCCTTCCTTCCTTCCTTCCTTCCTTCCTTCCTTCCTTCCCCCTTCAATCTCCTTCCTTCTCCATTTCCTTCCTTTCCCCTTCAATCTCCTTCCTTCTTCATCTCCTTCCTTTCCCCTTCAATCTTCCTTCCTTCCTTCCATCTCCATCTCCATCCCTTCCCCTTCAATCTCTCTCTCCTTCCTTCCTTCCTTCCTTCCTTCCCCCTTCAATCTCCTTCCTTTCCCCTTCAATCTTCCTTCCTTCCTTCCTTCCTTCCTTCCTTCCTTCCTTCCTTCCTTCCTTCCTTCCTTCCTTTCCCCTTCAATTTCCTTCCTTTCCCCTTCAATCTTCCTTCCTTCCTTCCTTCCTTCCTTCCTTCCTTCCTTCCTTCCTTCCTTCCTTCCTTCCTTCCTTTCCCCTTCAATTTCCTTCCTTTCCCCTCCAATCTTCCTTCCTTCCTTCCTTTCATCTCCATCTCCATCTCTTCCCCTTCAATCTCTTTCTCCTTCCTTCCTTCTTTTCCCCTTCAATCTTCCTTTCTTCCTTCCCCTTCCTTCCTCCCAACATTTTTGAGCAAGGAAGAGTAAGCTTCTCCAGTGAGCATTGCTATATTGTTTTTGTGATTAATCACTATGCTTTAATCAATTCGTAACAATAAAAATACACCCTGCATATCAGATATTTACATTAAGATTCATAACAGTAGCAAAATTACAGTTATGAAGTAGCAACGAAAAAATAATTTTATGGTTGAGGGTCACCACAACATGAGGAACTGTATTAAAGGGTCGTGGCATTTAGAACCACTGTTCTAAAACATGAAAATCTTCTCAAAAGTCAGGGGTCATCTTATATGCCCAGTCATCTTATACACCAGAAAATATGGTATATGCATGGCATATAATAAAAAAAGCATTTATTCTAACCTTAAATTCTTATGGTGCAGTAGGCTAGAAATTCATATAAATCAAAACCACATAATAAAAGAATCTAGAGACAAATGCATTCATATATAGGGAGAATTGAAGAAAAACACTATTTTGCCACAGTGTTACATCAGTTTTTATAATATTTGAACTAAAACTTACCTATGTGTAGACACAAAAAGTTTCTCTCTTTCTCCCATTTTTTTACATAATTCTGTAGGTTAAATCATTGTTAATTTGCTGCTTTTTCAGCACAGTAGTGTTTGTTTTTTTACAGTAGAAGTGCAGCCCATAAGAACCCACATTCTAAATGTCATAATGCCACAGAATCACACAGTCCAACTGCTGATCTTCTAGAGGGCAAGCAAAACTGCAGTGCTGCTATTTTTTCATTTCTGCTGATAAATGTTAATTCATGTAATGGCATCTGTTAGATTCCATTAAAATGTAGGATGGGTTGTTTCATTTTAATTCTTGCTGATCATTACCAGATGGATATAGGAGGACAGGTATAGTTATACCTTAAAGAAACATTTAAGAAAAAACAAATTATATTTCTAGAGTAAAATATGTTTTTCCTGATAGTGTACAACAATGAAAATCAAAACCAAAAAGAAAATAAGTGCTATGAAAAAAACAATATAAGCAAGCTAATACAACTTCTAATCAATCCATAACCAAGGCTGGCAATAATAACATATATTCTCATCACAGAATTGAACCATTTACCATTTACTTGTGAACTTTCAAGCTTCCTCCTTCCGTTATATATTCAAGATGGATTTAGTATTTAATATTTATTTGCTATGTATATGTAGGGATGTGGGTCTATACATATGTTGTTCATAGTATGTTTAGGTGTGGGTCATGTATGTGTTTCACTTTGAGACCGGGCAACTAAATTTCATTTTTGATATGTGCCGTTGTGCCCACAGTAAAAAAATGACAATAAATCTTATCTTATCTTATCTTATCATCTTATCTTATCTTATCTTATCTCAATTTACTGCATAGGAGAAAAGTCCACTTTTTATAATTCAAGGAAGCCAATAGGAAGAATTCAGTTTAAAGGTCAGCACAACGATAGAGAGGGCACTTCTCACAGGTTCCATTAGATGACATTGCTTCAGGAGAGGTATGTAGAGCATGCCCAACTTTGGAAACCTTTGGCAGGAGAAATCACTGGAAAAAAATGTTCCTGAAAGTAACCCAGTCCTGGGCCATATAGGATCCCATAGATAATAACCACCACCTTTAATTCTACCTAATAGGAGTCAGTGCAGCTTGTGAAAATGTGAGGTCTCATGGGCATTCTGAGGTGTGTGCTGTTGAATTCTGGACCAGCTCTAGCTTCTGGGTGTCTTTAATGGTAGCTAACCATAGGACAAATTTCAGAAATCTAGCTATTAAAGCATGAATGACCATGAACACATTCTCCTGAGCCAAAGACATAAGGGAAATACATGATAAAATTGTGCATAACTAGACACTCCTAGTTATGGGTTACACTTATTCCTCAAGCAAAAAACACAGACCAATTGCTGATCTTCAAGAAGATAAACAAACTCCAGGAGACTTTGAAAAATATGGGTAAAAATTAGCTGCTACAATGTCGTCAATGATGCCTTCTTCTCTGGATAGACTACGTCCAAATGTTAAAAAAGAAATTACAAATATTAAAGATAAAATTTGGAAAAAGCAAAAGGAAGGAGTGCAAAGTTGATTTGCCTCACTTACTGGGATTAAAATAAAATATTTCTGAAAACCTTAGGCAACCCTTTATAGACTTTTTGCTGACTGGAATAATAATCATTTATTGATTTGTGTATGAAAAAGGGATGGGTTATGGAAAGACTTGCATGTAACCTTATAGAGGATGAAGAAGTACTAAGTTTGTGTGTACTTGTAATAAAGATTGGAAATTACTTCTTCAAATATTCTTTTTTTCCCTTTTATCCTCTTCTTTCCTTTTTTCTTTTCCCTTATACTTTCTGTGTTTCTCTTTATTATTTTTCTTTTCCTATGTTTAGTTGGTATTACCTTTTATTTTTCTTTAAAAAGCAATAAAACAAGAGAAACTAGATTAAAAACAAGGGAAGAAAGGAAAAGAAGTCACATTTGCCAATGGTTTGCCTTTGCATAACTGGCAGAAAGATTTACATTGAATAAAAAGAACTCTTTTTTTTTGTACATGGAAAACAGACTTATGTACTAAGGGATTTATTATGAATATCTAATTGACAAGCTATATAAACTATTGTTTAAAATGAGATAGATGGATGAATATGTTAAAGATTGTATGATTAAATACAATCGTACAATGGGTGTAATATTATGTTTAGTCAGTGGGAAAATATATGGATAAATGAAGTAAAATTTTCAGTGAAGATATCCAAATTCCCACAACTAAAGAGCTAAATTGGAAATTAATGGAATTGGCAGAGATGACAAATCTGATTTATTTGATGAAAGACAAAAGTTTATTTACGGTAGCTTTGCTTCTATTGGAGATTACTTTTTTGACTTCTTGCTTGAGAAATATAAAAATGAAAATGTGATTTTAGGATTTGATGGTTACATCTGTTATGATTATAGAAAAGTGTTTTATTATTAGATATGTATATTTTATATTTCTGTATGTTCAGGCTTAAATTTAGAATAGGAGTCTATTTTATTATATAATTGTAGTGTTATTTTGATTGTTTAATTTTATATTTTATATTAGGTTTTTGAATTTTTGTTTTAACGTAGAATGGTAGATTATCTTAATATATTTGTATCTGTACTGAAGAAAGTCAAAAGTCTTTTTTATTTGTTTTCCCCATTTTTTATTTTTTGCCACTTTTTAACTCTTTTTCCCCTTGATCTACCCCTTCCCAATCCATTTTTTGTTATTTTGAATTTTATAAGTTTTTTCAAATTTAAATAAAGTTGGTTTTTAAAAAGTCAATACAAACTTTTTTTTTAATGACATTTTTTCAAACCTGTCTGTAGATACATAGATTAATTGTTGTTTTGGTAGATTCTCTCCCAGTGAACCCTTTTTTTTATCAAAACAATTTTTATTAGTTTTTCATTTTACACCAACACAGCTTAGGAACCCACATGGAAACATGGTGATCCATTTTTTTAAAAAAACAAGCAATAACATAGTACGTATATACCCAGTACTTCTTAAAAGTTTCCCTCTCTATCTATATAGAATATTATAATAAAATTAATACATTTTCAAATGAATTCATTCATTTTATATCTAACCATCAACTGCATTATTCAATAAAAATTGTAATCTATAAAAACCTATATTTCTTCACACATTTAAACTTAAGCTTAATAAATTCCATTTATTTAAAAACATTATAATCAAGTCATTATCTTTCTAAAACCAATTCATTCATTAATATAACATTTCATCCAAGTTTATAATTAAAAATAAACTAACATTCTCTGTCTATTTATATTGTTATAGGCTCATTAAAAGATTTCTAAAACAAATTTTCATTGAATATATCACTCTATATAAATTTCATTAATCAATAAGAATTTACAAATTCATTATCCATCCCAAAGATCCAGTATCATGCTTTCTTAATTTTGCAAATATTTAATCTTAAGCTAACATATTCATTTACTATTCAGGTGCCCCAAGTGTTTTTTTTTTTTATTTAAGCATTGTTAACTCCAAAAATAAATTCTTCTCTTTCTTACCAATCTTCTATTGTTTTTCACTGTGTCTCCAAATCTCCAATAATTAATTCCATCTTTTTCCATATTTCAATCCTTTTCTCATTGTACCATCTTTAATATTAAAAACATATAAAGCTCTTTAAACAAGTTCCAAATCCAAATCAATCCGGATCGCTATAAAACCTTTACCACATTACTAGAATCAAATTTAATATTTATATCTTATTCTGGGCTTCTTTTTATTCCAGATAGGTTTTCATAATTGGGCCTCTGCCTGCCACACTATACACACCAAAAAAGAAATTCCCATTGTGCATTTTGTTAAGTTAATGTAAAAGTTATAGCTAATCTGAATAAGTCGTGGCCGAACATCATTTCCCCTTTCTTTTAGTGTTGTATAAATTTCAGTTAAAATCCTTTCTTTTATATCGTCCTCTTTGATCAAACCTTGCTCCTCTTCCCATGATTTTTTCTCTATCACAAAGTCAAATGGTGTCTGCAAGGCAGCTTGTTCTTTTGAAGTAAAATCCTTCATTTCCTTATCGTGGATTATTTGTCCATTGGCATCAAGTCTTTTCTCCGCTATCAATTGGTGATCCAACTGTGAGTCTACTTCTTCCAACTCAGTAAGCGGAGAGCAAGTCTCTTGAACATAAGCTGATGTTTCACTTAGTCCTTGTGCTCTGCTTTGTCGATACAAAGAAATCTCCTTTGAGCAAGCAATTATCTTCTCCTTATTTTCCAAAATTTTGTCCAAAATATATTTATAAGTAATATCTATGCCGATTTCCTCCATCTTTATTATCTTTCAAATCCTTATCCTTTTAGAGGAGATTATATTTAAACAATGATCAAAATATCCATCTCCTCCCAATTTCCTCACCTTTTTCCTTTGTACAAAATGAAAGCCTTTCCAGCGAAGAAAAAATAGCAAGTACAATGAATAAATTTGTCAGAGAGTGTCCCTCAAAAAGTAATCAGATGTTCAATCCTTCCAGATACCATAAAGGTAAAAGCAAACAATATTCTCCAAATATTAAAAAAGAAATTTTCTTGGGGCTGCCAATATCCCAAAATAAAATCAACCATTAAAACAAAAATAAATTTAATCCTTTGTGTTTCTCTTCCCCCATTTAAAAAGCTGCTTCACCAGAAAAGGGAATAATTCAAAAAAAAAAAAACCTTTTCACAGGCATAAAGAAAATAGAGGTGAAAGGAAAATCTCACCAAGTTCTCCATGGTGTACAATCCTTCTAATATGATTAATAGATACACTATATTTATATACAAAGTGTATATAAATGCTTGAACATTTCACAAAATGACACAAACTGGAAAGCAAGAATTACACTCTTTTCCTTAAACTATTTTAATGTCAAGATTGGTGGGAAAGTCCAGAATCTTGGAAACTATAATAGCATTACTAGCCCTCGTGTTTTTTATCAAGTTAATTAAGATGGAGATTCTTTGAACTATTTGAAGCTCAAGCTTTATACAGTTTGGATTGTGCTACCATTTACTAACAAACTTCATTTTTATCTCCTAGTTCTTTATGTCCATTTTGCTTTCTTACTTTCCCAGCCGTCATTCCTCTTTCCCCAAATCTCTAACACTATTGGGTGAATTGTTTGAAGATTAAATGTACTCTATAAAAAACTAAAACTCCTCTGATTTAGAGAGTTGCTTTTTTTACATGTGGAGGCAGTATTTTGTATATTAGCTATGTAAGGAAATGAATACCTAAAAAAAAGCTGTGCATGCAAACCAATAATCTTTCTGGTGGCAACAGTTGCTTCCTTGTAGCTCTTTTAAAGCTACCAAATCAACTACAGGTTCCCTTCTCCCAAATTCTCTTTCGCTATCAAGTGCTGGTCCATAGGAGTGCTGGGAGGAACCCCCCCCCCGGTTCGGTCCATTCCCTTCGACGGTGCGGCATGGAAGAAATGGATCATGAAGCCAGCTACCGGAAGAGGTTTAATTTCGAGGATCAGCTCGAGTCCCCGGCTAGCTAGGCAGAGTGATCTTTAAACAGGGGTTTTTATACCTTTTTGTGGTTTCCAAATTTGTCATTTCTGTTTGGTGAATTTGAATCTGCCTTTCCTGATTTGCTGGTCAGTGACTATTGTTGGTTAAATTTCTTGCCTAAAAGGTGTTAATTACCTTTATTGTTGTGTATTTGTTAATCCTGATTGTTGCTAGCTAGTTTCTTATTGTATATGTCAAGTGTTTGCCATTTTAGCCTTAGGCTGCTGTTGTCTCAGGTCAGTTTGTTTGGGGTTTTTTCCAGTTTATTCCTTCATTGGAGTGGGGAGGGGGTGTCCAGTTTCCATCAATTCCCCCATTTTGGGTTATTACTGATGTATCAATGATTAGCCCAACTGGTTCATATATTTGGTAGTGACGATCAATTTGGCACATCATGAGAGATGTCTTTTTGTCCTGTTCTTTGCCCTTAACGGGAGTTGTACAGATCTTTAGGCATTTTAATCCTAAAGGAATTAATTGGCATAGGCAACAAAGGAGGGCTCCACCTATTGCGACTGTGATTATACTAACAATGACAATTCTCAATCAGTGGAAGTCTGGCAACCATGAGAAGAGCCAGGAAAGTTCCCAGGATGACTGGTTGTGCCCAATGTTTTGTGCTAGTTCTTTTAAATGTTTGATATCTTGCTCAATTAGTCCAGATTGGTCGGATAAATTGAAGCAGCAGAGCCCTCAGAATTCTTCACAGCCATGATTGTGCCTCAACAATAGGTAGTCAGTGGCTGCTCTATTCTCGAGGGTGGCTTCTCTGACTTGCCTTAATTCTCTGTTTAAGGCGTCCAGGGCATGGGAAGTGGTGGTTAAACTTTTAGCTAGGGTATATCCCAGGCTGTTTATATTCCTTGAGTTTCATGCTGCGAGCCCTGACACAGTCAATGCAATATATTCAGGTTTTGTGAGAAGGGAGGTTTTGGAATCACAGTCAGGAGGTAATGTGTGGAAGCTCCTTCTTTGCCGCCTTTGTAGGGAGGGCATCAGCAGGGTCAGTTGTCCTAACATGCAAGGGCCCCCAGTGGAGTTTGCAGGCAGGTAGGAATAAGCTCTCAGGCCACATAATAGAAACCATTCCGTAGGAAGTTTCACATAGCCGTATGAGAAGGTGATGGCCTTGGTGTTGTTGCAGGCCAATTCAGTGTTAGTGAAGTTGTAGCAGCTGGAAACTTTAGGCTGGTGGCATCCAGACAGTGTGAAACAAGTAGCTGCTTGGGTTACTGCTGCTACTTGTAATGTGTACATGCTGTTGTCTTTTATGTTTGTACTGGTTCCCCAGTCAAAAATGTTGTAGTATGAGGCTATCAATGAGTGTTCCCTTAATTTAGTGTCATTGGTGATAGCTTTTGCTACCCCCATCAAGCATGTGGTTAAAATGTCTTTCACTGACCTACCTCCAGCAAGGCAAAAGTCTGTAGTGTTCAGTACTTCCTTCACTAAATACTCCCATATGTTTCCCTTTTCTGGAAATAGTTTTGGTTCTATGAACTCAGAAATACATTTCAAATATAAAGACATAATACAAATAACATATAAGATTCTAACAAAGGTAAACTTAATCCCCTCCCCATTTGTTTCAATTTCAAAAAACATTTTTAATGTCCACTCTTCAGTTTCTGTGTTTTTCTTGAGCTTCAGAGGTGGAACCTTGGGTGTTGTCTCAGGTACAATGCTGTGGTCTACAACTGCCAGTTTAATGTGTGTCCAGTGGATCCAAGCATTCCTTTTAGCTATCTTGATTGCTGTCTGGGTGGTTAGTAGAACTTGAAAGGGTCCACTCTGCTTTGGTTGCAGTGGTGACTTGCAGTTGTATGATTTTATCCAAATCCAGTCCCTGGTTCAAAACGGTGTAGGTTTTCTTCTAACGGTAAAGTCTGTGTCAGGGCACTTTGCTTCCACAGTTCTCTGAGTCTCTGGTGCAGAGCTGTAAGATAGGATGATAAGACTACCTCCCCTTTCTCCAAGCAGAGGGACTGGGGGTCCAGGCCTTTTAGTGTGTCAGATGGTCGACCAAACAGCAGTTCGAAGGGGGAGATGCCTATGTCTCACCTCGGTTGGGTTCTTAGATGGAACAACACTATGGGTAATGCTTTGGGCCAGGGCAGGTGGGTCTATTGACAGAGTTTGCCTAGGAGAGTCTTTAATTCTCTATTTTGCCTTTCTACCCCCTCCCCCGAGGAACTGGAGTGTCCTGGTGCATGCAGGTCTTGCCTGATTCCTAATGCTTGGAGAACATGCGTGATTTCCTGTGATACAAAGTATGTGCCCCTGTCCATGTCTAAAACACTCGGGACTCTAAACCTGGGCACAAGTTCCTTTAGCAGGTGTCTGGCAGTATCCAGAGCTGTGGCATGGCGGCATGGATAAGCCTCCACCCAATGGTTCAGCTGGTCTCTGCAGACTAGCACATATTGGTAACCATTGCTCCTAGGGAGCTGAATGTAATCCAGCTGGAGTTTTTCAAAGGGGCGTTGGGCCCATGGTCTTCCCCTTGTGTGTGTGGCCTTCCTTGAGGAAGCATTGTTTGCTTGGCATGTCTGACAGGTTTTAGCTATACGGGTGGCCTCACTATAGACCCCTGGGGCGTACCATACCCTCCTTATGGCATCTACCATTGCTTGTGTCCCACAGTGCCCCTTAGAGTGTATCTGTTGACAGATCAGCCATAGCAGATGTCTAGGGGCTATGGGTCTCCCATCCGGGACCCACCAACATCCTTCTCTATATATTGCCTCGCATTTTTCCTCTCATGCTTTTCCCTCCCCAGGCTTCAGCAAATCTTGGTATTGTACTGTTGGTCTTAATTGTAATGTGGGGAGTGTGGTAAATGCTTTTAGGGGTTGAGTGGCAGCCCACTTAGCTGTGACGTTGGCAAAGTGGTTCCCTTTTGTAACCCTTGAATCATCCCTTTGGTTTGGTTTGCAATGGATGACTGCTAGGGATGAGGGTAGATGGATAGCTTTTAACACATCAGATATGAGGTCCGCGTGAGCAATTGGTTGGCCGCTGGATGTGAAAAAAACTCTCTGTTTCCAAAGGGCACCGGTCACATGGCAGACCCCAAAAGTGTATCTGAAGTCTGTATATATATTGGCAGACCGGTTCTCAGCTATTTCACATGCCTTTTTCAATGCAATGAGCTTGGCTGCTTGAGCACCGTAGTGGGAAGGCAAGGGGGAAGCCCAGACTGACTCATGCAGGGAGACAACTGCTGCTCCCGTTATGCGGGTCCCATCCAGAAGGTAGGAAGAGCCATCGGTAAACAATTCTAGGTCTGGGTTTGAGAGGGGATCATCTGTTAAATCCAGACGTGGCAGCTCGGCATCTTGGACTAGGTGCAAGCAGTCATGTAACATTTTGTCTTTCAGGTTAATTGGCAACAGTGTAGCCGGGTTAAGCGTGTTGCAGCGTTCAAAGGAAATATTTTCCGAAGTGAATAGTTCTGCGTATTGGGCCAGGCGTTGTTGGGTAAATGCCTGAGTTTGCAACTTTAAGAGTATTGCAAACACATCATGGGAACCCTTAGGGTGAGGGGGTATCCCAAAACCAGGTCCTTTGATCACTTAACTGGCTCTACCGTAGTGGCCACGGCTCTCAGGCATGGAATGATTCCTTTGGCTACTGGGTCTAGTTGGAGTAATAGGCTACCAGTCTAAGGTTTGGACCAAACCTCTGCGCCAGCAGCCCTGCACCTACACCTTTGGATTTGTGGATGAAAAGGAAAAAGGTTTTATATAATTAGGGAGACCCAGAGTTGGGGCTGAGGCTAGGGTTTGTTTTATTTTCTCTAGGGTAATGGCCAGTTCCTTCGTCCATTTAATAGGATCAGGTTGATCCTTTTTTGTTAGTTGGATCAAAGGCTTTGCCAATTCCTCAAAGGCTGGAATCCATGGTCGGCAAAATCCCAAGACCTCTAAAAGGGCGCGGATCTGACATTTCATCCGCGGATGCTTCATTCTTAGGATGGTCTCAACTCTCTCGGGTGCTAATTTTCTGACCCCGTGGCCAATAATATACCCTAAATAGGACACCTTCCTTCTCAAGGGGACGCTTGCCCTCTTTCCCCTAAACACTTCAATAGGTGGTAGGTATCTGCCCTACAGCTTTCCTCACTTTTGGAGGCTAACAGTTGGTCATCCACGTATTGGATAAGTGTGGATTTGTATGGTAGGAAGCTAGATCCTCCCTTAAAATTTGCGAAAACAAAGTGGGAGACTCCGTATAGCCCTGCTGCAGTTGAGTCCAGGTGTATTGTTGCTTATCCCATGTGAAAGCGAAGAGGTATTGTGATGCAGGGTCCACAGGGATGCTGAAAAAAGCGGCACAGAGATCAATTACTATGAAATGGGTGGCTGACGCTGGCACTTCTGTAATTATAGTAGCCGGATTTGACACTACCGGTGCTCTGGGTATTACATGGTTGTTCACGGCTCTTATATCATGTACAAAGTGGTAAATGGGGTACCCTTCGCTGTCGACTTTTAGTTTTCGAACAGGAAAGATTGGAGTGTTGCAAGGAGAGGTGCATTTACGCAGTACCCCCTGCTTTAGATATGCTGTTATTAATTTTTGAATCGTTTCTATCGCTTCCGGTTGTATCTTGTACTGGGGAATGCATGGTGGTAGTCCTGGCTTAACTTGGATCGTAACCGGGGTAGCTGCTTTTAGTAGCCCTACCTCGGCAGGGTCCCACCCCCACAGAAAGGCCAGCAAGCTTCTGAGATCCATGGGCAGCTGGGTCTCCTTGCGGGTTGAACATACCATTGAAAAATGTGCCCGTTTGACTGGGATGTCTAAGTGGAGTCCTTCTGCAGTACATTTAATGGTCGCTCCAAGTTTGCAAAGTAAATCCCTACCCAGGAGAGATAAGGGTGATTGAGGACAAACAGTAAATGGGTGTTCTAAGGAGAAGGGGCCAACTTCTACCTTCAAGTTATCTGTAAATTCGGAGCTTCCGCTGGGGAGCGGCGTTGATGGCGGCTACTTTGTAGCCGTCCTCCTGGGACGGCGTTAGATCTGCGGAGCGCAGCGAACATCAGCTGGCCCGCGATTCGGAATCCCCTTCCCGGGCGAAGGGAAGGGGTAGAGATTACAAGAATAGAGGTAGAACCTCTTAGCCCCCTCTGGATTTTTCTTTTGAGGGGGCAAAGGAGCGTTCCCTCGGAGTTCCTGCTTTCTCTGCCTCCCAGCTGTTTTTGTCTCTTTGGAGACAAAAGGAAACGCCGCTACCTTCTCCGCGTTTAAAGTGTTCTGGTGAGTAATATTTAAAGCGGACAGAGCAGTTTAAAGGATTTCTTTTTTAGTATAGTATTTTATTTTAAATTTTTTCTAGTTGACTTTGATTCTTTTCCCTTGTTTCTTTTTTGTCGGCACGGAGAGTGAAAGTAAGATGGCGTTTCGAAAGTACTTTGTTCTTTTGTTCTTTACTTTTTTTTTTCCCGGAAAGAAAATATGGACTTAAATGAATACATTTATTGCTTTTAACTCTCTCCTTTATTTTCTGATTGTGTTTTGGGCACTTCTCTTGGCTTTTTTTTTTTAAACTTTAAGAATTTTTGTACTTTTTTTTCTTTTTCCCTTTTCCTTTTAAGAGGAAAGAGAGAGAGAATAATACTTTGAAAAATGGCTTCAAAGAGGCAACCGGCCTCTATGCTTTCTAAGGTGGTTTCCTCTCCTACAACTCTAACTGTACAACAACAACTTAAAGCTACACCATCAGTACTGCCTCCACCTTCCCCTCCTTTGCCAGGTTTATCTGCACAAGAGATTAAAGATATAATGGGAAATGCTGTATCCCAAATTAGAGATGAAATGAAGGGGACATCAACATCAATAGTATGGGATGCAGGTAAAGCTTTTATGCGTGGGATTTTGATAAAGATGAACAGTGTTTATAGACAAAAGCAGACTCAGAAGCGTAAGGAACTGGAAGAAGAGATTAAATTAAAAGAAAAGTTTTTGATTTCAAATCCTTCAGATGAAAAGGTTAAGGAATCTATAAAGTTCTTAAGAACACAATTTAACATGTTGATGGCTGATCAATCTGCAACTAATCTTTTGTTTATGAAACAAAATACATTTTGTAATGCCAATAAACCAGGGAGATGGTTGGCCTATCAATTAAGAAAGAAACAGAGACAGAGAACAATAGATAAAATAAATTATAATGGTAAATTAGTGTATCAGAAGGAATTGATTAAGAAATCTTTTTTAGATTATTATCAAAAATTATATAAGACTACTAATGTACAAATTTTAGATATAAATAAATATTTAAGGGAGGCTAACTTTCCTAAATTGACAGAAGATCAGAAGCAAGAAATTAATTGTCCAATTACTAATGAGGAAATTGTGACAGTTATTAAGCAATTAAAATTAGGCAAAGCACCAGGTACGGATGGTTTGACACCTATTTATTATAAAACTTTAGTAGAAGAGATGATTCAACCTTTAGGTGAGCTTTTTAATAACATATTGCAGGGTTCAGAGATCCCTCCGTCATGGCGCAGTGCCTTCATATCCTTGATTCCAAAAGAGGACCAAGATCTTACTTTACCAAAGAATTATAGACCTATATCTCTTTTAAATGTAGACTATAAGATCTTTGCAAAAATTTTAGCTAATAGGCTTATGACGGTTGTGCATCAGCTTATACATAAGGACCAATCGGGTTTTATAACTGGCAGGTACATGAAAAATAATGTTAGACAAATTATTAATATATTAGAATATTTAGATAAGAACAACCAAGTCCCTGCAGGGCTGATATTTTTAGATGCTGAAAAAGCTTTTGATCAACTGAATTGGCATTTTATGAGCAATTGAGGAGATGAACTTTTGAGAAAAAATATTACAAGCTCTTACTGCTATATATCAAAAACAAACGGCACAACTTATTGTTAATGGGGGTTTGTCAGAGGCTTTTATAATAGAAAAAGGTACTAGACAGGGATGTCCTTTGTCACCGTTGCTGTTTGTTTTAACCTTGGAAATTTTGTTGATTAAAATCCGAGAGTCGCAGGAAATAAGAGGCATAGAAGTTAACAAAAAAGAATATAAGTTAAGAGCTTTTGCAGATGACTTGGTTGTTACTTTGTCTCAACCTACTTATTCTGTAGTGAAGTTATTACAGTTGATATATCAATATGGATTAGTTTAGGGTCTCAAAATTAATAATAATAAGACTAAAATATTATCTAAAAATATGACTACTTGTGATAAACAGATTTTGGCTAATTTGACTGGTTTTGAAATTGTTGATAAGATAAAATATCTGGGGGTTATTTTATCTGTTTCTAATGTAAAATTGTTTAAGAATAACTATGAAAGGTTGTGGGTCAGGGTACAAAAAGACTTGAAAAATTGGGAGAACTTACAGCTATCTCTCATGGGAAGAATTGCAGTGATTAAAATGAATGTCCTGCCAAAATTTCTCTTTTTATTTCAAATGTTACCTATTTTAAAGAATGAGGTTAATTTAAACAAATGGCAGAAAGGCATTAATAAATTTATTTGGGCAGGGAAAAAACAAGGGTAAAGTTTAAAATTATGCAGGACTTCCGGGAGAGAGGTGGACTCAAGGTACCGAATCTGAAATTATATTATGACGCTGTGGTCTTAACATTAATTAGTGATTGGGTAAATTTAACAAACTCAGAGATACTTCACTTGGAGGGATGGGATTTACTTTTTGGTTGGCATGCCTATCTAATATTTAATAAAAAAGTGGACTGGGCCTTCAAATCTCATATTATAAGGATCTCTTTACTTAGGGTTTGGAGGAAATATTATAAAAGTGATTTTAAAATACCATTATGGGCTATACCTTGGCATGAGATAGAGGGGATAAAGAGAGGTGTTAAAATGGATGCGGTGTCTTATATACAATTACTTAGATGGGATGGTCAAAATTGGCAGTTAAAATCTTTGGAAGACCTAGCACATGAAAATATTACCTATTCTTGGTTTCAATATAGACAATTAGTAGATAGATGGAAGATGGACCGTAATATAGGCCTGCTTAGAGAAGATGAAAATCTTTTTAAGCAAGTAAAGGATCAAAGACAAACTCATATTAAGAGAATTTATGGGGTGCTAGTGGAACTGGATTCAGAATCAGAATTAATTAAAGACTGTATGATTAAATGGGCGCAGAATTTTGGTGAACCAGTTCTACTGGATGCCTGGGAAACTATCTGGGTGAGAAATGTTAAGTTTACACAAGCCCAGAATTTAAGGGAGAATTTTTATAAAATGTTTTACAGATGGCACCTTGATCCACAAAAAATGTCTTTCATGTATCCTGACTTACAGCCTAAATGTTGGAGGTGTGGCTGCCTGGATGCCACTTATTATCATATTTGGTGGTCGTGTAAAAATATAAAAGCTTTTTGGATTAAGATATGGTGGAACATTCAGAGAATTTTTAGAAAGAGGGTAAAATTTACTCCACAATTGTTTTTGCTTGGTATTGTTACTGATTGTGATGCTAAGGAAGTTATATTGATGTTAAATCTGATTACAGCTGCAAGGCTGTTAGTAGGTCAATATTGGAAGAAGGAATCTTTGCCTACTTTGCAAGAGTGGTTTTTTAAAGTATCTTACTTGGCGGAAATGGCAAAGATTTCGGCTTTCTTAAAAGAGCAAACGCAAGAGAAATTTTTTGCTGTATGGGAAAAATGGATAAATTTCATACAATTTAAACTGGATTTGAAAAAATATCATTTAGCTTTTTTATAACCTGTACTTTTTATTTTAAATACTTTCTCTTTTTAAGGATTATAATTCTTTTTTCATATATATTTTATTTTTAATTATCTTATAATTTTGTTAATTTTTTTTTAAATTAAGCCTATATTCTGCTCTGGGAAGCTCCGGGGGGGGGAGGGAGGGGGTGGTTTGGGAGGGGTTGGGGGAGGGTTGTATTGTTTTGTTTTTTTTGTTGTTGTTGTTATTGTTTTTTTCTGTCTTTGTAAAAGTTTTTAAAAATTTTTCAATAAAAAAAAAAGTTATCTGTAAATTCGACTGGGATAAGTTTTCCTCCAACCCCCATTACATTATCCTTGGCCCCAGGTACTATTGAATCCTTAAAGGCGGCCGTTGTGAGAAGGGAGGCGGTGGCGCTGGTATCAATGAGGCATTCATATGCCTTTCCTCCTACAGTGATTGTCAACAGGGGTTCTCCATCGGGGCCGCCCTTTAAGGGAATAGCTAGCCCCTGAAATGTAGCCTTATAATCAATTTCTAGTCAGGCTAGATCGCGTTCTGGCTGTCCCCATCGGGGCATACTCCAGTCCCTTCCTCATTCTGATGATGAGGGGCCGTCCTTGGAAAGGGGGGCCCTGGTTTGTAACATTGGTTCCAGATCTCCCTCTCCGGTTCCTCCCTACAGTGTCTCATACGATGCCCCTCCCTACCACAACAGAAACAGTGCCGGCAAAAGGGTTGTCTCTCAATCCCGCATCACTGGCACATTGCTTCCTTGAGGTAGGTTTATGATATCTTCTCCCACTTTCCCTATTTATCATGGCAAAAGCTTGTAAGTCCTCTCTCCTTTCCATTCTGCATCTTTTCTCTTTTTCTCTTTCTCATTCCACTTCCTTCCTTTCTCTCTCTTCTTCTGCTAACCTTTACCTCTGGTCAAATACGAAGTTCGCGATCCTGCGCAATTCCGAAATATCTAAAGTGGACCAGTTGGAGACTATCTTGTGGAAATGTCTCCAGATATCGCTTGCAGATTGGTTAACGAAAGCAGCTGCAAGAATGTTCTTATCCTTCAGGCAGCCTATGTCTAAATGTGCGAATGTGGTTCTGGCCTCTAAGAGGTGGACCCAGAAGGCGTCAGGGGTCTCTTTGTCCCTCTGCGTGGTCTTTTGGAACTCAGCCCAATTGAGGGGCTTTTTCCCTATTTCCTATAGGGCTTCCATTAAATTGATTTTTGCCCTAGTATAGTCGTCCCAGTGGTTCTGATTATTATAATCCCAATCTGGGCGGTTGAGAGGGGCTGTTTGCCCAGGTGTGGGTATTACGGGACACCGGGCTATCTCTTCTGTTTTTTTCGAAAAGTTTCATCAATTCATCTTTGGTCAGAAACACGTGTAGCAGCTGGGTCATGTCTGCCCAAGATGGATTGTTAGTGTCTACAATAGATTTTATAGTTTCTATTATGGTCTGGGGGTCCGCTCGGAAGGTGGGAGTATCCTTCTTCCAAATGACCAAATCAGACAGAGAGAAAGGGGTGTGGGTTAAAACGTGTTCAGTCTGGCCTATCGGTCGCCGGGTACAGGCCTGTTTAACAGGGGGGGCATGAAGGTTGGTTCAGGGTTATCTAAGGGAGACTGAGGTTTCAAGTCGACTTGAATTGGATTTTTCTGTCTGGATAGTTCAGCCCAACAATACCAGTTGGGTTGGTTCTATCCTGGATCTAAGTGCTTTTAGTGTTCAGATTTCTAGGGTGCCACCCTTGGGCCAAATTTGTCTTCCATGGTCATCTTTAAGCAAAGCCCATTTCTTACATAATTTTTTTTAATCATTTCTTTTTTCATTCCAGCCTGGACAGGAAGCTGATTCCTGTCCCAGACTTCGAGCAAGCTTTCAACTGGGAAACCTACCTCAGCCCTTGAATTGGAACCTCCCATTCTTATATGATGGGATTTTCCCTTGATGCTAAAGGGCACTACACAGTCAACACCTCCTTTTGAGACTTCTTTCCTACCACCACGATTTTTTATGAGTCCGGAAAAAATGGGACTCAAGGAGCACTCTGGATCTCTCACAGAGTTCATGGGAAAGCTCCTCTGAGGGATCCTGTCACATTTTCAGACCAAAAAGGGGTCTGCAGAGACACTTCTGGTTTCCTCGTTAGAAGGTATGGGCTACTCTTCGACTGGCCGGCTTCACACCACTGTTTACGGACACCTCCAATGTCCGCAGGCACCTCCACTTGCTCTTGGAGGTAAGTGGCCGCTCCCACTTGGGGCTATTGTTTAAATGCTTACTGGCGGAAGGGGTCCTGACTTGCCCAGACTAGAGTTCTCTCTCTCTTCCCGCTTGGTCCTCCTCTCTCCTCAGAAGGTCTCACGCTCCGATGACCCCCCTTGCTCTCCCAAATCCCGCCGGTCATGGCTCCAGTGGAACTAGCAGCAGGTTGGGGTGTGGCTAGAGGGCACATGGAGGGAGTGAGCTCCAGCTGGTTCTAAGAGGAGGGTGCCTCACACACACACTCATGCATTCTTCCTTTTGTTTCCCCAGACCCTTTAACCTAATAGATTTAAATTTGGTGGCACTTACCCTCTTTCCTGGTAGCTGTTCGAGCGCAAGACTCAAAAACTCCCTTTACTACCCGATGTCGACCGGGCAGTGTCTGAGGAGGCTTCCCTGCAGATCAAAGCATCCACTGCTCGCTGGGTGATGACTCTTCTGGGGCCGGTCTGGTGGTTGGATGAGCTGGAAGTCCCTTCGTGGTCGCCAAATTGCTGGGAGGAACTCCCCTGTTTGGTCCTTCCAGCCGGGATTCCCTTCGACGGCGCAGCGTGGAAGAAATGGATCGTGAAGCCAGCTACCAGAAAGAGATTTAATTTCAAGGATCAAAGTTGAGTGACAGTTCAGCTCGAGTCCCTGGCTAGCTAGGCAGAGTGATCTTTAAACAGGGGTTTTTATATCCTTTCGTGGTTTCCAAACTTGTCATTTCTGATTGGTAAGTTTAAATCTGTCTTTCCTGATTTGCTGGTTTGTGACTATTGTTGGTTAAATTTCTTGCCTAAAAGATGTTAATTACCTTTATTGTTGTGTATTTGTTAATCCTGATCGTTGCTAGCTAGTTCCTTATTGTGTATGTCAAGTGTTTGCCGTTTTAGCTTTAGGCTGCTGTTGACTCAGGTCAGTTCGTTTGGGGTTTTTTCCAGTTTATTTCTTCATTGGAGTGGGGAGGGAGTGTCCAGTTTCCATCAGGAGTATAATTATAATTATAGGATTATAATTTTTAAATGAAGTTATATGTACCTAATTTTGGCTGTTGCTTACATGTTCCATTGCAAAAGTGTAAAAGTTGAGATTTGACTTACTGAAATGTAAATGATTCATGACTACAGTTGGGAGGACCAGTGCTCTAATGAGATGGACCAATCTCAAAGTGCATGAAGTTGGTACTTAGAGACAATGGGGTCACTGCTGGAACCTGGTTTCTTGTTTCTTGCATTTGCATTGATAATATGCAGATACATTCACAAATGCACAGACATCATCTATCAAGGTTAACTGAGAAAATAGTGTTCTCTCTCCTGTACTAAGAGATTATACAGAATTCTGGGTCAATGAAAGAATGTGATTTTTTTCTGAGATAAAGCATTTTATCTTTGTTAAATCAGAAGCACTCTTGAAAAAGTGTTTCACATCAATGATAAAACCAGATATTGGTGTTTTGGCTGATGACAAATGCTATCAAGTAAATAACAAAGTAAAATGATTCACACACTATTTTTTAAAATCAAATGTATATTTAATGGAAAAATAGGATATAGTACCTTTAACTTTCTTCATTTTCTACTCATGAATAGTAATAATGTTTGTATCAACATATTAAAAATTTCAACCTTGCAGTCTCAAGCTAACAAAGTAGTCCTCATTTGGCACTTGTGATTTTTGCATTTGAATTTCCTGCCTTAAGACTTGAGAATCTGAACTGTAAAATCCAGAGCAACATGAGATAGCACCAAAGAGTTTTCTTTAAGGCCATATAGTGTTCCTCCAGATTTTTGCAGTCAGGATTGCATAGTCTGGGTGTCACTATACTTATTCCATCAAATTGGCAGGAAAAAAGAGTAGTTGTCTTTTATCAGTGTTTTGACATAGATGAAAATATCTGCATCATTCTAAGGGAAACATGAATATTGAAAAATAAATTACTGGACTTTATTTTTGTTTCTCAAATGCAACATTTTTTGTGAAATGTTGCACTAAATTAACTCATCTTGGTGTTCATGTATCTTGTATTTTTTATATGGTCCAGTGGAATATCCTACTTGAGTCATACTTTCTTGGTTAAGAAATTAGTAAAATATCTCTTGATGCTTTCTTCTCATTGCATGGATTAAAAACCCTCCTTCTTTGAAACCAAGGCTACATATAGCTTCACAGGGTAATGATGGTAGAAGGACAAGGACACTAATCTGGTTTGTCTGTTCACAGGTGAGAACACCACAAGGATCTGACTGTTTAGAAGAAGTTAAAATTCAACCTTCCTGCACAGCAATCAGACTTAATTTTAAAAGTAATAAAGAATTCCCATACAGAAAAATTATGAATGAATGAAAAGGTGTTTAGGTGCCTGAAATGTAACTCCTAAATTTTGTTTTTTGGTATCAAAGAACTGCTACTGTTTTAAATGTTAGCAGGAAGTTGAATACCAACAACTTCTTAGAGTCTTTACTAAATTCCACCGGGGAGTTTCAGGAGATAATACCAAGGTACACCCATGTGTCACCTATCCTCCGTGAGCTGCACTGGCTTCCTGTGGGTCTCCGGACACAATTCAAGGTGTTGGTTATCACCTTTAAAGCCCTTCATGGCTTAGGACCAGGTTACTTACAGGACCGCATACTGCCGCATAGTTCCCAGAGACCGGTGAGGTCCCACAGATTGGGCCTCCTTCAGGTTCCGTCGGCCAGACAATGTCGGCTGGTGGGCTCTCGGGGAAGGGGCTTTTCTGTGGTGGCTCCAACGTGGTGGAATCAACTTCCCCCCGAGGTTCGAACTACTCCCACCTTGCCGGCCTTCAAGAAAGCCATTAAAACTTTCCTGTTCCGGCAGGCCTGGGGTTGATGTCCCCGGGGGGGGGGGCGGGACACGATTGGGACATGTTGTATGAATGCACTCATTTTTATTGTTATATTTATTGTTTTAATTTTGTACGCCGGCATATAAATTTTATTAATAAATAAATAAATAAACTTCAAGCAAATTGCAAAATGTCATATTTATCCTTCAAGTTACAATCAAGACAGCACTCATAACACACATGTACATTTTTCACACATACAGGTGACACATGTTTGCCTTTATAGGGGACAGGTTATTTTCTTCACAACTATCAGTTCAAGTCTATTTAAAGAATCATGAGAAACATGAGAAGGGATCTACAAATTCCCATTAGTATTTACTAAATCAGTAAACCAACAGTTTTCTTGAGTAAAATATTTGCCACTTTGATAAATTATATTACATTAAAAAAACACCAGGGAGTATACTACACACATTGATATACAGTGATTAAGGTTTCTGGACTAACACAGGGACTCAGTTTCTAAACCTCCCTTACGAACATAAGCTAACTGGGTAACTTCCCTAGGCATAGAAATTGGCCCAGCTCTACCAACCTGCATTGGTAAATTATGATTTGTAAACTTCAATGAAAAGATCTTCATTTTCAGTGGATTGATTGGGGCTGATAATGTGATATATTTCTGTCTATATCTACCTCTGCCTCTATTCTTGTATCCTATTCTTTCCTTTCTTTTCCTGACATGTAAAGGTTTAAATTATAAACTGAGTTTGCTGCAGAAGTCAGGAAAGAGTTTATATTGCTTCAGGATAATTAGCTTCCTTTCGCTCTTCAGCTTGTATAAGCTGGAGATGGGAGGATCAACAACATTGTCCATCGGCATCTAACTCAAATTGCCCAAAATTGAAATTTCAAATTAAGTATATAATAATAAAATTAATAGTTGATTATCTATGGCTTTTCAATGTGTCTCCCTATCTACTATTTATGGAAGGATATTGCACGTTTCAACAGAAAATCTGATAATGGAATCCACTGGTGCAGAGGTATAAAACAACTTTTATTATCCTGAACCACAACATGGACAATGGCTGGGGAATCAACGACATTGTACTTCTGTGCTAATGGAGAGCACAATATTAGGGAAAAAACATGAAGAAAGATGATCCTTCATTAAAGGGTGCATTTCTAGCATGGTTATTATTAGGCTAATGTGAAGATCTTTACTTGAAAAAAAAAAACGTTTGAGGAAACTTATGATGAAATACTTGCTGATTCTTTAAGCTTAAATTACACCTATTTAATTATAGGAAAATAAAGACAAACTGCTACTAAGATACCAAGTGAAAAAACATATAGTGAAAAACATACTTTATCTTTTTTAAATCATGTTCCTTTGTCATTTTCATGCATCAGGATACTTGGCAGAGGAGCATAACCATAAACCACAGAAAGAAAACTGGTACACAGGTGCAAAACTGGTGATGCATGAACAACATGGTGTTGCTTTTGAGGTGGTTGCTATAGCAACAAGATCATTTATAGAACATGAGTTCTTTAAGAGAAAAACATATTTTTCAAAACCCAGCTAATTGTGCAAGAGTATTTTCTACATAATCTAACTTGTGTTTGTTTTGTCAGTTATTTTTTTTTTCATTTTTATGTTGCCACACAACAGACAAAGAAAGAAAATAAGGATGATATTAATTGTAGGTATCTATACATTCAACAGATCTGTTAGGCTGCATCCAATGGTGGCTTGCTCTTAACAGATAAATGTTTGCTTTCCAGATACAAAATGTTTTCTTATTATTGTGGTTCCCTTCAGAACAGAATAGAATATTTGTAGCAATCTTTCCAGTCATGAAGGATAAGATTTCAGTTCTCCTAATTCAATCACTATGATACTCCCTTGGAATTGAGTACCATCCTGGTAGACAATGGTAGAAGAGTTGCAGTGAATGGTTGTAGTAGAGGAATCTCATAAGTTGAGTTGTCAGAATTAAAACATTTTCTATTAAATTCAAACCAAATGTAATACAACTAGGCTGGTTATTGGGTAGAGGAACAATCTAGACATTGGTCACTTTCTATGACATGCTATAATTATACTACTACAACAAAAGATGTTTAGGTACTTTCCCAAACATTCAATTTCAAACTTGATTCTTGAAAGACTAGATATACCTGGATTTTGTTCAGATCCACCATTTAGTTAGGCTTTATGTTATGCTATAACATACAATTTCTCCACTTCTCTGAAAATTTAGAATATTGATTTTGTGGAAATGTTAAGTTTGAGTGGTGGGATAAAGCCAAATGTCTTATGGAGGTAAAACAGAGATAAACCTGTCTCCATGAATGATACATGTGTAGGTAGTTTAAATTCTGAACATGTGCATAAACCATATTAGTAGGGGAAGTCATTAAATCTCACCATCAACATTACTGAATGCAGGATAAATTTGATTAATTGCATGATGATAAAAGGACCATCAGATCTGGACTGCTCAGTACATATTTACTGCTTAAGATAGATCTAGGGGTATGGATCAGAAGCCTTCCAGATATTGCTGAGCTGCCACTTTTTGAGAAAGGAGAGAGTTATGGGTGTAGTAGTTTGGTAAATTTTTGCTTGAATCAGTTAAATCCTATGTTTTGATAATGAGAAAAGGAGTAGCAGAACCCAGCAGATGGCTAAGCATAATCTACTCTGATCTGTTTGTGCATGAATTACTAAAGGGAATTAAAAACTGTTAATATCATAAACACTGATTGCATTTATCATTGGGAAAAATATTGATAATAATTCTGCTGAACAATGGGCACGTTTGGCTTACAGAAGGATAAGTCTTTCAAGAAACTTCTTCAGGCTATAAGAAGACCAGATCAAGGCCACACATTCTCTTAAGTCACAATCTTCCTGTGTCTGGTAAAATATGTATTTCATCCCAGGAAGATAATTTAGTTTATCTAATTTTTGTTTTAAGTGTAGAAAAATTTTTCTACCTGAAACCAAACTTATCCTACATTGCATATAAAGGTATGCTAATAACTGCTGATGTAGCACATACAAGATTTGGGGCCCTATTTTGATTGAGTCCCAGTTGTATGGATTGCTGCAAGAAAACAACTTCTCAGGTATAAAGTTTTTTTTTTTCTTTTAGCATTCACATTACATCATGTAGCCAGGGGATGAGGCTAAAGGTATGCCACAGTTAGACTGCTGTTTTCAGTGAGTAGTTGCTTCTTTAAATAATAAGGAATAATAATGATAAAAAGCAGGTATTGGCTGTTTCATGAAGTAGACAGCATACCATCACAATACAATGTCTGTGTCATTACTGATGATTAGAGATTTTAAAACCATCTACAAGATATTTCACATTTGTGCAGATCAATCAAAAGCCAGCTTGAGCCAATGTTACAGATCTTTGTGCTTATTATTCCATCAATGTTTCCTTTATTTGTTGCTTTATGCAATTTTTGCCTAAAATGCAACTCTCTCAGAATATTTTCTTTGGATGCAACTCTTCAATCTTTTCAAAGTGTTTTTCCTAACTATCTGTGTTTCTGTGTCTATGGAGATTCTCAGTCATCCAGGTCATGGTTGTCCCAAAGCTATTGTTCAAAAGGCAACTGGACTTTCTTATTTCTTTTCCTTAAAATGTTTTGCTTTTCACCCAAGAAGCTTCTTCAGAAATATTTTCAAGGAAAAAAAACTCAAGAAAGTCTAGTTGCCTTTTGAACAGCACTTTTGGGATTTCTTTGTGAATGCTTTAGCAGAATGTACTGTTGTGTTCAGTATTGTTCTACTATGCAGCATAGGGGTACTTTTGTTTTTGGGGTCACAATTATCTTTCTTCCACAGAAAGTAATTGTAGATTACTTTGAGATCTCCCTCTCTGAAATGATTTTATCTTCTGTAGAAATGTTCACAATAATTTTAGAGATGGATCTTTAAAATGACTTTGAATTTTGAACGATTGATTATCTGCCAACATGTCCATATACTCTCCCAGCAATTACACAGATTTTATCTAAGACATCTTGTCTCTAACATGCTTCTTCTATTCATATAACTTGTTGATTCCTTCCACCTTACTGCTAATTATCCCATTCTTTCCTTTCCTTCCACCTTTCATAGAGTTATAGATTTCTCCAAAGATCAAGGTGCTCACATAATATGTCTGAAGTAGGATAATTTAAGCCTGGTCATTTGTGTTTTGAGTGAAAATTCTGGCTTGATTTGTTGGATAATCTATTTATTTGTTTTTGACTGACCATGGTATTCTCATGCATCTCCAGCATCGAAGTTCAAAAGAATAAATGCTCTTTCTATTCTGCTTCTTCAAAGCCCAGTTTTTGCTTCCATAAAAGTCATCACATGGAAAGCCATTGCTCGCATGATTTCAGTCTTTGTACTAATAGACACATCATGGTATTTTTGAATTCTGCCTTTAGATAAAATTCAAACTGTTCATGTTTGCAAAGACAGAAATAGTGCTAAAACAAATCTAGAAAACTTCTTCTCAATAAATAAGACAATTTTTCCCATTTTCTTCAATTCCTTCATAGTCTTGAATACTGCCAAGCTTCACAATTAATTCCAATCTGGTGCATTTATTGTAACAGTAACTGTATGTAATTTGTGCTGGCATACCCTAATCCATGAATAATAATTGCAAGTTCTTTATAGTTTCTGTTTGGTAGGTGATTCAACTTTTGTGCATTGTGTTGCTGACCTTGTTCTCCCTGCCACATGAAAGGCATTCAAAAGCCTCTAAGTATGTTTTATCTATGTCTTCTATGTATCAGGAATCAAAACTTTGCCTTTGAAATTTGTATGTGCTCCAAAAAGTGCAGCAACACACTTGTCTTTTTGGCCCACTTCCCTAACTTTATGAAACCTAATACATAAACTCAAGGGATGCTCATTAAATTCCAGACAGAAAACTGCCTAGCTTGCAAAATAAATGAAATTGGCCTGCTACACTAACATGCTTCTAGCTTCCATGGTATTTATTACTGTGCTTCTTTTTTTCAAGTCATCTTACCTTGCATGCTACTATACTTGCTTCATTAAATTATGAAAGGTTCACTCAGCAAAATCACTTTCATTTCTAACTGTTAGAGATAAATATTGATTCTTTAATAACCATATACATTAGAAGAGATTATCTGTTGAGTAGGCAAGGGGATTTTGGCAATGCAGGAACCAATTGATGTCACTTAAGAACTACTTCTCACTTGCTTTTGTTTTTTTGTTTTTGTTTTTTGTTTTGCTCTTTGAAGCTGCTATAGGAAATTGTCTTTTAATGGTTATTGGGTTGCTAGGTTCCCTGACAGCACAAACAGAAGGAAGTAATCCATTTTAAACATTAAAGTCTGTTCTTGAATTGAACTTGATTCCTTGTGATTTGATGCAGTTTCTTGGCAGAAGAACAGAAGTGGTTGCTTTCTGGAATGTTTTTTGGTTTCTCAGTGTACCTTACAATCCTGATATTCCTGCCAGTTTCCTATCCAAATATTAAGACTGATCTAGCTTAGTTTCTGAGTCCCTATAAGGTGACCTAAGTCTGCCATTTGTGATTTGTTTGTTGGTAGTTTTAATTCTCAACAGGACTGGTAAAACGCCTGATTTAAATGTACAGAGACTTTGTCAGCCAATATTAACAGTACCAGGCAAGATGGATGAAGGATGTACCAAGTATAAGGCAACTTTCTGTAATCTTCTTGGGTCTTCCAGAGTGAATGCACTAGCATAGATAGGACTCTGTACTTCAATCATATTATTGCATATTAATTGTCTCTTCAGCTGGACAAGTACACAACATCGTAATCATGGTTTAATTCACAAATATGCAGGAACATAAATTGAGCTTTGCTGGATTAATCTGCAGGTCAACTTGCTCTAATAATCTGTATCCCAAAGGCTAAGGAAAAGCTTCTCAGCACAGTCTGATTGTAGCTTTTTTCTACTGTTTTAAAATGCATTTTATTTTGAGTACATGACATTAGCATATGAAATTTCCACTAAGTAAACAAATCTTCAGAGGTATACTGCGTTTGGTTCATAGACCATATGTAATCTACAGTACAACTCTGAATAGGTCAAAGTGGTTTCTTTTCTGTGCTAAAGCAAGTATGGTGCGTTGTAAATCATTGTATGAATCGTTGTGCATATGATTGTCTATGCATAAGTGCATGTATCCAAATGGATAAGAAAGGAGTTCACAAATTTCAGGATTTTATGGCAAAATAAAAAAAATGCTACATGTATGATATCTACTGTTGTAATTACCATAACACTTGAGAAAAGTAGAGGAAGATGAACATTATTGTGAAATTGGTTGTTCCCGTCCAATACAATAGATTCCATTTTCAATACATATAATTGTGATTCAGAATAATGATTTCTCAGGGGGTATAATCTCAGACCCAAGTGTGATAGCTCTGAGATTCTTTTAAACTATATCTGACAATTACCATATCTGAGGTGATTTTTTTTCTTTTCATCACTTTTATTTCAGCAAGAAGCAAATATACTGTACAATTGCAGCTGTTAAGCAGATTCTTCTAACAGTTTCAAAGTATTTCTGCCTTAAGGTAATTACACCATTTTTCTAGTCTGCATGTTTCCTTAAAGAGGATTTGCTTTCATAAATAAACTAATAGTAGTCTCACTGATCTACTTATACTGCAACCACAAAAATCTGTGTTTGATCTACAAATGTTTTCTTTTATTCTTTTCACTTGTTTTTAAAAATAAAATACACCTGATCAACTTTTCAGAAGCCTCAATTTATATTTCTCATCACGTGGAAATATTCCTCTAAATCTTGAGGAATAACATGATGATGAAGACTAATCATCTAAATATTTATTATTTTTAGACCTACAAAATATATGGTCTCTAGTAAATAAAATATTTTTCCTGTTGTTTGTCAGAAAGAATCTTGAATTAGGGGATTTGTTAACAAAACACTTGGCAATGTTGCTGCTCATACAAGATTTTCTGCTTCCAATTGTCTCTTCAACCTGATCCCTCTGGACTGGGTTTAATTATGTCTAGTGTTTCACTTGTAAGTGATAATTTAATTTTATGAAAATATTCAGCTGAACAACAGTGATAATTAGATGTAGGAAAAACACATAGGGAGAACACTAAGAGAACCTTTTAAAATGAAAAAAAAAATCACATATAACGACCTCTAAACACAGGAGATTGCATATGTATGTGAGTATATTCTGTACTCCTTATACATGTTCAAAGACATCTGACAGCACAATAGAAGGAAAACTGTAATGGATGTCCCAGAAGTCAGCTTGAATGACAAGAAGATCCAGTTTCAGGAACTTCAGATTGGGGGTCAGAGGAGAGGCTGGAAGACACGAGACCAGGAACCTTTGAAGAGCTGGAGGAGTGACCAGACAAGCAGCTGGCTGACAAAGAAAGGGAAGAGATGCCTAGGAAAGCCAGTCAGAAGCAGAGGGCAGAGAAGGTGCTCAGATGCATCTGGGTCAGCAGGAATGAAAAGGAACTGCTTCCTCCACCAGTTCACAAGGCAGGCAGAGCTGAGAGAAGGGAAGCACAATAAAGGTCAGCGAGACTACTTGTGAGGAGGCAGCCTCTTCTCTCCTCATGTGATGCACTGTCTGGCAGCAATGCTGGGAATAACTCACCCATTTCTTGCCATGCACTTATTCAGCCATTGTGACATTTGCCTTGAGACTTAAACTTGACCCTGTTATTGGATTTTGGATTTTGCTTCTTGGATCTTGGACTTGGGTTTCAGTTTTGTGATTGGTGCTCAAACTGTGGACTTGTCTTTTGATTCAAACCTGGTGGGTCTCTTTATAAACTTGCTCTGTGTTTCAGGACTTGGGAATTGAATTCATTGGTTTTCTGTTGTTTCCTGCAAGGGATGAGTCCTGGGAATACTATTCTTGGCTGGCGAATCCTCAATAAATACTTCAAACCTTCGTGATATGTATACTGTTGAGTCCTTGGCGAAAAGCAGACACGAGAAACAGTTGTAGTTCTCAGGTTTTCTTTTATTCTGTGTTCAGCTTACAGGTGAAGGCTTCAGCAACGCCCAAAAGCTCCCAGCCTCTTATATAGGCAATTCCCGGGTCAATGTGTTACTTTTCCCGCGCCAGCACCCGCGCATGCGCACAGGCGCTGGCGACAGCCTGTCTGGTCCCGGGCAGCTTGCACCTGCCCGGGACTGCCTGCAAATGCCCCGAGCCCGTTTGCAAGGCTTGGGACATAACACCCCTTTCCCCCGGGCTAAGACTACTACCAACATACAATTATTTCTTGATGCAGTGTTCTACTCCCCAGTGCTCCTACTGTTTACTGGCTTTTGTTTGGCCAGCAATGTTATGTAATCCTCTAAGTATTTAGGAGATTTCCTTGCTCTCTGTGACCTTCTCAGCTCTGGGTTTCTGACAGGTGTTCCCTGACTGAGGGGAGACGTGAGCCTGTTCTCCTTATCATGCCTTGGTGCCTTCCAAGGACTGTGCCCCAATGCCTGGCCTGCTTGCTCACCCACCGGGCTCGTCAGGCCAGGGCTTCTGTCACTTTGTGACCTGGTTGACCTGCCTAGCTGTAGGCCCTCGGGCCCCTTGAAGTGATAGCCACTGCTGGGCGTCTATGTAGAACCTCCTAGGTCCGTCCAAGACCTGTCAGGAGGCTGTCCATTCCCTAAAACCCGTTCTGTGTCCGGGCTCGTGTGGGTTTCTGTACCTTCCCAAAACTCAGTTACTCCCTGATTTGGGCTAGAGGTGTTGCGGTTGGGACTTGGTTCCTCGACCACCTCCCTGTATGTTTGACCCCCTGTAGGACTTGGGGTAAGGTCAGGCCAACTCTGGGGATTATGTGCCAGCTCTCTTGCGGGGTATGATTTATTGGGATGCTCCTGGGTATCCTCCCTGACTGGAGTACTGTGCTGTGCAGGTGAATAGTGATTGTACCCCCGGGGTGACTCCCTGGCTGGAGTAGGCGTGAATGCCTGGTAGTTGGATAGGCTCTTAGAATTCCTGTTTGGGGCACTCGCGGAATCTTGGAATGGGCCGTTTGTGGCTCCATCATTGGAGGTGGGCAGCAGCTCGTGCCCCTCCCTTTGCTCTAAAGGGTCCCCCTCCCCCCCTGGAAAAGACCCAGGAGTCTCATCTGAAAGATCCCGCCTAGGGCGGAGTTGGTCGATGTGCCGACGCAGGACATGACCGTTGTCCAGGGCTACCTCGTAGGAGAGAGGACCTGTGACCCTGGAAATAGAAGCGGGGACCCATGTATGACCAGGCCCGTAATTGCGAGTCCAAACCGGGGCACCCACAAGTAGTTGTCTAGGTGCCCTAGGATGTGAGGTAGATGAAGGCAGTCTGTCCGGATGCAACCGGTCAAGCTTCGTAGTAAGTTTGCGCCCCCAGCGAAGTTCAGCTGGGCTTCTCCCTGTAGAAGTGGATGGTGTGGTGTGGTAAGAAAGGAGAAAGTCAGCCAACCTGTGATGCCAGTCCCCATAGGTGAGTCTTTTCAAGGCGTCCTTTGTGATGCGGACCATGCGTTCAGCCATACCGTTGGTGGACGGGTGGAAGGGTGCAGACGTGGCATGACGAATCATGTTAGCCTGTAAGAAAGCTTGGAATTCGGAGGAAGTAAATTGAGGGCCGTTGTCAGACACGATGACATCTGGGAGCCCGTGTGCAGCAAAAATCCCCCTCAGTACCTGAATAGTCTTTGCAGTGGTGGTGGATAAGACAGGTACAACCTCAAGCCATTTTGAATGACTATCAACGAGGACCAAGAAGAACTGGCCCTGAAAGGGCCCAGCGTAGTCAATGTGCACCCTAGACCATGGGGACTGTGTATCCTCCCATCTATGCACAGGAGCTTGGGGCATCTCTGGGCGAGAGCGCTGGCACAGGTGGCATGCATGCACCTTAGCCTCAATGTCCTTATCTAAACCAGGCCACCACAAGTGGCTGCGCGCAAGGGCCTTCATGCGAACAATGCCAGGATGACCCTCGTGGAGGGACTCTAAGATCCTAGTCCTCATTGAGGTGGGAATGACAACTCTGTTTCCCCAAAGCAGACAACCCTGAGAAGTGGACAACTCGTTCCTTTTGGACCAGAAACTCTGAAACTCAGGACTAGGGTAGTGCTCAGGCCATCCAGACAAAACCCAAGAAAGGACACGTGAAAGTGTGTGATCTGTGCCTGTTTCAGCGGCGACATCCCTGGCATTCAGAGGGGACTCGGGCAAGGCTTGGATGGATAGAATGTTGACAGCTGGCGCAGGGTCAGCTTCTACTACTGGCAGGGGCAATCTACTGAGGCCATCAGCATGGCCCATTTCTTTCCCAGGCTTGTGGAGTAAGGAAAAATCATATGCAGACAGAAAAATAGACCACCTAAGCATTCTAGGGGAAATGATTTGGGGAGTTTGTTTACGTGTGGTAAACAGTCCCAGCAGAGGCTTATGGTCAGTGAAGACCGTGAAATGCCTGCCATACAAGAAATCATGGAATTTTTTAATTCCAGCAACAACAGCCAGAGCCTCCCTGTCTATCTGAGCGTAGTTGCGCTCAGCAGAAGACAGTGTTCTGGAGTAATATGCAACAGGAACCTGAGTTCCATCAGACCTGAGGTGGCTCAGGACAGCTCCTACCCCGTAAGGGGAAGCATCACAAGCGATGCACACAGGAAGGAACTCATTGAAGTGTGCAAGTACACTGTTAGAAGTGAGTAAGGCCTTGACCTCATTGAAACTAGCCTCATGTGTTTGTGACCACTGCCACACTGCTTGTTTGTCTAATAGCCTGTGAAGAGGCTCAGCTACACTAGCTTTATGTGGAAGAAAGGAATTGTAGAAATTCAGGAGGCCCAGGAAGTCCTGAAGTTCGGCCTTAGACTTTGGCCTAGGTGCTTTTAAATGGCAGTTAGTTTGGATTCAGCAAGGTGAATCCCAGTAGCATCAATTTTGAATCCCAGAAATTCAGTAGAAGGCACCCCAATTTTGCATTTGTCTTTTTTGAGCTTGAGGCCTGTTTTCCTGAACCTTAACAGAACAGCCCTTAGCCTTTCAGCTAGAATGTGTGTGGCGTCTCCTGCAATTAAGACATCATCAAAGTAGGGGCAAACCCCCGGTATGCCCCGTAGTGTGTTTTCCATTACGATTTGGAAAATCCCAGGAGCGACATTCACCCCAAACTGTAGCCTTTTTACCTTAAAGGCTCCCCTGTGGGTCACAATAGTCTGAGCTATAGCAGCATCATCATCAACAGGCAGCTGTTGATATGCTTGAGCTAGGTCAAGCTTTGCAAAAACGCGCCCCCCCCCTTGAGGGAGGCCAGAATATGACTGACCAGAGGAACAGGATAGGCATGTTGCTGCAATGCCTTATTAAGAGTGCATTTGTAGTCAGCACAAATGCGAATGTCCCCATTTGCCTTTAGAGGCGTGACAATGGGGGTCTCCCAAGGGCTGGAATCAACAGGTTCTAGGATTCCCTGTTGGATCAGTTTGTCTAACTCAGTGTCAATTTTACTCTTTAAAGCAAAAGGGACCCTTCTTGCTTTAATTCTAATGGGTGTGACAGTGGGGTCTAGTTTTAAGGACACAGGGGGTCCCTTGAATGTGCCCAGCTGGGGGCTGAAGACATCTGCAAATTCTTTGCAGACTTCCTGTAGGTCGAGTGTTTGTAAGCTGTTGAGCCCCGTGACGTGTATCCCCAAGGCTTCAAACCAATCGAGTCCTATGAGACTCGTTCGTTCACCCCCTACTACTAATAGGTCTAGTGGACCTTCAAAATTCTTATACTGTACGTTAAGGGTGGCCTCCCCCTTAACACACACTCTCGAATTTTGAAAGTCTGTTAACACAATGTCAGAAGGCCTTAATTTAGCCTGAGTTCCACTGCCGGAACAAATCTTCCTAAATGTATGTAAGGATATGATTGAAAGGGCAGACCCGTGTCTAGTTCCATAGTTAATGGAACCCCTTGTAGCTTCACCTTGAGTGACAGCTTTTTCTTGATGGGCTTGTGTGTGCCTGTCCTGAAGATGCTTCTTCGCGAAGCGCAAAAACCTACCCTATTCTGGCTGGGGACCCTGGTACCTTTCAGGCGCAGTTCTTCCTGAGGTTGTACCTTTCGTCGGCCCAGACACACAGCTGCAATATGTCCTTGTTTCCTGCACGCCCGGCAGATAGCGGAGCGGAATTTGCAGTCGGTTCTCCTGTGGCGACCTCCACAGCCGATGCACTTGAGGGTAGCTGCAGAGCTTCCTTTCTGATTCCCTTCCTTCGTGTGGTGGAGACGGTTGACTTCCTCATCCGGACCCTTCTCGGAGTTCCCTCGGACGTCCTCTTGGTGCACGGATGCAACATCTGGACTGTTCCTGATCGGCCGCATGTTTTTGACGGCGCCGCCTGCTGCTTCTTCTGCGGTGACCTCTCTTAAGGCATCTTGGAAGGACAAGTCTTCTTTGGTGAAAAGCCTCTGTTGTAGATCTCGATGCCTTAAACCGCACACGAATCGGTCCCTCAGTCGTTCTTCGAGGTCCTTGAAGTCGCAGTGCTTGGCAGCCTTCCTCAATGCGGCGATGTATTCTTTGGCCGACTCTCCGGATCGTTGATCCCTCTGCTCGAAGGTGTAGCGCCATGCGATGACGGACATCTTGGGCTGGAAGTGCTCCTTCAATAGCTTCTTTAGATCTGCATAGCTGACAGACTCTAATGGGACAGGTGCTGCAAGGTTCTCTGCTATTTCGAAGGCGTCTTGACCGCAGACACAAAGCAGGATGGCAGCCTTCAAGCTATCTTCCCTCACTTGGTTTACCTTGAGGTAATTTTCTACCCTGGCTACGTAGGACTCCCACCGCTCTGGATGTGAGACGTCGAATTCAGAAAGCCTTCCAACTTTTGCCATTTTCAGGAGACGGGTCTATCAGCCAGCCTACCCCCGAATGCACATTGGATTGGCGGGTAGCTGCCGAGTCAACGCCGTTCCGCCGCTCAGGACTCACTTGGGTAAGCTTACACCTCTTCCTTTCCAGGTGATGTAAGGCATCCCACCTTCGTCGCCAGTGTTGAGTCCTTGGCAAAAAGCAGACACGAGAAGCAGTTGTAGTTCTCAGGTTTTCTTTTATTCTGTGTTCAGGTTACAGATGAAGGCTTCAGCAACGCCCAAAAGCTCCCAGCCTCTTATATAGGCAATTCCCGGGTCAATGTGTTACTTTTCCTGCGCCAGCACCCGCGCATGTGCACAGGCGCTGGCGACAGCCTGTCTGGTCCCGGGCAGCTTGCACCTGCCCGGGACTGCCTGCAAACGCCCCGAGCCCGTTTGCAAGGCTCGGGACATAACATATACGAATGAACATGACAGGATAGAAACAAAGACATCCAACCCACAAGAATACTACCAAAGTTCACATCAGAACATTAAATTGTAGTGCTTATTACAAACAAAACCATTGGCTCATCTAACCCAATGTCATTTAGAGAAATTTTCCTAATCTAATGCCTTCCAGTCATATTATGATAATTCTTCTCCAATTATGACAATTCTCACAAACCTTTCTGGCCATTCAGATTTTGTTGGCTGAGAATTCTGGGAACTGTAATCTCATTTCATCTGGAAGATGCTAAATTAGTCTACGCTGGCCAGCAGCAAGATTTCATAAAGAGAGCTTTGCTAGTTCCATCAGTGTTGTATAGTCCTCCCACATATCAAACATGAGTTCTATCATTGCTGTCATTGATCTGTAACTCCTTTTCTATATTTTATATGCATCTCTTCAATATGAATTATGTGGAAAATGCAGAAAAACAGTAACATTTGATGGATTTTTGTAACATATTAAACCAGCTATATATTACATTAAAGAAAATGAAGTTTCACTAAGCATTAAGTTAAGGTTAATGACAAATCTGACATTACTTTATGGAAAGGCTGGATGATATCCTTTAGAAGATAGCTTGAACTCTTAATCCTGGCCAGTTAGAAATCTTGTCCTGAACAAATATTTTTTGAAGCACAATAAATAACTTTTGTGAGGAGGAGGAAAAGAAAAGGGAGAAGAAAATGAGAAGAAAAAGCAGTATGTATCATAACTAGATGAATTTAAATGATGCATACATCCATTTAATCTCTTTGTGAAACTATTACTCCTTAAATTACTGAGTATTGCCAGCCCATATTTTTTAGCCTTTGTTTTGACAGGTTATGGCAGCCAGCAGGATTCTATTTTTATTTTTATTGTTATTATTATATACCTACAGTTTAGCTGCAAAAGTGAACTACTGTAGTGTTGCAATCCTGGGGAGAGTGTGCAGAAAATGTGCTGAACAACTGAAACAATCTTCAAGAAACCTGTTCATCAAACAGCATGAGAAATGGGAACTTGCAAGCTGGGCATTTTATGTACACCTATTGTGGGTTACATGCTTTTTTCCCCTTTTGCTGCTGGCTTCTCTAAATGCAAACAAAATGGCTCCATTCCTTTCATTTTTATAATATGCTTTAAAATGTTAAAAGAGTCTTTTTAAAAGAATGTAGCATTTGAGATAACATGGCTGTCAGCATTCATTTTTTTCCAACTCTTTTCAATCAGAATTGGCAATGGACGATATTATTTTGTCCTCTCAGAAATAGAAAAATTAAAGGATGGCCCAGAATTTTTGGGTGAAGGCCAATGGCACATTAATGGATTTAAAGTGCTCGACTAAAAATACTATAGAGGGGTGGGGGGCAGAGGAATGGCACATTTAAATATGTGGATTCCATTTCTGTTAGTTGAACTAATATTATAATAATAATAAAAAATAATAATTCCATGCTTTTCTCAATGTTTGCATTATAGTCATTGACTTAAAAATTTACAAGAACATTTTTTTTAAAAATCATGCACATATAAACCTATGTAGACAATTGAGTATATCAATGCACTTTTATTTTTTTAAAAAAAGAAATCATAGATGCATATGATAATGGTGTACACCAGAATGTATGACTAGCATATATAAAATAAACACAGCCTAGAAATGCTGTAAGTCATTAATCCATAACTGAACGCTCCCTTTTCAATTAAAGAAATTCCTTGAGGATTGAGTTGTTCTCTAGTAATAATAATAATAATAATAATAACAACAACAACAACAATAACAACAATAGCAGCAACAACAACAATAATAGTAAAGTTGGAAGGGACTTTGGAGGTCATCTAGTCCAACCCCCTGCTCAGGCAGGAAACCCTATACCATTTCGGACAAATGGCTGTCCAGTCTCTTCTTAAAAACTTCCAGTGTTGGAGCATTCACCGCTTCTGGAGGCAGGCTGTTCCACTGATTAATTGTTCTAATTGTCAGGAAATTTCTCCTTAGTTCTCTCCTTGATTAGTTTCCACCCATTGCTTCTTGTCCTGCCTTCAGGAGCTTTGGAAAATAGCTTGACTCCCTCTTCTTTGTGGCAGCCCCTGAGATATTGGAACAATGCTATCATGTCCCCCCTCGTCCTTCTCTTCATTAAACTAGACATACCCAATTCCAGCAGCTGTTCCTTATATGGTTTAGCTTCCAGTCCCCTAATCAGCTTTGTTGCTCTTCTCTGTACTCTTTCTAGAGTTTCAACATCTTTTTTACATCGTGGTGACCAAAACTGGATGCAGTATTCCAAGTGTGGCCTTACCAAGTCATTGTAAAGTAGTATTAACACTTCATGTGATCTTGATTCTATCCCTCTGTTAATGCAGCCCAGCACTATGTTGGCTTTTTTGGCAGCTGCAGCACATTGCTGGCTCATATTTAGGTGATTGTCCACTAGGACTCCGAGGTCCCTCTCACAGTTACTACTATTGAGCAAGGTACTCCCTATACTATACCTGGGCATTTGGTTTTTCTTGCCTAAATGTAAAACCTTGCTTTTTTCAACATTGAATTTCATTTTGTTAGATAGTGCCAAGTGTTCAGGTCTGTCCAGATCCTCCTGTATCTTAAGAATGTCTTCTGGAGTGTTGACTATTCCTGCCACCTTGGTGTTGTCTGCAAATTTGATGAGTTCCCCATCTATCCCCTCGTCCAAATCAAGTATGTTGTCTCAAGCCTTGAAATAAGGCAGCTGTTGAGGCCAATTACATTTTTGATACATGTAATATGCATGTAGTATGATCTTTCCGGATGTACATTTCTCATTATTTTCTATTAAACCATAAGCCACTTAGAGTCAAGGTGGTGATCATGGTAATGCTATACACAGCATTAATGCCTGTACCAAAAAGTAACACTTTGTGCTACCTTAGTCACCATTGTGATTTCAGTGATGCCTCTGCTACTACTACTGCCAAGAGAACCAAAGAAAAGATGCAGATGCTTTAAATGATACATGTTTACACACTCTTATATTCTAAAGCACATTTTGGAATGGAATCCAAGTGTTTTGCAACTAACATGTTCTAGCTGGTCATTAAATTCAGTACAGTCTACCTCACAAAAACTGTTCTTTTGATGGAAATTTGGAAAATGCAAATTGTCAATAAATTCTTCCACAAACCATCAACTTCTAATATTAAAGGAACAAGGTTTACTAAACTCCAAGTGTGATAATGGAAATATGCAGTGAAAATAGTTCAAAAATGTCAGTCAATGTCTTCCTAACATGGATTGATCATTTAAATCCACAAGCTATCAGTGCCTTGTCACTCTCATTCTGCTTTTAGGCATAGTTCAATGTGTAGATCTTTATCTTAGAAGCACTGGAGTATTTGCAGCCATAATATCTGAAAGAGGATCTCCTTTTATATCTATTCACTGCTTAATTTTGGCTGTTCTACCACATAAAGCTTTATTATTTGGGGCTCAAGTTTCTTCAGCATCACATTCATATTTCAATCTCTCATTTCAATTGTAATTACACTGAAGTAATGATTCTCCATGTATCACAGTGTTGCTCAACCTTGACAATTTTAAGGCATGTGGACTTCAACTCCCAGAATTCCACAGCCAGCATTGTCCACATGCCTTAAAATTGTCAGGGTTGAGAAACACTGAATTGTATCATTTGGAATGGAGGCAAGGAGGACAGATTTTGAAATATAGAAATATGTTATTTTGACAAAACCATGTCTTACTGTGGATGCATAGGTAGATCTGTTTATTTTTCTTTTCTTGTGCTATTACTGCACATCATTTAAAAAAAAAAAACCTAGAAAGCCTCATTCCAAAGGTGAACTAATAAGAAGTAGATAAGAAATAAATATAAACTTTTAAGTGAATAGACATAAAATCTATTGGATTGCCACCTTCATAATCAATGAGAAAAAGTTTACTTGCAGAGTGATTTTCATCACTGTCCTCCCCCTTATGCCTTCCAAAGCTCTCCAAACTTGCCTTTTTCTGAGGTTGAGAAATCTTAACGTCAGAAATCTCCAAAAGGGGAATTACTTAAGATCAGTATGTCCTCCTGGTTCTCTGCTTCTGAATGCCAAATGATAGTATAAATAATAGAACTAGACCATCCAATTTATTTTCCCCCACAGTACTCAATAGGAAGGTTGGGATTTTTTTGTTAAGACCTGCTCTTTCCTATTTCTGTTCTGTCCTTCTGTAGTTGGCAAAGCTTTAGGGCTTGTCAGAATGTTCTGACTTCAGCACCATCTGGCAAGAGTTTTGAGATGGTTTTATCAAAATATGGAACACTTATAATAAAACACACACAACTGCTACAATGCAATTTAATGTTGCAACTCATGACTTTATAGCAACAATCAGAATAAGAAACAGGGTTGAAATCCATAAACTTGTAATACTGGTTATAGAGCCACGCTGATTGAATTATTGGCATCTTGGATGAAACAAAACAAAACAAAACTTGGAACTCTGGATGCAGCACATGATAGTTCATTAAAATATTCTAGCCTGGAGAACCACAGAATGATAACAGTGCTCAGAGATGTCAGACTGAGATCAGGAGGATTGATCCCAAAATGAACCAATTTATTTTCAGCATAATGGAAAACCAATTGATACATTTCTGAGATAATTGGATGCTCTTGGGAAAAGGAAAAAATCAAAGCCATTTCCTCTTGGTTTATACAGGAGTAAAAATAGCCAGAGTAGTAGCAAATTATAGAAGTGGGACATCTGTTTTCTTCTTTCTATATAGTTCAGCAGAACAGGCCTGGTAATATAGCAAAGAAAGAAAGAAGTGTTCCATTTGTGCATTGTGTGCTACAAGTGAAACTTGTAAGTCAACAGAAGTGGAGAAGTGCTTAGGTGACTGGCGGTCAAGGATGATACTCTGGGGATTGGGAGGATAGAGAAAATCCAGTTACTTTTTTCTAAGCTCATATATTAGGAATTGTTTATACCTACTTCTTGGAGAAACAAATCCTGCTTCTCTTGCTTAATATGACATTTTAAAGTAGATTTCCTGAGTCCAGGTTTGTGCACAGTTGGCTTGTTTTTCTGCTAGAAATTCAATATCTACCCACCAGAGCCTGACACAGAATGGTAGCTTATAATTGAAATGCTACTGTAGTTACTTACTGAACTACTCAAAGGCCATTTCATGTTCAAGTGACTAATCACTAATTCTAACACAATTGAAATGTTTGTGCTTAGCTGCTCTACTGCAAGACATGAGTGATCTATCAGTCTATATCTATCAACCTCTACACCAGCCCCTACTACTGAGTTTTTATGACTTCTACAAGATAATTGTGACATGAAGGATTTTTTTCAGAAACAGAAGTGAGAACTGCATCAGGAATTTAATTGTCTCCAGAGAAAATTTCACAATGCATAATTATGTGATTGTTTGCCTCTAAGATCCTTTGTGCTGATGAAAACATCACATAGATGTTTGTTTCAATTTTTTCAACCCTTCCCCACTGTTTTATTTCCCCAATATAACTATTTGCATTTTAAAGATTATACAAAAAGTACTATGCATCTTCATGCCCATTTCACCTCTATGCATTTTTGAATATAGTTATAAACATTATTGAAGCATTTTGTTAATACAAGGCATTTTCCTGTACATGAACATTGATTTTGAGCACACATTTCCCCTAATGCATTCATTTCCCATACATTCATACTTATAAACTCTCCTTCAGAACAGAGTATTAAAATAGAAATATATTTTGGTTGCATCTTAATTTAGAACATACTGTAAATTTTAAGTCTGTTTCTCTTAAAATGTGAATTAGCCTCCCTATACCTCTATGTGAAAATATGGAGATTGGAAATGGAGACAAAAATGCTTTAATTTAGGAAAATCTTTGATGAAATATTTTAGCCAGATGTTTGATGGAATGCAAACATCACCAAACAGAATCATCAGTCATAACAGGTATTGTATTATCAGATGCTTTCTGTATGGAAGAAATTAGAACAGATCCTAGCTCAGATATTGAAGTATGATGGAGAATGCATTTATGCATCACAGAAGAAAATACAAATAATCCTTGACTTACAACAATTCGTTTAGTGTGTGTGTGTGTGCGCGCGCGCATGCGTACATGTATTTATATGTAGACATACTAATCAAAGACTGCAGTAAAGTTTGCCTGCCTATCTATTTCCAGCTTTCACCTGAACACACCACTAGATTGATCATCTATAGTCAGGATCTATATTACAGATACGTTTGTTCTGACCTGCATTACAAATTTCTCAGCTAATGGAATTTAGGCAAACATTCAGGAGATTGAACTATCTACCCAGAAAGATTAACAAACAAATCAATAAAGTGAAATTTATTTCCAGAAAGGATCTATTAAAAATCCGATAACAAAAATAGAACAACAGCAACAGGACTGGCTGTCACCTATACTCAAGCCAGTAAAATATAATATTAGTAAACAGCAACTTGTATCATACAATAACATTGCACTTTCTCAGGCAGTGGGTGGCAGGCCTATACTTGCATACAGATGAGCTGATTTGAAGCATATTCTCACAAATAGCTAGATAAACAAGACAATGATGCCAACAAAGGAATCATGTCCTGTAACAAACCCAGATACGTATTCTGCTCCTACATAATTAAAACACTAGCATTTTGATAGGCCACTATAATGTCATATAATTAGAGACAAATTCTAACACCATCATCTGCTAACGACGTCTCTCTGGTAGGACAAACAGGTCAGACTTTCTGCAAAAGGATTAATGGACACAAAGCAAGGACAAACTAATAGCAAAATATTTTAATCTCCCAGAATACTTCACTATAGATTTCAAAGTAGCCATTCTAGATAAAGAAATTTTACAAGCACAATTGAGAAAGACTGCTGAACTCACATACATCAAACTCACAGACAAAAAAATCTCAGTGGTTCTTAATAAACACAATGGGGTTTCAACAAATTATAATTATTAATTGATAAGTTACTTGTAATCAGTTTCACATCTCACCTGCATCCTGTCTTCCCCTCCTTTCCCTTTCTGTCCTCCCCCAGTTTAAAATCTGTTATGTTTAGCCATGCCATGCATCTGATGAAGTGAGTTGTAGTTGTTGAAAGGTTTTAATGAAACATGTTAGTCTGAAAAAGAATTATCAAACTTCTTGTGCTCTTCAGTTAAAAAAAAAAGCCTACCCCATAATTTAAACCCTTTATATTATCCTAGCCTGGATAAGGTGAAAACTGCAAAGGATGATGAAACTTCCTCTTGACACTTCAAAGAACTGTTCTCTTATAAAAATGAGATTTAAAATTAAAGCAAATATCATTTTTCTGTGCCCATCTTTTCTTTCCTTTTATTGTAATGTTTCAAATTTGTGTTGTTTCAATGCAGATTTCATTGCAGCAATATTTATGTAATATGATTAAAAATATGAACATTCTACTATTTAGAAAGCATAAAGTATTGAAGATAAAAAGAAATAAAAATTCTATCAGTATTAATTGCAATTTAGTATATTAATACTATGGACATAGGATTATTTAACTTTTCATCCAGTTAAGTATAATATAGAAAAAGAACCAACTGAATTAACATCAAACTTTATTTTGGTCATTGACCAATAAAAGTACATTCATATAACAAACAACACAAAACTATCCCCTTACAATAACTATTGGCAACAGTTTATGGATGAAGCTTACACATAATGTATCAAATCTCATACTTTTGGAGAAATTAATGACCATGCTGAAATAACTGTTAATAATTGTCATTATTATTATAGCTCATCACACAATCAGGCAGATATTTAGATTGGATTTGGTATTTTTATCTGCTTATTGAGTCCTCCCCAAGGATCTGGGATAGACAGATATAGATGTTTCATGGTGACTCAGATATCATCACAGCATGTAAGATTGAATTATGTTGCATAGTCAGCCAGATGTTAAAATGCATTTGGCATTTTTGTCTACCTATCGAGTCCTTTCCAAGGACCTGGGATAGGCAGATCTGGATATTTGATGGTGTTACAGATACCATCACAGGATGGAAGCTGTTCTGAGTAAAGCTGCCTTTTGCAACTGACTGATGGTGAGTTTGTCAGTGTTGATGTCAGTCCAAGTAGAGCTCCAGTTGTTTTGGGATTGCACCCAAAGTACCTATTACAATTGATACTACCTTTGATTGCTTTTGCCACAGTCATTCTATTTCTATTTGTAGGTCTTTGTATTTTGTTATCTTCTCCAGTTCTTTCTCTTCTATTCTGCTGTCTCCAGGCACATCCACTATCCAGACTTTTTTTGTCTTTCTTATCGACAATTGTTAAATCCAGAGTGCTAAGTGACAATTATTGTCTGTTGAATTCTAGTGTCCCAGGGAAATTTAACTTCTTTATTTTCTATGACTTTGCTTGCTGGCAAATGATATTTCTTCCAACGCACCTTGTAATGCCATTGTTTGCCGTTATTGGAAGTCAGTTTGAGTGATCTTCCTGTAGCAGCTTACCAGGTGGTCCACTGTTTCTTCATCTTCTTTGCATAGGTGGCACCTATTGCTGTTGCTGTCTTCTCAGTCCTGGTTTTGTATGCATTTGTCCTTAAGGCTTGGTCTTATGCAACCAGAATTAGTCCCTTGGTCTCTTTCTTCAACTTTCCTTCTCTTAGCCATTGCCAGGTCTTGTTGTTATTTGCTTTTCTTGCTATTTTTTTAATGTACTGGCCATCTAGTGATTTGTCTTCCATTATGTTTTTTTCATTTGGCCTTTCTTGTGCGTCAGGTTGGTCTCTCCAGTAGTCAATAAGCCTTCCTGGTGTGCCAATTTCAGTGCATCTTCTTTATTGACTTTCAGATATTCTTTCAAAGCCATTTTTTTCTTCTTCAACATGCCATGTAGTTGCAATATTCCATAGAGTCTGTCAATGTTGCTATGAGATAAAGGGCATGACTTACTGTCATTATTTTTTTGGTCTTCCTATCCATTTCTTGAGTCCAGTCCACTATTCCAGCTGTGTGTCTAATGACTGGAATAGCCCAGGTGTTGATTGCCTTGATGGTATTTCCTCCACTGAGTTTGGACTTTAAGATCTTCTTCATTCTCTTGATGTATTCACCTCTAATCTTGTGCTTGATGTTGTCAGCTTGAAGGATATCCAGGTATTTGTAGTAATCCAGACTCTTAATGTTATTTTTGTGGGCATCTTGATTCCTTCAGTTTTCACTATTTTTTCTTGTTTAATAGTGAGTTGCACTATCTTGGCTATACAGTATACACAGACAGTGTTGAGCAGCAATTCTATTTCAGATGGTGTTTTTCCATACAGCTTCATGTCCATGTAAAGGAAGTAAGTTAGTCTGGCAGATGTTTTTGATATTTGATAGCCACGGCCTGAATTATTCAGTATTTTTTTTATAAATATTTTATTCTGTAATCTAAGTTGTTCAGTATTGTTGACAGAGGAAACAGTGTAATGACAAATAGTACTGGTGATAGTGAATCTCCTTGAAATATTCCTCTCTAATGTTAACTTCTCCCAGTCTCTCACCATTGACCTGCAACTGTGTCTTCCATTGTGCCATCAATCTTTGTACAAAATTTCTGATGTTTCTATTGACTCCTTTTATTTCTAGCACTAGTTTTCCAAAATAATTTTGTCAATTAGGAGTTGATCTTTTGTTTCTCCGCTATTACTGCTCAGGTGGAAAGAGATTGTTTTCAATTAGATGCTGTTGGACTGCATCAGCTACCAAATGAGAAGCACTGGGGTAACATGAAAAAAATGCTAGCCAAAGCAACAGAGAATCAAAAAAAACAAGGGGACAAGAAGTGAGCTCCCCAGGGGATGTTCCGTGTAGGAGATAAAATGTATGCATCTACAATTTGAAAATTGTTGGTAAGCAAGTAATTGGTTTGTAGTTGCCTAGTGCTGCCCCTTTTTCTGGTTCTTTCATTATCAGGTAGGTTTTCCCAGATGTTATCCACTCTTCAATTTCACCTTCTTGTGGTATGTTGTTAAATTGCTTGGCAACGAGTGGGTATAGACCAGTTTCAACCAAAACCCATGCAGTTCATTTTCACCTGGTGCTGGCCAATTTGATCTTCCTTGCTCTTTTCTCTACCATTTCTTCTGTAATTACTAGTTCTTACCTCTTTTAACCAAGCTGCATCCTTGTTGTATTTCTTTGGGTTATCCCATATCTGCATCCAGAACTGCACTGTTTCTTCCTTGGTAGGTACTGACTGATTCACTGCAGCTTCTCTATTGATGGATTGGTACAAATGTTTCTGATTGGATTGAAATTGGAGGTTCTGCCTATAATTTGCAATTCAAGTTTCATAACTGCTGATCTTCTTGGCTATAGCTTGTATTTGCTGCTTTATTGTTTTCAGAGTTTCCTTGATCTTTCTTGTTTCTAAGTGATATTTCTTGATTAGGTATTTTTAGTGTTCTCATTCTTCAGCTTCTTTTCTTTCATCTGGTCTACCTTGCTTGTGTCTGATCTCAACTTGCTGATCTTATTTTCCAGTCTAATCTTCCATTTTTTGGTTCACTGTTTGGCTTTTTTTCTTCTTCTTTGTTGATTTTGCATCCCATTGTGCTATACATTCATTGGTTTGTTTTCTGCAGTGAGTTGGTGCTTATACTTGATATTGCAGTATTTTAATGCTTATGCTACTGTTTCTTTGGAACACATTTCAATGCAGGCAGCCTTATTCTGTGTATTTGTGGTGGGTAAACACCTTTTCTTCCAGTAGTTCTGCAGCTGCTGGTCCTGCTCAGCCAACAATCCTGAGTCCTATAGCCCATTTTTCACCATATATCCAGGAACTCCGACATCTAGTGCAGACCTTGTTAACCTGGGTGACATCCGAGCCAGTATGGCGTTCTAAAATCTATGTCTCACCATATTTTTTATGGGACAGACACTTTGTGTCTGACTCCTCTGATGACCTGTCCAGTATGGTAGAACCTCTGGCATAGCTCTCATCTTCCTCAGAGCACACAAGCCCCACAACCATGTCAAGGTAGTGCCTCAATGAGGGATTACTATTACTACTGCTACTACTACTACTACTACTACTACTACTACTACTACTACTACTATTATCTTAAATTCATAGTCTGGGACTGGTAAAAACTTAACAGTTCAAGTCCTAACCATAAGAGCTATTAAAGTAATATCTGAGTATATTATTATTTAATATTTAATCTTCAATTTGATTCACAATCTGGAACTGATAAAACGTAGCAGTTCGAGTCCTATTATTATTAATATTAGCCACCCTACTCGCCATAGGGCTACTCTACATGGGCATGCTAGGGAGACAATATTTGAACTCGATCAGAAATAGGCCTATATATGCAAACACAGACAGAGAAGGTGTGAAATGAATATTCCATCTTAATCAATTAATATTTATGTGCAAGTTTTCTGTGTCTCAATAAATCTAAAGGCAGGTTGAAATGCAGAGGCATATAGCTGCCAAAGGTTCATCCTTGACAGTTATTTTATGAATTAAATAATTGGTATGGTCCCAGAATAAAGTCTGTAATTTATTATTATAGTTCTTATTCCATCCATAAGTGATTCAGCACCAAAATTCAAATTGAGAACTGCTTGCAATTGCAAAATTTTTTTTGAAATCTTTAATGAGAAAGAAGGAACTAATTCCAAGAGGAACGGGAGAGTTGGCTGTAACTAAGCACCTGAGTTTTGGATAGAAATAATTTAATGGGTACTTATTAACTATCATATATTAAACATGAATTTCTATGACATACATAAAACAAACATATAGTTGTTAGTGGTATCTAATGGAGAATCATTCAAAATTAATCCAAAGTAAAACTGGAGCCTGCATTTTAACCACCTGTTACCATAAGTCAGAAACTGAGTTTTTCTCATCCATTTTAGAACACGTAGAAAATATAGATAGTAATACCATAATAACAACAGTCCACAATTTTAACCCAAATACCTTTATGTAATGGATCAAAACCATATACCGTAAATGCCGGCGTATAAGACGACTTCCGCGAGCGCTGAAATCGGCGCCAAAGACGGGGGTCATCTTATACGCCGAGTTGTCTTATACGCCGGAAATACTGGTAGTTTCCGTCGTATAAGACGACATTCTAGGAATGCGGCCCGGCTATAAAGACGGGGGTCGTCTTATACGCCGGGTCGCCTTGTACGCCGGCATTTACGGTAACTAAATAATGAACATGGTTTAACTGCAAGAGTGCTAAGGTTGCTTTGAAACTGGAATTATATGTCTATACTATACTTGTACAAGAGAGATATTAAAATAATTTAACAGAACAATTAACATTAATAATTTAAATCTACAGTAAAAATCTTAAAGTATGTGTTTCAGCCCATTTTTAGAAAGCCAGAAAATAAAATAGACCATTTAAATCAACAGGAAAGATTCCCAATTTGCATACTTTGTCCTCTGGGAAAAATTAAACTGACCCTTCAGTCAGTATAGGAAGTTTTCTCTTGTAGAATAACAATCAGACAGGACTTTTATGTTTATAGTCTAAATGTTATCACTAGCAAATTATTTTTAGATTTAGGTCACTTTGAAACTGTATGAGTCATCTACTCTCCTTCAAAATAATTTATTATTTATACCGCAAATACATATTTCATGAAATGGACTATTTCCACACTCTAAAGGTTTATATGGAACAAAAATCTAACCCTACAAATGTATGTGATAAGGTGAAATGGGCCTGAATCAAGCATCTTCTCATTTTACATCTATCTCTTTTATTCCCATAGCGTTTATCCTTCTACTGCTACTTCTTTCTATTTCTCCTTAATTCATTATAACACAGGGTTTAAATTTGTAGCTTGCAACTTGTGTAACTGGGTGCCCATTCGTTCATTGACATGAGCTACTAAAATAAAAGTTAAGAATTTCCCCATTAAGGTGACAGTTAAAGAAAAGAAAATATCTTACCTGAAAAAAGACCCAACTACATGCATTTTTCATATGCTATATAAACTGAAGCAATTATAGAAATAATCAGAGTAGAAATGCTACATTTTTAGCATGACTAAGATACTGCTGAGAGCCAGTTTGGTATAACAGTTAAGGCGCCAGGCTAGAAACTGGGAGACTCTGAGTTCTAGTCCATCCTTAGATATGAAGCCAGCTGGATGAGTTTGGGCTAGTCATTCATTTTCCCGTCCCTAGGAGGGAAGCAATGGCAAACTACTTCTGAAAAGCATGCCAGGAAAATTACAAGAATTTGCCTAGGGAGTTAACATTAACTCAGGGGCACCCCCCCACACACACACATGCACTATGTTACTGCTTGAGATGGATAAAACTGTCAATGGTTCACCCATTCGCCTTTAGTCCCTACCAAATTTCTCATTTAATCAATCAGACAGCATTGTCAAACCCAGTCTGTTTAAAATGTTGACATTTTTCCTGTGTATTTCTCCTACTATGCTTCTTTTTGTAGACATATTAACCTAACATACTTTCCCTATCTGGGCCATCTTGTACCCATTTTCTGGCAGGACAATGGGGTTTTGGAAAAGTACAATGTATATATGAAACTTGTCCCCCACCTTTGTACTTTCTTAATCTGCCATGCAAACATGAATTACTGATCAGTAACTACAAGTCATCTACTCTTTGGCTTAGTTGGTCAGCCCTTCAAACAGAGGGGTTTCTCATATTTGGCACTGAAAGTTTTGTTTGTGGCCTGAGATGCACTATATTTATAATATTTTTGGTTGGTTAATGGCATATAATAATTTGTTGATATTAGCTGAAGGGATAGGTTATGTTTTGTCATGTATCTTTTATACATGATCTAGGCTGGATTTTTAAACTAAAAAAAGTTTAATATATCTAGCCAGCATCTTGTTTTTTTTTTTTTTTTTTTTTTTACCAAATACCCCTTCCTCAAAACTAATTAATTTGATCACAGAAATAGATCTACAAACTACAAGTTGTTCACCATCAATGTACACTAGTTTCTACTGGCCAGCCTTAAAATTATATAACTCTCGTGCTGTTATTTTAAACAAAGCCTAGCAAAGGAAAAATTAAGATCCATGCAGAAACTTAACAATGTATATATGTATATGAGAGTAAGTCAGAGCTAAGCCACATCCTTCACTTGTTAAGTTCCCCATCAATATTAGACTAACTAATTCCTCTAATTTAACTTTAGGAAAAATAGGTTGGTTTTGGATCCCATCTATTGGGATTTTAAAGACTATTCATAATTGCATCATAAACCATAGCTTTGTTTTTCACAGCAGACATGCTGACTGAGCTCAGAGTCTTATGCATTTGTGGAAATATAAGCTGAAGAATTTTTACTAATTCCTAGGGATAACAATTTTGCAAATTTCCCATCTGGTCCTCTGAATCTTTTCTATTCGTGCAGTTGATTATGTTTTTCAACAAGGTACTTACCCGACATTTCCTAATGGCAGATATACCATTGTGCCTTGAGTAATGTGACATAAAATCCAAGAGCATAGGCTGGGAATGGGAAGGCCTGTCACAGCAAGTAGAGAGAGAAGAACAAGAAGAATTGTTTTTCATGGGAGTATGGCACACCTTATAAAATATTAAATAGTGATTTAATCAGCAGTGAGATATGTAAGTTTTCTTAATTAGAATTACATATTATTATTTGACTTTAAAGCACCCAATGAAATATTAAAGCAATCTTAGAGGATATGTAATCAGTGAGGAATAATATGTTGGAAAATGAGTCTGATGTTGTAATTGGTGTACGCAATTAAAATGAATTAATTTGAGTTAGGACATATGCATACAAATATAAAATCAACCAATGTTCAATATTAAACTCATAATTATAAGGGCTGTCGAAGAGGGAGCAAAGCTGTTTTTAACAGTAAATTTCATGTTCAAACCTGAAGGTCTTCGCATGCAGAATGTGAGGCTCTGTGTCTCTCAGAATATGAACTAGAGATGACATTAAATCATTACTTGGAAAAATAGTGGAAAGGAAAAGGGATATTTGGTTTCTCAGAAGTAGGATAGTGGGTTAAAAATGGAAAAGGACAACCTTTGCTAATTTCCTTCCTCCTTGCAAAAATGATGTTTGAAGTAGGAGGACAATCTGAGTTAGATTAAAATATATATGAAATGGCCAAGAGTATCTTTTTTGAAGTGGACTTTTTTCTAGGTACCTTTGACTTTGACTAGGGCTCATCCAGCAAATGTGTGTATTTGTAATGTAGTAAAAATGTGTACTAAAAGACTGGTAAATCAGAAATCATTGTCTAAGAGCAAAATTGAAAATAGAACAGACTTAACCTGGTTTTACTTAGACAAGGCATAAGAAATATTTGTCTTGCATGACTGCCATTGTGTTATAGTATTTAAGTTATTGGAGAAATTCAGGTTCAAATCCATTTTAGGCATAGAAACTCATTAGATGTCTTCAGATGTCAATCTCACAGGATTGTTATTGGAGATAAAATCAGAGATGGGAACGAGATTGTCAATGCTGCAAATACTGTATATTCTTGCTTTGACAAAATATGCAAAAATGTCTGGTATTTTTAGAGTTAATGCAGAGCAGAAGAGGGAGGAGGGAAAAGCTTGCAAAAACAGAAAGGAAGGGAACCTTTGCCCTTTACACTAATTGGTGAACGTAAATCATGACCGCAAAATAGGGAGTGGAAATGCTAGCAAAATAACTGCTCGGTGAGTGGGGATTTTAGATCTTAGCATATCTTCATTATGCCGTGCCGACATTTTGTAACATAATAAATGACTTTTAGGAAAATCAATGCCTGGAAGTTCTTTGAAGTGTTTCATTAGCCGGAACCATAACATCATGCTAAGATCTCAATCCTTTCCAAATGACCTGGGGTCCTGAACTCCATCCACTGCCTCTAACCTTGAGAAGAGCTGGTAAAGATCCAGGGGAAGAAAATCTATCATGAGAACAGGGAGTTTGCTTGAAGACCCAGCAGCTACTGATAACCCAGAGTGGGAAGCAACAGACAGCATGCTGTGGGAAGATGAATTCTGGCAGACCTCCCAGCTGGGAGCAAAGACTTCAAAAGCAGATTGGTACAGAGCTAACGAATGGCCTGCTACTCAAACTTTGGGTGAGTTACTGGAAAGATTTCAAACCCCAGATGTGAAAAGCAGAAATCAATTCCTGCAGAGATAAGCCTACAGCCCCTCCCTCATAGATCAGACCCTGGGTTCCCCAACCAGGGACTGCAGTCCTGAAGACAGAGGGAATCCAGACTGAGGCCTCTGCAGCAATGGGCAGATTAGCATCCCCCACAGATAGATGATCAGCAGCAACTGAGCATATCACATCTAATAGAGGGCTCCCCAAAGAACATTCCAAGTTGGGGAAAAGATTTATTTGTCAATTAAGTATTTATGCCTCAAATTTCCCAGCAAGAATTTGGGACCAAAATTCTTGGGGCCTTTCCCCATAGTAAGGATCATCAACCTGGTCACTGTAGAACTAAAACTCCCTAGACCTTTAGGGAAAATTCATCCAGTTTTCCATTGTAGTTTGTTGAAACCTTATTGGGGCTCCACTTTAAGACCTCCTCCAAAGAAGGCACCTGGGCCCCTCGTAGTTGCGGGACAGACCCACTATGAAGTGAAATGTATTCTTGACTCTAGAATCTTTAAAGGGAAATTGCAGTACCTAGTACAATGGAAGGGATATCCATTGTCTGAAGCCACCTGGGTAAAATCCAGTGAAGTGAAAGCTGACAGATTGGTCAAAAGATTTCATGTGAAACATCCCAACAAACTGAAAACTAGTCATTAACATATGCTTTTGTTTATATTACAGGATCTGTTCTTCTTGTAAGGGGGGGCCAGATGTCAACGCTGCAAATACTGTATATTCTTGCTTTGACAAAATATGCAAAACTGTCTGGTATTTTTAGAGTTAATGCAGAGCAGAGGAGGGAGGAGGAAAAAGCCTGCAAAAACAGAAAGAAAGGGAACCTTTGCCCTTTACATTAATTGGTGAACATAAATCATGACAGCAAAATAGGGAGTGGAAATGCTAGCAAAATAACTGCTTGATGAGTGGGGATTTTAGATCTTAGCATACCTTCATTATGCTGTGCTGACATTTTGTAACATAATAAATGACTTTTAGGAAAATCAATGCCTGGAAGTTCTTTGAAGTGTTTCATTAGCTGGAACCATAACAGAGATTTATATCGTTTTGAGCTTGATGGGACATACATCTAACAAATAAATTCAATAGATCACATGATCAATCTCTGATTCCTTCAGTTTGAAAATCGCAGGGAAAAGGACCATCAAAAGTTTCCTACTAAGAATTTTAAGAACTGGTAAAAATCATTATAGACAGTATAATGGTATAGATAGTTTTCAACATGACCATGACTGGAACTAAAACCTTGGTTTTTAAAGCCATCATTGAGACTCTATCTGACTCTTCATTCAGAATCAGCATTGAGTTGTTAAGCAGACAGAGCTAAAGAGCTGGCTGCCAAAATATTTCAGAACTGGCAGTTCTTCATTCTCAAATGTTCTTGCAGCCTGCCAAATGATTTCAATTAATCTCTATGCATAATAAAATACCATATTTCATAGTGTTGAAAGAAAAATCTTCATTAGGGTCCAGTCCAAGCTGGGAATAAACAAAATGGAGACTGCTTTAGAAAGAAGGTTGTAATTTATTGAAGAGCAGAACCAGACAGAAGCGTGGCAGGGAGTGGTAGGTTTTTATACCTTCTTGAGCTTTTGTTTGGAGTTGTTCCTGTGGCATGAACTTTGGCCTGAGTCTGAATGTGCCTTTCTGGTATTCTGATGATGGTGGTAGGCTAATCCTAATATGTCCCAAAGATCATATCCTGCTTTCCTGGGACTGTGGCTGATGACTGTTGGATTTTTTTTGGTGTGAGGGATTGTTGATTCTAGGGATCTTTGTCTTTTTAATCACAGCTTCCTGGCTCCAATCTTTCTGACAAGATTATGATATCTGCATTTCTACAGAGCTGGTTTCTGATTGGGGGGAGGGAGACTTGGGACTATTAAGAAAAACTGCCTTTTTAAGATCCTTTGAGGAAATATAATATTCTGCCTTTTTAATATTTCCTTCTCTGGGGTGGAGGCTGACTTCCCACAATAGTGTTTTGTAAACGTTGTAAATAGTCACCCTCAAAACATTTATAAAAGGACCTGATAATCTATCTAGTTCACACACCTTTCCTGATTCAATCTTTTTATAGCTCCAAAATCTTACCTTATTGTTATAAATCCTTTCATAATCTCTGTTTTTATGTAATCCTTGATAAATTTTGTTTTTACATAATCATTTATTTTTGCTAAACATATGTTACCTCCTTTATATAAATTAGAATAATATTGATAAAATACTTTTTGTGCATTGTCCATTAATACAATATCTCTATTTATGATTTCAATATAATGCTCTTTTCTTTTTCTTTTCATGGTTTATATGCTAACTACTTCCCTAATTTATTTGCATATTCATTTTTTTGCTTTACATTGTTCATTTTTATTTCCATTTCTCCTATTTTTAATATAGATAACTATCATTGTAAAAGCTTAATTTGTTGAAAATATTTATCTTCTCTGAAAATTTAACTCTTCTTTAATCTTTATTTCATCCAAAATAACTTATGTTTTTACTGGCTCTTTTTTTTAAGTTCAGTATCATAATGCATAACATAATCTCTAAGAAAAGCTTTACTTGCATCCCAAAATATTCTTAAACAATGACCTTCCTAAATTATTTTCAAAAAAATATTTTAATTTCCTTTTACAATCCTCCACTATTTCCCCCCCCCCCCCAAATATCATATCCTACTAGGAGCAGAGGTTCTCTATCTGTCTGTTTGTCTGTCTGTCTGTCTGTCTGTCTCTCTCTCTCTCTCTCTCTCTCTCTCTCTCTCTCTGTATGTGTATGTGTGTGCTCATACATATATGCACACGTGTGCAAATGCATGCATGCTATTCAGAATCAAAGCAAAGAAAATGCCTCAGATTAACAATTGTACAGGTAGATACAAACAGTAATAGGACAGATCCACACTTTTTGCTTGGCCCAACATCAGTGTGAGCAGTTCACAATTTCCTTTTTGCAAAAATAGATGGTGTTGTCTTCCTTTTATTGCAAAATGTTTTGCAGCTTTGATTCAAAATTGTTGTTTTCCAACCCATCAGAGGTCTCAAGCCATTCAGAGCAGGTGGTCTCCAGCACTTCATTCTAGTCTAAAAATAGCTCCACTTTCAACTGCTTGCAAGCTCTTTATGCCCTCTTCCATCTAGCCTGGGAGAGAAGCAGCAAAGATATAGTGCAAAATAACCCATAGACAAAGAAGGAAAATTGAATAAACTCTTAATACTTTTTATAATCCTATTGCCTCTAGTGCTGAAGAGTCTGTGACATTGAATTTAAACTTTCAGCAGGCCCAGACTGGAATCCAAAGATACTGTTCTGTCTCTGATTGCCCATTCATATTCCTAAAGATTTTTTTCCATGTTTTCAAATTCTATAGCTAAGAACAATTTGGTATGTTAAGTGTTATCGAATTATGTTGTGCACTGCCCTAATATTCATTATCATTTCTGAGCCATTGTCTATCCACTGTAGGATGAAGACCTCTTCCACATGTTTCCAACCAATATGGTCCTGCGCTTTCTTTTGCCAATTGGGCCCACAGTACTTGCTGATGTCATCGATCCATTTTGTTTTAGGTCTCTAAAAAAATAAGTTTTTGCATTACAATGTGAGGATGGCTCTGTGTGTAGAACAAGAAGGAAATGTTAGAAATAATTGGAAAAATCTATTCAGAGCTATACAAAGATCAAAATCACTCAAAAGTGACAACACCCATGAAAGAGGAAATGCCAGATGTTCTAGGGAGGAAATATCAAGTGCCATAAAATCAATGAAAAATGGCAAAGCTTCAGGAAATGACTTGATATGGTTGAAATGTTGAAAGCATTTACACAAGCTACTAGCAAAACTATACTCCAGGTGCCTCAAAGAAGAAAAAATACCCGATGCATGGAAAAAGAAGAAGAAAGAGACACAAGATAATTTAAAGAAGGCCCAATAAGTCTTCTTTCAGTCATCTGCAAGGTTTTTAATAAGATAATAGCAAAAAGAATATTGAAAACATAAAATGATGTTTTATTTTATGGCACAGCCAAAGGAGCAGGCAGGGTTCAGAAGTGGTTATAGAACAATGGATCACTTCCAGGTTGTTCAGCAAGTCATTGAAAGGCACAATGAGTACATCATGCTTCTGTGCATGGCTTTCATTGACTGCAAAAAGGTGTTTGACTTAGTATTCCAGCAAGCAATAATTAAAGCAATGTTCAACCAAGATGTAGACACTGCTTATATAAACTTACTACAATGAATATTTGAAAAAATAACGACAATTTGTGTTAATGATCTTAAAGTGGAAATCAGCATAGAATGAGGTGTATGACAAGGTGATACAATATCACCTATCCTTTTCTCAGCCTGCCTTGAAGAAGTATTTTGCAATCTAGACTGGGCAAAAGATGGAATAAAAATCATGGGGCTTATTTAAATAAGATTTGCAGATGATGTTGTTCTTTTCTCACAAGACCCAGAAGAGCTACAAAGACATGTACAAGAGCTGCACAAAGCAGGAAAACCATTTGGCTTAAAAATAAACCTGAAAAGGGGCCAGGTTATGTTTAATAAATACACCAAAGAAAGAAAAAATATGTCTGCAGAAGAACTGGATGTAGTAGAACATTACATATAGCTTGGCCATTTCAATGGCAGGTGATACATTAAAGGAAATTGAATGATGTGTTAAATGTGGTTGGCAGGAATTCGGGAAGCTAAGTATAATTTTCAAAAACAACCTTCCTCTATGCCTGAAGAGAAAAGTTTTTGATCAATGTGTGCTACCTGCTCTAACATATGGCGGTGAAACATGAACACTAACTTCACAACTGATAAAGTTACAAGTTGTGCAAAGAGCCATGGAAAGATACATGCTTGGCATTACAAGATAAGATAGAAAGACCTGCACATGGATCAGAGAACAACCGAAAGCATACAATATCAAGAGAGTAAAAGAATTGAAATGGAAATGGGCTGGTCACATAGCAAGAAGAACTGATGGCAGTGGACTAAGGCAGTCATAGAATGGATCCCACCTGATAAAAAGCATCCACGAATTTTCATTTAATAGGTAACTCTTTCTAGAGATACAGTAAGTAGAATCTTTTAACAAGTCCTACAAAGAACTTGAAAATAGCAACTATCATTATTTACTGTACATTCTTATGGGAATCATCAACAATTCAAAAGGTATAATTTTGATTCTTGTCTAAATTATGATATCTAAAGCATCATTCTGTACTGTGGTTGTTATTTGCATATTTGGGTAAAGGATCTGTACCATTTAGAATTTGGTTGTATACTACTATTTCTCTGCTATCTTTACTCAGCTGCTAAAGTAGTTGGGAGATGACTCTGATGATGGGGAAAGGTCCTATGTATTTGGGTCCCAATTTCTTTGATGATTGTAAGGATTTTAGGTATTTAGGTTTTGGTTCGACTCTTTTTTTGTCTGCCTGCGTTTTGTTTGCTTGTCTAGCCTCATCTAGTGCTTTTCTAACAACCGGCCATGTATTTTGCAATTGTGTGATCCACTCTTTTAATGAGGGGATGGCAGGTTCAGTGGGTGATAGTTCTGGCATTGGATTAAAACTTTGTCCTGTGTCTACTTGGAATGGGGTGTAGCCTTTGCTGGAGTGGACAGCTTTAGTATAAGCAACTTCAGCAAACAGGAGTAGATCAGTCCAGTTGGTCTGTTGATAATTAATAAAGCACCTAATATATTGTTCAAATACTGAGTTCGAACGTTCCGTCCCACCATTCCTTTGTGGATGATGACTAGATAACAGCCCCTGGCTGGTCCCTAAAAGGGACAAAAATTCCTTCCAGAACTCTGAGGTAAACTGCACCCCCCCTGTCAGATATGATACACTGGGGTGCCCCATGTAAGCTATAGATGTGTTGAACAAACAGCTTTGTGAGTGTTTTTGCCATGGGGATCTTTGAGCAAGATATAAAATGTACTTGTTTAGAGAAGAGGTCTGTCACAACCCAGATAACTGTGTTTCCACTGCTTTCTGATAGCTCTACTATAAAATCCATGGAAATTTCTTTCCATGGCACTGAGGGGGTTGCCACTGGTTGTAGTAGTCCGGGAAATTTTCCTTGTAATCTCTTGGCTGATGCACATGTTAGGCAGTTGGACACATAGCTTTCAATGTCCTTTTTGATTGATGGCCACCAAAATTGTCTCGTTTTCCTGTATAACAGTACAGCCCTCACTGCCACATTACAAGCATCTGCTTGAATTACAAAGGGCTTGTCAGTGTCGGGATGTCACAGAACGGGTTTGGTGGAGAAAAGCCATTTCAGTCTCTCGAATGTGGCTTGTCATTCTACTGTCCATTTTAGTGGTTGGCTGGATTTTGGTTTGCCTTCCCCTCTGATCTTTAACAAGTTGGTGATGGGTAATGCAATTTGTGCAAATGAAGGGATGAATTGGTAATAGAAATGGACAAACCCCAGGAAGTTTTGTAATTGCTTTCTTATGCGGGGCGGTGCCCATTCTAATACTACCCTGACTTTCTCAGGGTCCATTTCTATGTTCTCAGGGGAGATGCAATATCCTAGGTAGTCTATTTTCTCTTTGTGAAATTCACATTTGGGCAGTTTAATATAGAGGTGCCTGCAGTTTGTTCAGGACTGCCCTAACCAATTTTACGTGCTCTTCCATGGTCTCTGTGAATATAGGGATATTGTCCAGTTAAACCAGCATGCCCTTGTACAGGTGCTCCCTTAGCACGTCATTTATCAGCTGCATGAAGACAGCTGGAATCCCTTGCAGTCGGAATGGTAAAACTTGGAACTGGTAACACCCCAGTGGGCAATTAAATGCGGTTTTCCATTTGTCTCTTTCCTTGATTCTGATTCGGTAATTCGCCTCCCTGAGGTCTAATTTAGTAAAAATCTTCCCTTTAGACAGATGGGATAGCATGTCCTTCATAAGGGGTAGTGGGTATGGGTTACTTTTGCTTATGGCGTTTGGAGCCCTATAGTCCATGCATAGATGAAGCGACCCATCTTTCTTTTCTCTGAACAGTACTGGAGTAGCCATTTTTGGTTTAGCTGGTTGGATGAACCCCCATTCTAGGTTTTTAATCTGTGAAGTTCTGCATTTCCTCTAATTCTTGGGGACTCATAGAATATAGTCTGGGTTTGGGGAGTTTTGCCCCTGGTCGGATCTCTATGGCACAGTCCATAGGCCGATGCGGTGGCAATTCATCTGACCTTTCCTCGCTGAACTCTTCAGTTAGGTCCCAGTATTCCTCGGGTATTTTGGGAAGTCCTTTTCACCCCCAACTGCTGCTTTCTCTATCGGGATTCCAGGCAGGGTTTTGTGATGGTATTCTGGTTGGTTCCCCTTTTGGGAATCTAAGCTTTGCTGTTCTCCAATCCACCATGAATTCCATTTGGCTAGCCACACCATGCCTAGGCTTATGGGGCACTCCATGCCCGGGGTCACTACAAACATTATAGTCTCTGTGTGATCCTCCAGGGTGAATTGGAGGGGCAGCGTTGCTAGTGTGGCTGGCATCCCCCCTGTTATGGACTCATCTAATTGACCGGTATGCCTAGATTCCTCACTAGCATTGGGCTGACAAGTCATCGGGTACAGCCAGAGTCAATTAGTGCCCTGACTTCTACAGCTTCGGGTATGGTGGGGGCTAGTATGGTTACTGTCCTGGTGAGAGGTATGATGGGTCCATTTACCAGGAGTTTGTCTTCGGAGTTGTCGTCAGATGAATTGGATGCTCCTGCTGTGTAGGCCAGAGTTCCCTTTCCTTGCTGGGCAGTTGCAGGGAACTCAACTGTCTCCATGCCTTTCATGGCCGACTCCTTTGGTTTGGAGGGTGACTTCCTAGATTTCCCACCCAGGGCTCAGTCTGCCTTCTCGACTGGAGTGCGTGAACGGCATTCCGCGGTACAATGCCCCTCTTTGCCACACTTGAAACAGCCGGTGATTCTTTTGGTGGCTGGCTGCTGCTTTGCAGTATCATGGGATGGCTCTGATGGCAATCTCCCCCATGGCCTCCCTCTGTGCTGTCTCTTGGCCAGGTCAATTTTGGCTTCTTCGGCTAGGATGTACCAATCCTGTAGCCGGTGGAGATCTCCTTGGGGAAGGCAAGCACCATAGAGATCATAGTTCAGGCCATCTTTGAAATGGCTGAGCAGGATGTCTTTGGGCCAGTTCAGCTTGCTAGCCAGGGTTCAAAACTCATGGGTATACTTGGCCATCGCTCATCTGCCCTGCTTCACTGTTTTTATTCTTTTGTGGGCTTTTTGGTCTACTAATGGGTCTTCGAACCTATGCCTGAGGGAGAACATGAACTGATTGAATTTCAAAAGTTCTGGTGTGTCAGCGTCATAGAAGTCCAAGACCCAGTCTGCTGCGATGCCATTTAGAGCTGCTTGCACAATTCGGATTCTGGCACGGTCGGTGGAGATGTCTTGGCCATACTTTTCCATATAGTTTAAAACCTGGGTTAGAAAGAACCCCAGGCATCATGGCTAACCCCAGAATTTCACATCAAGGGGCAGAAACTTTTAAATGGAGTGCTGCCTCTTCTTTCACTTTTGGCATCTCCCCTCTCGATGTGCAGCATCTGCTCATTGGGGAGTAGGGGCAGCAGTAGCAACTGCAGCTGGCTCAGCTGCCTCACTAGATGGTCCTGGGACTTCAGCCTCAGACTAATCCTCGGTGTTCTTTCCGCAACCCAGTCAGATGGTTCCGATGTAGGATTTGGGTTTCTCCTCCTTCAGGGAGTCTAGGGCTATCTTAGCCATGTCGATCGCCTGGTCCAGCAACTGGCTCAACTGCCCCGGATGGTCTTCCTCATCCTCGCTGAGGTGAAGGGACCTCTCTATCTCCTCCTTCCAGCTTGGTTGGTGGCTGCCTGGTCAGTGTATCATCTTCCTCATTTTTTCTCCCAGTCGTCCTTCTTCCCAATGCCTATTGACCAGCAAGGTTTGTGGCTGCGCACTTCCACTATATCTTCTTCTGATGAGTAGGAAGACTCAGAGCTGGATAGCTTGCAGAGTTCTGGCCAGCATGGGGGCTCCTCCTTTGTGGTGGATTCTTCTTTTCCTGCTCCGTTGTCTGACATGGTCTTGTGAAGTCCCCTGATAAGGGTTTTCCTTCCGGGCTGTCTATTACTGCAGATCCTGTCTAATGTCAAGGCCCACTTCAAAACCTCACCCTAAGAAAGTAGAACTCGTGGAAGCGATTTCTTCCAAAAGGAGCTTTTATTAGGAGAAGCTGATAGTAGGCATAATAGACAGGATCTGAGAGTTTCCTGCCAGATCGATAGGTAAAAAGTAGCCCAAGTATAACCCCATCCATAATTCATCCAGTCAATTCAAACAGGCCAATCCCAAGGTGTTAACTTTGTTGTGGGGAAAAGGAAACAACATCAGGCTGTTTCTGGGCTGCAGTGATGTTTAGGTGGCTCTTCGCATCTTCTCTTGCAAACGCAGAGATAAAGCAGCTGCTGGAAGTACATTCCATTCTTCTCCCCCCTTTACTAGCTGATAACAGGGGAGAGAAAATTCACAAAGGAAGAATGGAGAAAACAGCAAGGTGTTACATTGTAGTGATAGAGGAAACAAGGCAATAACCCTCAAGTGCTTCCCTCCTCCCCTCCAGGAGTATGGCAGAACCCAGGGAGAGAAGAGAATGCAATTTGGGTTTAGAGAGAAAAAAAAGAGAAAGGAAAGGCCCTTTAAAATATGGATTCTGACAGAGAGATTGAAAAAAAATACAAGGCAAGATATTATTATCTCTTGGAAGTAAGTAAGATTAGGAAAGAAGCAGTTGGGATGAAGAGATCTTTCAAGTACTGCAGGATGTTTTGCTTACAAATAGATAATTTAAATTGGTGTGCTTTTGGCAGAAGTTGAGTATTATCTATAAAAATTGACAAAACTCATTATGTATACGTATGTGTATGTCTATATATCAAACGTTGAGAAGGCACAAACAGCTGCGCAGGGTGGCAAAGCAAGCAATTTTTTTACCTCCTCCGCACCACAGGAATGGAAATTCTGAAAATTCAGGATGTTTACCGATGGAAAGGCAGGAGGGTACAGTGAGTAGAGAAAGGGGGACACAGCCCTTTGCAGGACCGAGGGAAGGACTGTGGACCAGCATGATTGAGATGGGATGCACGATGAGAGGATCGTTACCGGATGTGACTACATGGCAATCTGACGAGAACGCTGGGTGGAACACCAGGGGGAGGATCTGGCAACAATGCTCTGCAGCCGTGCGCAGAAGGAGGAATACAGCCGGCAGGCAGAATAGGCGGGGGAAGGGAAAATGTTAAAATGGAAACAAACACTGTCCAATATGGCACAATCAGGAATAGGACGGCTAACTGTGGGAGAGTGGAGGGTGGGTGGACACAGCTCAGGCTCTCCATGCTAGATCGCTAAACATCCATCTAGCTATATAAGTGGGTATCCCTAACCATCAATTACTACTCTGATGATGTCAACAGAGGATTGACGAAAGTTAAGTTGTAGTTATTAAAAAGATTTTTCTATCCCGGAGTTCAGTGGCTCAATTGTATTTTAACACACACACATGCAAACACACACACACACACACATACATGACCTTCTTTAGAAATCTGATATCCTAAGTAATCTAATTAGACACATAGACATTTCTCCAATTTAACAAATAACTTCTAGGATATTTCTAATAAGTATATTGTGCAGGAGAGTTCTTCTGAAAAAAAATCAGCATATCATCTAGGTATGCCATTATATATTTATCTAAAATATTGGAAAATATTTAATTAATGAATTTTGATAAACTACAAGGCATTACTGTGTATTTAGATTTGACATAAAGGGGTATAAAAATTTGTTAAATATCCATGGCTATCATTTAGATCAAGTTATAAGGGTCCTTTCAAGTTCAATTTAATACAAATGTGGGCTTCCAACAGATTTCAAACAAAGGTAATGGTAATGCCCCCTAATGGTTATGATGTGTAGAATATATAATCACTTACAAATTTCATGGAATTACTATGATTTACAAAAGCATGAATGTAGACCTGGAAATATACCTTTTCTTCAGACTGCCATCCAGAAATGGTTTTCAAATGACTAACTTATTAGCTAAGATAGGATATTGCTTTTTTGCTGGGATGTGGGGTCATGGTTTTACATTGATTAGAAAACAAAGTTTCCTATCCCTCCTAAAAAACATTAGCAAAATCTATGTACTTTTCTGACAAGGAAGAGGATTCAGGCAGTGATGTGGGAAAGAAAAGAAATACTCCTTGTTCCTAGTAAATATCCTGATTATGAGTTTATCTCCAATGCTATAGAAACATCTCAGGGAGCTGTGCTATAGAATGGCAATGTTTCGATATGATCATTTATTTTCCACCGCAGAGAAGTTGTACATTCCAAATAGGACCAGCTCAAAGAGATTGCTTATCAATTGTTTCAATTAGCAGAGGGTTCTCTAATAGCTGTGTGACAACTGAAACTAACTCACCCCAGTTTCATCTATGAAATTAGCTATTGTACCTGAATTCAAAAGCAGAAAAGAGTTGTGTTTCTGTACCAAATAGGGGTGTAAAGAGTAACAGGGACAATAAAATGCACTTGTTTGCAATTTGCCATCTGACCTCTGATCAAGACCTGCAGTGGGGAACTTTGCAGCTTGCAAAGGTTCCTGAATTGAAGGCTATGGAAAAATTCAGACATTTACTTATTAAGTGACCCACATATATACGATACTTTCCAGCTGACTCAGAGGAATTAATTTTTATTAGGGCAGGCCATGGATACGTATTCTGGTATCCCACAGTAAAACATTCTTCTTCCTATTTCTTTGTGGCATACCAGATTTTTTTTAAACTACTATTTGCATGGATTCTAATATGAGAAACGTACTTAGCTTCCAAGAATTTGACAGAGTCATTAAGTGAAGCAGCAAGCAGTTTATTGAAAAATATGTTCTTGCAAGAGCGGCTGACTAGCAAATAGGCACAACCAAAGACAGATCTCAGCAGCATTTTATTCCCTAAGCCTGAAGAGCAAGTGCCTGCCTTACAATCCCATGTAACAAGGACCACAAGGTTTACACCCTATCCAGAACCCTAATTCTTCTGCCTCTTCTAAATTAGTCTCCCTATTAACAATGTGTGTGTGCAATTTTGTCTAGCCCACCTGGTTTTCTTGGAACCCATTTCCATAAGCATAAGCAATTGTTTTCATTATTATATGCAAGCTTTTGTGGTTAAACTAGCTAGTCAGCTAGCTTGTTTTAAGACTGCAGACAGTTCCTGTTCTTTTAACCTTTGCTTTTTCTTGTTATTCCAAGCCACGTTCATTTTCCAAGTATTTGTTAAAGTTGGCCTGATGCACAAACATCTTTGTTTTCCACAATTTCCCTTTTCTTTTATAATAATAACAACAACAACAACAACAACAACAACAACAACGAGAAAGAACTGGAAAAGATAACAAAATACAAAGACCTACAAATAGAAATAGAAAGACTGTGGCAAAGGCAAGCAAAGGTAGTATCAATAATAATAGGCACCTTGGGTGCAATCCCAAAACAACTGGAACACCACTTGAACACCATTGGCATTGACAAATTCACCATTAGGCAATTGCAAAAGGTGGCCTTACTAGGAGCAGCTTCCATCCTGCGATGATATCTGTAATACCATCGAACATCCACATCTGCCTATCCCAGGTCCTTAGTAAGGACTCAATAGGTAGACAAAAATGCCAAATCCAGTCTGAACATCTGGCTGACTGTGCGATGATCAACAACAACAACAACAATAATAATAAAGTTGAAAGGGACCTTGGGGGTCATCTAGTCCAACCCCTGATCAGGCAGGAAACCTTATACCATTCCGGACAAATGGCTGTCCAGTCTCTTCTTAAAAACTTCCAGTGTTGGAGCATTCACCGCTTCTGGAGGCAGGTTGTTCCACTGGTTAATTGTTCTAATTGTTCCTTTTTGCAATTCTCTTAGAGTGTTGTTCCATAGGATCCTTTAATCCTGACAGTATAATGTCACATTCTCTGTCCTGATTAGGTCTAGCTTCTTCTTCTGCTCCCTCTGTTGCTTCCTCTATCTCTTCTTCTAGAAGAAGCATAGTTTCATTATATGGAGGAGTTTTTAAAGGCATTTGTTTAGATACTGCTGTTTCTATTAATCTTTGCGCAAGTCCTCTAACACAAGGGATTATGCATCATCCGAGAGCTGTTAATACCCCTGCCACTAGCACCAAAGAGTTGAAGATTGATACTACCATACCTTTCCACTTTCCAAACCATGAGTCCAGCCAACCTGTCAAAGAAGAATCTATTCCAGATTTCTCAGCCAATTCTTCTGCCAAGGTAGTGAGGCCTTGTAAGGACCTAGTAATTATTGCATCAGGTGCTATATTGCTTGGAATAAAGGTGCAGCACCTGCCTCCCAACATTACACATTCTTCTCCTTTCTCTGCCAATATCGTGTCTAAGGCCACTCTATTCTCCCACATCATTCTGCTGGTGGCATCTAATTGTGTGGATATACCTTTTGCAGCATCCCTTATGGAACTGATAAATCTCTGTTGATTATAATAGATTATAATTGATCCAATCTACATTCTTGTTAATAGTTACTCACCAGAATAGTGATTCGAACCCAGCAGCTAACTGGTTTTTGGCTTTGTATTCATCAGGAACCCCTCTGGGGATTGCAGTGGCATCAAGATAAACTCTGTCATCAAAAGATGTTTCCAACATTCTCTTTTTATTTCACTGTGCTCTTTTATTATCTTATCTCTCTCAAATGCCTGGGTAAAGGGGGTTGCCAATTGAACAACTGCACAAGTACCTGCCCAGTTTGGGGGAAGTATATGTCTTAGTACCACCCCCACAGTACCACCAGAAGTTAGCTCTAGGAATACTCATACCGGAATAATTCCTTTTTTCTGCTGCTGTGATTACATCTACTGTTTCTATACATTTGTCCAGTTCTCCTACCTTTTTTTTTCTGTAAATATTTATTAAGTTTTTAAAATGTTACAAAAACAAAACAACCCTTCCCCAAACCTCCCCAACCCTCCCATTCCCTCCCCCGACCTTCCCAGAGCTGAACATAGGCTTAATTAAAATTTCTTCAAATAATCTAAAAAAAATATAAACCATGAATAAATCTAAATACTGAATACATTAATTCAACAAACTATAAGATAATTAACAATAATATATGTATAAAAAAAGACATAAATACCAGAAAAATAATACTTGAGAAAAAAAGACTAAAAAAAAAGAAAAAGGAGAAAGATAAAAGAAAGTATATATATAAAAAGAAAAAGAATAAAATCTATAAAATATTTTAAATTTTAAATATAAGTTATTGAAAAACTAAATAGTATTTTTTAATATCCAACTTATATTGTATAAAATCTATACATTTTTTCCATACGGCAAAATACTTCTCCTGCGATTGATCCTTCAAGAAAGCCGAAATCTTTGCCATTTCCGCCAGATAAGAAACTTTAAAAAACCACTCTTGCAAAGTAGGCAAAGATTCCTTCTTCCAACATTGCCCTACTAACAGCCTTGAGTTCTCCTACCTTTTTATCAGAATCTACATCTTTCCTTGTGAGGCATGCAGTGTGGTTACTATAAGCTAAGAGAACACAGATGGTTTCTTAACATCCTTAGCCTTTACTGGTGGAAATAGCAGAGAAAGGGATTTATAGGTCTCATTTCCCCAGGCCATTCTGCCTTGATAAAGAGCCAATATACATTTCATGCCACCTTGATCTTTAGTCCGTCTAACTCAGAAAGGGGATCACTTGGGCTACTGGTCTCCCCTGTGCACTGGCATAGCAATTGCTTTTATTCAAACTTTTTACAGTATACTTTACTCATTCTACCCAGACATTTGTGTCTCTATATCCAGTCTCTATATCAAAGGTTTGTCTCCAATTGTTTATTTACACTATAGTTACTGCTTTGGGATCATTGGGTGGAACAAAGGGTTTGATATGAGGTGTTTTACTTTTATTATCCCGACATTTGTCAGTTTCCCTTGCTTTAGCCACTATGATCTTGAAACAACAACCTAGAGGATCTTTTCCTGCTGAGTTGATTCCCATATTGTATAAAATATTGTTAATTTTCCTCACATTCTTTATGGTCATGCTGACTATATTGCATGCCTTCTCCTTGCACTATGGTGCAGAGGGTTTCCTAAGAAGAGAAATGTGAGATTTTATCCTTGATAGAAATTCCATCCTTTAGCTTCTGTTGTCCACCACACATCTCCCCAGAGAGAGCAATCTGAGTTCAAGCACTTGCATATTGTCTCTGGATTCTCAGACCCCCACAGTTTATTAAATGGCACACATCAAATTGGATTATCTGGAGCTTAGTACTTTCCTGGACTCTAATATGACCACCCATTCCTCTATGCACCCCATTTTCACAAAGGAGTTTCAACCCTACAAGGAAATACACCTAGGGCAGTTTAGAGAATGTAATCCCTTTTTATCCAATTGCTTTCCCTCTGCTAAAATTATTTGCATCTCTGTCACCTGAGCAGAGAATAATTCAGGTTTACTTCCTTCCCCTGATCTAAACAGCCAAAACCTCTCTGGTTTATCTGTATGTCTGTTTTGGAAATAGAAGTGAGTCCCCCACCTTCTCACACTCAGCCTAAGCCTTATTTTATATTCTATCCCCAGCTTTCTTCTTCCTCAGGTAGTACCAAATCCAATATTTAAATCAAGGGAACAAATACTCTGATTCAATTATGCTTGGCCCATATGGCCATTGCAGCAGGTTATTAAATTTTTGCCCGAAAACTGACTATCTGTGGGTTAAAGTCCAGATAAAGTTATCTTCTTGCCATGTATCCTCTACCTTAAAAGCAAACATATACTTTATTGTCTTGTTATTTTCAGCCAAAGGGGGTTGCTTGAAGATTGCACTTTCCACCTCTCTGCTTGTGGAGCCTCAAACAGTAATGAGTCCAGCCTTTTTTAGCAATTCTTACAGCTCTCTCAGTGATCAGCAGCACTTGGAAAGGGCTTCCCACCCAGGTTGTAGTTTGGGTTTTCTCCAAGATTTGATCAAGACCTGCTCTCCAGGCTGGATGCTGTGGATGACAAACTCTAAACCTTTTCTTATTATATTCTAGGCCACATTCATTTTCCAAGTATTTGTTAAACTTTGTCTGATGCAAAAATAAAATTTTTATTTTCCACACTAAGATGCTGGAGAAGATCATAGAGACAGTGATTAATAATGACTGTAAAACCTCCTCTCCCTTTTATTTCCTTTGTACCTAATTTCTTCCAATAATCCATATATTAACATGTAATGTTGAAAAAATTCTTCTTAATTCTCTGGTGTGCTTTGTCTTATTAATTCATCTCTCAGTTGATGAATATATCCTTTCTGAAACTGATCAGGCAATCATTCCAACACAGATCTCTGACATACAATTGAAAATTCCCTGTGTGCTTAGGCATTCAGCAGTGCATTTGTTTCAACTTGCAAATCTAATTTGCCATTGCTCTCTTTGTTGAACCATTAAGAATAACTCTAAGCATTTGCATGAACTTTTGGTAATTATCTAACAATGCACCATTGCTTTCCGTGAGCAACATAACTAATCTAGCTTCTCCTTTTTTCAGTAAATTAAAAACAATAGTGATCTTGGCCTGAACTATCGGAAATTTCATTGGTTGGTTGCTCATAAATAATTGCTTCTGAATCATGAAAGAAATCATGAAAACAGGAATGGATTTTGAGTACACACAATCCAAACTTCTTGAGTAAATTTCCACTCTTGGCTTGTCCTGACTGCTATGCTATATCATGGCATTGTGCAGGTTTGTCATTTCTGTATTCTCTGCTACTGTGATCTCAAACATCAGATTGCCTCAAGGATCAATTATCATATTCTAGGTCTAGAAGGCAAGGTACAGAGTCTGTCTGTTGAGAGAGTAAAGACTCTTTCCAGATTGTTACCTGCCTTCAAGATAGGCAAGATTTTTTAAAAAATGGAAATATCAGCGATTCCCCCCAATTTTTTTTATAGCTGTAAGATACCAGTAGAATAACAGAATCTTGAAAGCCTGTTAAAATATTGTTCTGTATCATATGATATCACACAAAATCAAGCAGAGATTATTTAAGGAGTTTGCTCATGCTTTCCTCTTTCTCACAGTTGAATATTCTTTTTAAAAATTCCCCTAGTAGTGTGCTCATTCTTTTCCCATTTCCAAGGCCAGGTCAATATTAGTATTTTGAACAGGGACTTCTTATTCCTTGACTTTTTAAAAATTATATAAGTATATTTTCATTGCACTTTCCTATGAGCTAGAGTAGTCAAGAACTGGTATTAGATATTAATAGTCTTAATATCTCCCAGTGAGCTTCTAAACTAACCTGGGTTCTGAATCTGGCTTTTTCAATCCTAGTCTAATATTCTTAACATGCTAACACATTCAACTTATGATGTGAACATCTGAAAATATACATTTGAACAGAGTAGATTAGATTCTTTTTCCTCTTGATACACCTACATTCTTAAATATAAAATATCTTTCAAAACTGAGAATACTGTAAAAAAGCAGGAATAAGCATTAATTAGTTATGCCTACTGTAATCAATAGGACTTAATTTGCCATGTTTCATAGTTTTGAATAGACCAACTAAAAATACAACTAAGTCTTTTGGAAAAAACATGAATTTAGACTACCCAAGGGGATAAACAATTGCTGATTAGCATATTTATTTCCCAAATGGTGCCTGTCAAGTCACAAAGGTCATCAGGGAGAAAGTCTCATGTTGTTTATTTCAACCCCGTTTCCCTTTGCTTTTGTAGCTGCAAACGTCTTTGAAATTTATGGGTTACTTGGCTGACATTCATTTTACTTAGTTGCTATATATTCTACATTATGAATTAAAGGAAATTGAAAAAAAATGTTTTATGAGCCTGGAGTAAAAGAAGCACTTTCTAAAATTGTACTTCTGGTTAAATGTATCACCATATTTCTGGTAAAATTGTACAATCTGGTTAAATGGGTCCAAGTTTCAAAATGGCACCTATTCTTTCATGCTGTCCTGTAAAATTGCATCTGAATTAGCTTGGTGCTGTTGCATTTTATCCACCCTGTATACAAAAGCACTAGGCATCAAAATGGCAAATTCTCTCTTCTTCTCCAACAAAGATTTTTTTTTTTTTTGTCAAATTTCAAGAGTTGCAATGCACAATCACACCCTTGGTGGCAGTGAAATACCACAAAACCAAAGGGAAAAGCTTTCACAAACCTCAAACAGAGGCAAAATAAAGGAACAGATTCAAAAGGAGAAAAAGAAAATAATGTGAGGACAGAATGGCAAGTGGAGAGGAGAAGTAAAAGGATTTAAGGAAGGAGGGACTAGAGACATAGAAATCAAATGAAAAGTTTGAAAAAGAAAGCAGTTACTATGAGAAACAAAGGACAACTTTGATATGAACCAGTTCTTTATAGCAAAGTTTCAGAGGTCCCTTTTGGTTCTATAATAATTCATCAGTGAGAAAAGAGATTAGCATCTTAACTCCTACAAATCATGGCCACACTAATTTTTTGGTTCATGTAACTAGGAAATCAATCAAGAGGACTGATGAAGATAAAGCAACAAGTATATTTTTATGTGTTATTTTTTTCTAAGGTAATTGATAACTAAAACACAGAAATTCCATATCAAATGGCATCATTGGATTAATGATCCTCCCCACAAGAATCAAATTAGGAGAAAATTCTTATTAACTTTTTGTAAGCAAAGTCAGTGACAGATATACTCTTGGAATATTATAGGTGTGATACTTACATTGATAGCATCAATCATACAAGAGACTCAGTATGAAGTAATTGTTGGACTTGAATTTATCTATTGGTTCTTATTCAGTTTGATGATAGAGAATTTGTTTTAAATATTCATTCAGAGGAGAAGAGATATAGTTTCTCATTCTTTGCTTCCATCTACTGGTCATCTGGAATTTCGCAATTTAGACCTCATAGCTTTACTTAAAATCAGATACTTCTCCATTACCGTACTTTCATTTCCAGTTAAAGTTGTTGTCCCTCTTATGGGCTTGGAAAGCATGCCTTTTCATCATTGTAGCCCAGAGTGATAGAACAGAATATGCTGGGAATTGGGCTAACATAAATTCTGCCCTTAGGCCAGCAACTTTGAGGTAGCTATCAGTAAATTCATTATTCTACTGCTTTTTTTCTTCAGATGAAGATTAATTGAGGATAATATCCTCTTATAATATCCTCTAATGTTCCTTCTTGCTTCAATGCTCTACTATCATTCCAGTGCTGAAGAAACCCTCGATCAAGGAATTAAATGATTACAGACTGGTTGCTCTGACATTCGTAGTTATGAAAACCTTTGAAAGGCCATTGCTGGCCCACATGAAAACCATAACGGATCCACTGTTAGACCCCTTCCAATTTGCCTACTGAGCACATAGTATGGCTCTGTACTACATCCTACAATCTATGCAACGGTCCTCTTTGTAGATTTCAGTTCAGCATTCAATATCATTCCAGATATCTTTCTAACTAAACTAAATTAGTTAGATGTACCTGACCACACCTGTAAATGGATCATAACCTTTCTAACACACAGGAAGCAGCAAGTGAAGCTAGCAAAACCATATAAGATACTTGTACAATTAGCACAAGGTCCCCTCAGGTGGCATACTCTCTCCACTTCTCTCTATATACCAATGATTGCATCTCAAAAGATCCCTCTGTTAAAGTAGTGAAGTTTGCAGATGATACAACAGTGATTCATCTCATTTGAGATGACGACAAATCTGCATACAGATGGCAGTTTGAACAACTAGCCTTGTGATGCAATCAGAACAATCTTGAACTAAACATACTCAAAACTATATAAATGATAGTAGATTTTAGGAGAAATTCTCCTATACTACCACCTCTTACAATACTAGACAACAAGTATCAACAGTAGAGATCTTCAGGTTTCAAGTTCCTATGACTATCACTAAGTATTGTATCTTGTGATTTATGATGAATGTATTTTTACAATGACTATGATCATGATTTATTACTTATAGCTTTATGTACACTGAGAGCTTATGCACTGAAGACAAATTCCTTGTGTGCCCAATCACACATTCTATTCTATTCTATTCTATTCTATTCTATTATATTCTATTCATAAAGATATGTTTATCAATAAGATTAGCCATGAAATCAATAGGGATTCAAAAGAAGTACTAATATTAAGAACAACATAGTCTGTGATTAACAAAAAGCTTATGTTGTAATCCTGGCCTTTGTAAGAAACAAAACACTATTTTATCGTATCTTTAATTTGATCCAAAAGAATTCTTTTGTTTTTTTACAGTTCATAATATCACAGAATATTAGAATTCAAAGGACCTTGAAAGTTATTTTTTCAATTCTCTCTGGAGTATGAATCTTGCATACAAAAAAAGTAGAAATTTTTATTCTAGCATCAATAAATCATTTTTTATACACAGGTAGTTCTGACATTAACCATTTGTTTAGCAACTGGTGCTGAAGAAAGTGTCTTACAACTGGTCCTTGCACAAGTGTTGCAGCATCCACATGGTCACATGATAAAAATTCAGGCCTGACACTTGACAATGGACATGTATTTTCCAGGGTCATGGGATCACCATTTGTGACCTCCCAGCTGCCTTTTGACAAAATCAATGGAGGAAACTGAATTCCCTTAATGACTACATGATTCACTTAATATGTACAATAACTCACTTAATAACTCTGACAAAAAGATCATAAAATTGGGCACGATTCATTTAACAACCATCTTGTTTAGCAATGGAAATTCTGGTTTCAACTATGGTTGTAAGTTGAACACTACCTATGTACAAATGTTTATCAAACTCTCCAAAAATTTACATGCTATCATGCAAAAACACTGGAATGTTATAAGTTTTCCATGGATGATATATGCATTGATACTCATGGATGTCTTATTCATGATTCTGAGCTCTGAACTTTGGTAAATTGCAATCCAGCCACCATCTCATAAAGCAGGCCCCCTGGTTAATATGCTTTCCCCCTTGTTCAGCTGAAAATTGCTTCCATATAATTTTCATCCTGGTTTATACAAATGTGGAGGAGAAATAATATTCTGTCCTTACATATACAGTATGATTCTGAAATACATTTTAGACACAGCAGGCAAACTGAAACTGCTTGATGAGTCTGGGGGAAAAGAAGACAGAAAAAAACCACCACCAACAAAACCATTTGTTGTCTTTTCCAAGGTGTAGAATAAATGACATTATTCATGTTGGAAAGTGTTAGTTTTAGTAGAAAAGGCAAGCCTGAAGTGTTCTGAAAAGAGCAGAACATAGAGGGACAGGATCACCCTGTAGTACTATGGTTCCAGGTTATTGTATTATCTATTCTATTGTAAAGATCATTTGTAAGTCCTATGTATAATTTTCAAAGTGTATATAATCTGAAAACATGTAATCTATGGACTTTAGTATTCATTTGGTATGGAGCCGACTAATCATTGTAGTTGTACATGCCAATAAAGTATACTTTTTTTTTTTGCATTTATCTTTACACATTTTGGTTTCTTACTTCAGCTGGCCTTTCATCCACAACATATGTAGGCCTTCAGATATTGGAAGACAGTTGTATGCCCCATGGCTGACTATTTAACAAAATAAAAACTGCTTCATCCCCAAGTGGCAGAGCCTAAAACAGGGTTTTACCTGTACATCATAGCCTCTGATTAGATAGAATTTGTGTGAGGCAGAGGGGGAGTTGTGTGTGTGTATGTGTGTGTATATACGGAAATTCTTGTACATTGGGGAAACAAAACAACTACTTCATAAAAACATGGCACCACACAGGAGAACAAATCCATCAGTCCACCTGCATTCAAAAGACAAAGGCCAAGTCCACATTCTGGACAAAGAGGATTGCTGGTTTGAAAGAGAGACGAAAGAGGCCATCTATGTCAAAACTGAACAGCCCTGTCTCAAAAGAGGGGAAGGATATGGCATTGTCTATATCCAGTCTTCAATACAATCCTTTCAACAGTTCTAAGAAGGCTCCACACCCATTTGCACTACTCAGGTGACCCCAATGACACAGATAAACCTCCAGGTGGCATCAAAGACTCTCTAAAAGAATACAAATGATCAGCTGTCTACCTTCCATTTCACACCATCCAATCAGAGCTAAAGAAGTGAATGAGAAGTGAAATATCTTAAAAGAACAACAAGAAAGTCCAGTTGCCTTATGAAAAAGCATCTTTGGGACATATGTGTGTGCATTTATAAATGGAAATGCCATTTCAGCTCATGATAATTAAGGTCACATGCTGAAGGGAATAGCCAATGGGGATTGCTTTTCTTCTTTTGTGCAATTATATTTCCTAAACTGGGCTGTTGCCCTTTTTAATCAGGGAAGTTTAAAAAATCACCATGTTTTTGCCCCCTGTTTTAGTCAACAACTGTTGTTGGTAATTATAGTAAAAACAACTTCTGAAGTGTGAAAACAACAGGCTCTGTTTGTTGATCAACATGGAAAATTAAAGAAGTGGGTGTGATAATTACTTAATTTTGGGGGGAATCGCTGATATTTCCATTTTTTAAAAAATCTTGCCTATCTTGAAGGCAGGTAACAATCTGGAAAGAGTCTTTACTCTCTCAACAGACAGACTCTGTACCTTGCCTTCTAGACCTAGAATATGATAATTGATCCTTGAGGCAATCTGATGTTTGAGATCACAGTAGCAGAGAATACAGAAATGACAAACCTGCACAATGCCATGATATAGCATAGCAGTCAGGACAAGCCAAGAGTGGAAATTTACTCAAGAAGTTTGGATTGTGTGTACTCAAAATCCATTCCTGTTTTCATGATTTCTTTCATGATTCAGAAGCAATTATTTATGAGCAACCAACCAATGAAATTTCCGATAGTTCAGGCCAAGATCACTATTGTTTTTAATTTACTGAAAAAAGGAGAAGCTAGATTAGTTATGTTGCTCACGGAAAGCAATGGTGCATTGTTAGATAATTACCAAAAGTTCATGCAAATGCTTAGAGTTATTCTTAATGGTTCAACAAAGAGAGCAATGGCAAATTAGATTTGCAAGTTGAAACAAATGCACTGCTGAATGCCTAAGCACACAGGGAATTTTCAATTGTATGTCAGAGATCTGTGTTGGAATGATTGCCTGATCAGTTTCAGAAAGGATATATTCATCAACTGAGAGATGAATTAATAAGACAAAGCACACCAGAGAATTAAGAAGAATTTTTTCAACATTACATGTTAATATATGGATTATTGGAAGAAATTAGGTACAAAGGAAATAAAAGGGAGAGGAGGTTTTACAGTCATTATTAATCACTGTCTCTATGATCTTCTCCAGCATCTTAGTGTGGAAAATAAAAATTTTATTTTTGCATCAGACCAAGTTTAACAAATACTTGGAAAATGAATGTGGCCTAGAATATAATAAGAAAAGGTTTAGAGTTTGTCATCCACAGCATCCAGCCTGGAGAGCAGGTCTTGATCAAATCTTGGAGAAAACCCAAACTACAACCTGGGTGGGAAGCCCTTTCCAAGTGCTGCTGATCACTGAGAGAGCTGTAAGAATTGCTAAAAAAGGCTGGACTCATTACTGTTTGAGGCTCCACAAGCAGAGAGGTGGAAAGTGCAATCTTCAAGCAACCCCCTTTGGCTGAAAATAACAAGACAATAAAGTATATGTTTGCTTTTAAGGTAGAGGATACATGGCAAGAAGATAACTTTATCTGGACTTTAACCCACAGATAGTCAGTTTTCGGGCAAAAATTTAATAACCTGCTGCAATGGCCATATGGGCCAAGCATAATTGAATCAGAGTATTTGTTCCCTTGATTTAAATATTGGATTTGGTACTACCTGAGGAAGAAGAAAGCTGGGGATAGAATATAAAATAAGGCTTAGGCTGAGTGTGAGAAGGTGGGGGACTCACTTCTATTTCCAAAACAGACATACAGATAAACCAGAGAGGTTTTGGCTGTTTAGATCAGGGGAAGGAAGTAAACCTGAATTATTCTCTGCTCAGGTGACAGAGATGCAAATAATTTTAGCAGAGGGAAAGCAATTGGATAAAAAGGGATTACATTCTCTAAACTGCCCTAGGTGTATTTCCTTGTAGGGTTGAAACTCCTTTGTGAAAATGGGGTGCATAGAGGAATGGGTGGTCATATTAGAGTCCAGGAAAGTACTAAGCTCCAGATAATCCAATTTGATGTGTGCCATTTAATAAACTGTGGGGGTCTGAGAATCCAGAGACAATATGCAAGTGCTTGAACTCAGATTGCTCTCTCTGGGGAGATGTGTGGTGGACAACAGAAGCTAAAGGATGGAATTTCTATCAAGGATAAAATCTCACATTTCTCTTCTTAGGAAACCCTCTGCACCATAGTGCAAGGAGAAGGCATGCAATATAGTCAGCATGACCATAAAGAATGTGAGGAAAATTAACAATATTTTATACAATATGGGAATCAACTCAGCAGGAAAAGATCCTCTAGGTTGTTGTTTCAAGATCATAGTGGCTAAAGCAAGGGAAACTGACAAATGTCGGGATAATAAAAGTAAAACACCTCATATCAAACCCTTTGTTCCACCCAATGATCCCAAAGCAGTAACTATAGTGTAAATAAACAATTGGAGACAAACCTTTGATATAGAGACTGGATATAGAGACACAAATGTCTGGGTAGAATGAGTAAAGTATACTGTAAAAAGTTTGAATAAAAGCAATTGCTATGCCAGTGCACAGGGGAGACCAGTAGCCCAAGTGATCCCCTTTCTGAGTTAGACGGACTAAAGATCAAGGTGGCATGAAATGTATATTGGCTCTTTATCAAGGCAGAATGGCCTGGGGAAATGAGACCTATAAATCCCTTTCTCTGCTATTTCCACCAGTAAAGGCTAAGGATGTTAAGAAACCATCTGTGTTCTCTTAGCTTATAGTAACCACACTGCATGCCTCACAAGGAAAGATGTAGATTCTGATAAAAAGGTAGGAGAACTCAAGGCTGTTAGTAGGGCAATGTTGGAAGAAGGAATCTTTGCCTACTTTGCAAGAGTGGTTTTTTAAAGTTTCTTATCTGGCGGAAATGGCAAAGATTTCGGCTTTCTTGAAGGATCAATCGCAGGAGAAGTATTTTGCCGTATGGAAAAAATGTATAGATTTTATACAATATAAGTTGGATATTAAAAAATACTATTTAGTTTTTCAATAACTTATATTTAAAATTTAAAATATTTTATAGATTTTATTCTTTTTCTTTTTATATATATACTTTCTTTTATCTTTCTCCTTTTTCTTTTTTTTTAGTCTTTTTTTCTCAAGTATTATTTTTCTGGTATTTATGTCTTTTTTTATACATATATTATTGTTAATTATCTTATAGTTTGTTGAATTAATGTATTCAGTATTTAGATTTATTCATGGTTTATATTTTTTTTAGATTATTTGAAGAAATTTTAATTAAGCCTATGTTCAGCTCTGGGAAGGTCGGGGGAGGGAATGGGAGGGTTGGGGAGGTTTGGGGAAGGGTTGTTTTGTTTTTGTAACATTTTAAAAACTTAATAAATATTTACAGAAAAAAAAAGGTAGGAGAACTGGACAAATGTATAGAAACAGTAGATGTAATCACAGCAGCAGAAAAAAGGAATTATTCCGGTATGAGTATTCCTAGAGCTAACTTCTGGTGGTACTGTGGGGGTGGTACTAAGACATATACTTCCCCCAAACTGGGCAGGTACTTGTGCAGTTGTTCAATTGGCAACCCCCTTTACCCAGGCATTTGAGAGAGATAAGATATCATTCCAGATATCTTTCTAACTAAACTAAATTAGTTAGATGTACCTGACCACACCTGTAAATGGATCATAACCTTTCTAACACACAGGAAGCAGCAAGTGAAGCTAGCAAAACCATATAAGATACTTGTACAATTAGCACAAGGTCCCCTCAGGTGGCATACTCTCTCCACTTCTCTCTATATACCAATGATTGCATCTCAAAAGATCCCTCTGTTAAAGTAGTGAAGTTTGCAGATGATACAACAGTGATTCATCTCATTTGAGATGACGACAAATCTGCATACAGATGGCAGTTTGAACAACTAGCCTTGTGATGCAATCAGAACAATCTTGAACTAAACATACTCAAAACTATATAAATGATAGTAGATTTTAGGAGAAATTCTCCTATACTACCACCTCTTACAATACTAGACAACAAGTATCAACAGTAGAGATCTTCAGGTTTCAAGTTCCTATGACTATCACTAAGTATTGTATCTTGTGATTTATGATGAATGTATTTTTACAATGACTATGATCATGATTTATTACTTATAGCTTTATGTACACTGAGAGCTTATGCACTGAAGACAAATTCCTTGTGTGCCCAATCACACATTCTATTCTATTCTATTCTATTCTATTCTATTATATTCTATTCATAAAGATATGTTTATCAATAAGATTAGCCATGAAATCAATAGGGATTCAAAAGAAGTACTAATATTAAGAACAACATAGTCTGTGATTAACAAAAAGCTTATGTTGTAATCCTGGCCTTTGTAAGAAACAAAACACTATTTTATCGTATCTTTAATTTGATCCAAAAGAATTCTTTTGTTTTTTTACAGTTCATAATATCACAGAATATTAGAATTCAAAGGACCTTGAAAGTTATTTTTTCAATTCTCTCTGGAGTATGAATCTTGCATACAAAAAAAGTAGAAATTTTTATTCTAGCATCAATAAATCATTTTTTATACACAGGTAGTTCTGACATTAACCATTTGTTTAGCAACTGGTGCTGAAGAAAGTGTCTTACAACTGGTCCTTGCACAAGTGTTGCAGCATCCACATGGTCACATGATAAAAATTCAGGCCTGACACTTGACAATGGACATGTATTTTCCAGGGTCATGGGATCACCATTTGTGACCTCCCAGCTGCCTTTTGACAAAATCAATGGAGGAAACTGAATTCCCTTAATGACTACATGATTCACTTAATATGTACAATAACTCACTTAATAACTCTGACAAAAAGATCATAAAATTGGGCACGATTCATTTAACAACCATCTTGTTTAGCAATGGAAATTCTGGTTTCAACTATGGTTGTAAGTTGAACACTACCTATGTACAAATGTTTATCAAACTCTCCAAAAATTTACATGCTATCATGCAAAAACACTGGAATGTTATAAGTTTTCCATGGATGATATATGCATTGATACTCATGGATGTCTTATTCATGATTCTGAGCTCTGAACTTTGGTAAATTGCAATCCAGCCACCATCTCATAAAGCAGGCCCCCTGGTTAATATGCTTTCCCCCTTGTTCAGCTGAAAATTGCTTCCATATAATTTTCATCCTGGTTTATACAAATGTGGAGGAGAAATAATATTCTGTCCTTACATATACAGTATGATTCTGAAATACATTTTAGACACAGCAGGCAAACTGAAACTGCTTGATGAGTCTGGGGGAAAAGAAGACAGAAAAAAACCACCACCAACAAAACCATTTGTTGTCTTTTCCAAGGTGTAGAATAAATGACATTATTCATGTTGGAAAGTGTTAGTTTTAGTAGAAAAGGCAAGCCTGAAGTGTTCTGAAAAGAGCAGAACATAGAGGGACAGGATCACCCTGTAGTACTATGGTTCCAGGTTATTGTATTATCTATTCTATTGTAAAGATCATTTGTAAGTCCTATGTATAATTTTCAAAGTGTATATAATCTGAAAACATGTAATCTATGGACTTTAGTATTCATTTGGTATGGAGCCGACTAATCATTGTAGTTGTACATGCCAATAAAGTATACTTTTTTTTTTTGCATTTATCTTTACACATTTTGGTTTCTTACTTCAGCTGGCCTTTCATCCACAACATATGTAGGCCTTCAGATATTGGAAGACAGTTGTATGCCCCATGGCTGACTATTTAACAAAATAAAAACTGCTTCATCCCCAAGTGGCAGAGCCTAAAACAGGGTTTTACCTGTACATCATAGCCTCTGATTAGATAGAATTTGTGTGAGGCAGAGGGGGAGTTGTGTGTGTGTATGTGTGTGTATATACGGAAATTCTTGTACATTGGGGAAACAAAACAACTACTTCATAAAAACATGGCACCACACAGGAGAACAAATCCATCAGTCCACCTGCATTCAAAAGACAAAGGCCAAGTCCACATTCTGGACAAAGAGGATTGCTGGTTTGAAAGAGAGACGAAAGAGGCCATCTATGTCAAAACTGAACAGCCCTGTCTCAAAAGAGGGGAAGGATATGGCATTGTCTATATCCAGTCTTCAATACAATCCTTTCAACAGTTCTAAGAAGGCTCCACACCCATTTGCACTACTCAGGTGACCCCAATGACACAGATAAACCTCCAGGTGGCATCAAAGACTCTCTAAAAGAATACAAATGATCAGCTGTCTACCTTCCATTTCACACCATCCAATCAGAGCTAAAGAAGTGAATGAGAAGTGAAATATCTTAAAAGAACAACAAGAAAGTCCAGTTGCCTTATGAAAAAGCATCTTTGGGACATATGTGTGTGCATTTATAAATGGAAATGCCATTTCAGCTCATGATAATTAAGGTCACATGCTGAAGGGAATAGCCAATGGGGATTGCTTTTCTTCTTTTGTGCAATTATATTTCCTAAACTGGGCTGTTGCCCTTTTTAATCAGGGAAGTTTAAAAAATCACCATGTTTTTGCCCCCTGTTTTAGTCAACAACTGTTGTTGGTAATTATAGTAAAAACAACTTCTGAAGTGTGAAAACAACAGGCTCTGTTTGTTGATCAACATGGAAAATTAAAGAAGTGGGTGTGATAATTACTTAATTTTGTTCATTTTTGAGCAAATTAGTAATTAATTCAGCTGCCCCCTCTTCCTTGTTTTAAAAAATATTATTTAGAAGATTTAGATTTGCTTGATAAAGAAGTTATATTTTAGATATTCCCTTCAAATTGTGTGTGTGTTTGTGTGTGTGTTGATCATGTTCCCCCTGTGTTGTGCTCTGGACTCAACACATGGAAGTGGTGTCAAACAAACAGGAACAAAAAGGGTAAAATGATAATCAATAGACTAGAACAGCAGTTCTCAACCTGTGGGTCGTGACCCTTTTAGGGGTCGCACGAGCCTTTCACAGGAGTCACCTAAGACCACTGGAAAACACATATTTCCTATGGTCTTAGGCAGAGCTTGTCAAATGCCTTCTTCCCCCCCCTCCGCTCCACCTCACTTGTTTGTGGAAAATATGCTGCTTGGCGGCAGTCTGCACGAACTCTACCAAATGTGCCCTGCAGGGGGCGCATGAAGAGTGCAGGCGCAGAGCAAGGCCCCACCCTCCCCAGAGACTCATTGTGCAGCAACTGGATTGACTTCTTCTCGTGCACGCAGGTCAGCGAAGGGGGGGCGCCGCAGCACCCAACTCCTGCGCCCATCAGCTGGTGACCCCTGAACTTGCGCTTGTCAGCCAGGAGGTCTGGCGATGGCCGCGGTCTCCTTTGCCACCCCACCCGCCCTCATCTCCTCCTCTGCCCGTTCATATCGAGCCTGCCGGGGCTTTACAGGGAGAGAGGGAGGGAAGGAGGAAGGGACTCCTCCTCCTCTCCTAAGCTTCAAAGTACTATCGGCTTCCCAAGGGCGCCACAATCCTCATGAAAGCGGGGGGGGGGAAGTAAAGGGGGCGAGAAAGCTCACAGCGAGCTCGAAGGAGCACCTGTCAGCGTTGATGATGACAAATTCCCCACAAACCCAGGGAAGGGGTGGAGAAAAGCAGCCCTCTTTGGGAGGAAACCGCCACCTTCTTGGCTTTGTGCTCTTCTGTTCCTCATCACCCAGGCTGCCAAACTTCTGCTGGCTGGAACTTCCTTTCCTTCCCTCCCTCTTGGTTTCTTCCTCCTTTCCTCCCTCTCCCATTGTCCCTTCCTTCCTTCCTTCCATCCTTCCTTCCCTCTTGTCCATGATCAGGGCGAACCTCTACAGCTGATTCGCGCTTCTGCAGAGCAGCCCAGAAGCAGATCAGCTGTAGCAGCTCTCCTTGGCTCCTGCCCAGCAAACTTGCTCGAGCTTTGCTAGAAAACATGCCGCTTGCTAATTTAGCAGAAGCGCGAATCAGCTGTAGCCCGGTGCTGATCCTGGCTTCTGCTAACTTAGCAAGCGGCATGTTTTCTGGCAAAGCTGAGCAAGTGAGCTGGGCGGAGCTCTCCTCTGCCTCTGCCTGTGCATAGGCAGGTTTGGCATGTCACCATGGCCATCGGCAGGCATAGCCACCAGCCATGCTGGCAGCCTGTCCCCCCCGTGACCCTTCCTGGGCACGGAGGGAGGGGGAGGAAGGAAGGGACGAAGAGGGAGGGAAGTAAGGGACAATGAGAGAGAGAAGGAAGGAAGGGACAAAGAAGGAAGGAAGGGACTAAGAGGGAGCTGAAGGAAAGGAAAGAAAGAAGGAAGGGACAATGGGAAAGAGGGAGAGAAGGAGAAAAAGACTAAGAAGGAGGTGAAGGAAAGGAAGGAAGGAAGGGGCAATGGGAAAGAGGGAGGGAAGGAGGAAGAGACTAAGAAGGAGGTGAAGGAAAGGAAGGAAAGAAGGCAGGGACAATGGGAAAGAGGGAGAGAAGGAGGAAGAGACTAAGGGAGGTGAAGGAAAGGAAGAAAAGAAACAAGGAAGGGACAATGGGAGAGGGAGGGAAGGAGGAAGAGACTAAGAGGGAGGTGAAGGAAAGGAAGAAAAGAAGGAAGGAAGGGACAAGGGAAGAAAAGGGAGGGAAGGAAGGCAGGCACCCACCCCAGTCCCATCCCAAAGACCCACAGATTCCCCCCACAGACACTCTGCAACCTGAGTGATCAGCTGGCCATGCCCCCTGGCCATTGATCATGTGACCCTGGGACACTGTGAATGTCATAAGTATGAATCAACTGTCAAGCATCCGAATGTAAATCACATGACCCTGGGGATGCTGCAACAATCATAAGTGTGAAAAATGATCATAATTCGCTTTTTCAGTGCTGTTGTAACTTCAAACAGTCACTAAGCGAATTGTTTAAGTCGAGGACTACCTATACTTTCCCATTTTTTTCTTTTTTTTAGTCAAGTTTTTGATACCCCCTGGCCAGCTGAATGGGGGGTTGGGGGTCACCACAACATGAGGAACTGTATTAAACGGTCATGGCATTAGGAAGATTGTTAACCAATGGACTAGAACAAGTATACAAAAAGAGATGGAAAGAACTGTCAAGCCTTGAGAAGAAAAAATTGAAGGGGGAATACAATAACACTATTCAAGTATCTGAAAGAATAACACAAGAAGGTCATGAACTATTCTTTAATGTTCTAGATTGAAGATCACAGAATAATAAATTGAAGTTATAGGATTATTAATATAATTAAGTAAAGCAGGATTGTTACAGGTAATTCTGTGACTTTGATACTTTGATTGATTGATTGTGGGTCATCAACTATTTTTTTTATTTCTAGAACCATGTAAATAGATTTTCTCCTTGATGATCTATCCCTAATCTGTTCTTTTAAGTTAGGGGTGTCAAACTGCCGGCCCATGGGCCGGTTTCATCATACCGGAGCCGCGCCCACCCCATTGCTGGCAATGGCAAAAAAGCTCCGATACGTTGTGCTACGTCACATGATGTTGCGAGTTTGACCTGTCTGTTTTAAGTCCTTCAATGGCACACTCATTGCAGCTGCAAATGTTTCATCTACTTCACTGCTGATTAATCTCTTCTTGAATCAATCATCCAATGAGAGGGTGGACTCCCCTTCATTGGATATGTCAGCTAAGGATATCCTGAACAGAGGGTAGATTCAATTATCTAAGTGGTTGTTTCTAATGAAGTTATTTTATGATGCTCTGTGTTTTTCTTTCTATTTATTTGAATAGGTAAGTGCCCAGTAAAATGAGAGAGGTATGCGTTATCTGATTACATTAAAATTTTGTTGCAGATTTCATGTGCATTGATAAAACCTTGCAAAACAGCAGTCCCAAATGTACAAGAGCAGAAATCCCATTTGTAAAATGAAAAAAAAACAACGTGTAGTAAAGTGTAAATGCTGGATTTTATGGTCTAATAATAAGCTAATCTATACATTCATTCTTGATTTTAAATATGAGTCTTAAATTATTAATAACCGAGACATAAGGTTTAAGTTCAACCTACTTCCGTATGCACATTCAGTTACATCCTGCACCATGTATGACTGATAGAATTTGATAATTGCTTCCCAGCCAGCCTGTGGTTATCATTTATCATTTAGTAAGACTGTGTATGTATATAACATTGTTCTGATGAAAGTTTTTTTTTTCTTGTTTTGGATTCACATGAAGAAGCCCTCTCCCCAGCTGACACAGTATGGCATCCTTGTGAGCAACTGTGCAATAGAGTCCAATCTCTGAGAAACAGGTAAATAAAAACAGTATTCTTGCTCACTGAAACAAACCCCTGTGTCTGATACATGACTGACAGCCAATCCTCAAGAAGCTCACATATTATTATTACACCTGTTCTGCAGTAAAATGAGTGCTAATGGATTACCTTCTTCAAACATGATGTTTCCCGGAAATTCCGAGGTAGGAACAAATTGTATTTATGTAGTACTATTTAGTCTTTGCTTAATCACACCCCTTGAAAGTGAAATAGCCATTTGGAAGCAAAGCAGCACTTTCAGAGACTGAATTGGAAGAGATGGGGAAGGAGTGAATAACTCAGGAGGGCCGATTACTGTAAGAGAAAGGATTAGCCATTGTTAGGAGAATTGCTTTCTCAGTGGCTGTACCCTTTAAATAGCTTTATGCTACACATGCTGTTCTAAAGTACTTCTTGCATAGTGATGCCTCGATCCTAAATATATCGAGCTGATTTTCGAACTTCAGTCTTGAAGGGGATGGGCATTATTTCAATGCATCTCTATGCCCAGAGTGGGGCAATAATTCTTTGTTTCATCTTGGAGGGAGGGCACAAATGAAAGCTTGTCTTGAAACCCAGAGATTAGTGGACAAAGGGAGAGTTTTATGTGTGGTTTCTTTTTTTGTACTGTCCTGTATTTAGTTTGTTGGCACAGTTTGAAACTGCTTTAAGAGACGTTTCCTGTGGGTGGGGAATGACTCATTAGAGATCAGTGGCAGTCCAGTCTGTTCCCATTGCAAAGCAAATGCCGAATGCCTAGTTTAGAGAAAAAAATTAGGGCACATCAGGTACATGGCCTTATTGTTTGCAGTGTGGCATTGCCATTGCTATGGATTTAAGCATCTTTTCTATGTCCCTAAAATAACAAACAGAGGGACCTTATCTTTATATTTAGAATAGATTTCCCTGGCTAATTGTATAAGTTTAATTTAGTGGCATTCCCTCTCTCTCTCTCTCTCTCTCTCTCTCTCTCTCTCTCTCTCTCTCTCTTCTCTCCTGGTTAACTTGGTTCCAATTATTGGCTATTTATTTTGGGAATGAAATTCTGCTTGGATGCAGAGAAGAGGCTGCTTCATTTTGGACAGATTTCAGTACCCTTTAAAACAATATGTTGGAATCCAAATCTATATGCTAGAATTCAGATTTGATTTAAAAATTCTGATTTACAAATCCAGATTTTGTTTCTCCCATTATATTAGTAATCAGTAAATGATTCAAATTTTATTACTAGTTAACAAAAATGGATTACATTTTAAGAAAAAAAAACCTAATTATGTAGACATGAATCACAACAAATACAATAACTGCAAGGTTGGTTGCCTTAGACTCACCAATAAGTTGATTTTTAAAATTTATTGGGAAAATTGGAAAACATTTATAGATGAGTTCTCCCTCTTGATTTTGCAAGTTTGTTTTGTACAGGCTGAGAGAGACTGATACCCAAGTATAGATTTCCATCATTCTAATTGGTCAAAGAAACCAAAAGTACAACAGAAATGAGATGGGTAAAAGTTGTGACTCACAACCAAGAAAACAAGATTCAGATTAGGCAGATTTATTGCAATAAGAAAGGGGTTTAAGGTACAGAACCTTAGAAAGAGGATATGCATATCTAGATTTATTTATCACTAGTTCTTAAGTCTTGGTTTAATGAAGAACATGCTAATTATTTGCTTGATACCATAAAAATGTCCATCTGACATTGTTCTGAAATAGTTTGGAAATAGCTGTTTGCATTCTTGTTAGAGTATTCCATCATCCCAGATCCCAATCAGAGAGTATCTTACCACATGATTCATACTTGAATCAGGATGTCTGTATCTGCTATTCATACTGAGAGAAAAATAGTCAACAGCATCCTATTTGGATTAGAAAGAGATACTGGTATTACACCAATCGCCCAATGCAGCAAATTACAGCAATATATGTGTTTCTTTGTCTCTGGATATTTCACTATAAATAACATACGTGGGAAAAATTAGTACTGAATTTAGGGATACTTATTTCTGAGCTGGCCTACATGAGAACCATTTAATGTTTTCTGTCTTAAGGACAATGCTTTAAAAAAAAACTAATGAAATTTTCCTATTCAAACAAGTCCTCCATGCAAAACCAATTAGCAGGTCAAGGAACATACACATGTCTTTCCTCCACTGCCAATAGAAGCTGGAGCTCCAGGAGTTTTACAATCATTTGGCAACCTCGGAACCAAACATCAGCTGTTTGGCAATCTTTATTTTCCAGTAATCTACCCTATCAATAGCTGATGGTGTGTGTTTGTGTGTGCGTATGTGTGTGTGTGTGAGCCATAAGGGAAAACACATACCTGGCAGTGTAGTATGAATTTTATATATCTTTTCTTAGATTACTAGCTAGTAGAAGTCATTACTGGTTGACAATGTTTTTATTATTCAATTAAAACTGGAGTACATCCAAGGACATCCAAGGATAACATAGCTAACATATTATCTCCAAGAGACTGTGACTGGATCAGTTAACATTTTAAGGAGTGGGCAAAACAGACCTAATTCTAGTTTACAGTAAAGTTGGTAGAGTTCAATATGGAAGATTTAAAATCTCATAAAAATGGGTCATTTTTTGAAACTGCCCAAAGTTCTTTGTAACATTATTGAATAAATGTTACCAGAGCTTTCATCTTGTAATTGTTTCTTTTCCTCCAACCTCTCCATTACCACTCTCAGATTGCTATGATTGCTAGCTTGGTGTTTTAGAGATACTGTTGCCAAATGCCAGAGTTTTAAGATACACAGATGAGTATTTGCAGCAGAAAGAAACAAGTAGATATAAAGGCAGTCACAAAACCTTGACGATCTGCCATGCTGATAAGTTGTTCAAATATTGTATAGCAAGAATGCTGGAGGACTGGCTCTCTCTCGGATGAAATGGGTCATCTGGGTTATAATACTACCTAGATAAAAGTACTTAGCGATTATTGCTGTAATTTATAATATTGTATTTTCATTCCATATATGACCCCTTGCAATAAAGTTAGAAAAGAATGATCTGCTTTGTTGATGTCCTGTTTCCTTTATTCATCTAGTATAAGTCATTACAGCAAAAAAGCTTTCATTTTGAAAGCTGATTGTTTAAGGAGGAGGATGAATGGAAGGAAGGATGATGTGGAGGGCTTTTCATTCCATATCACTGAGTATGATATTTCATTTGTACAGCCATGAGCGTGAAAGGATATTTTGCTTTAATTTTGCTTTAATATCCAAAAAAGATTAGACGTTATGTGACCTTAGTACTAGAATCTCTTCTTGTGTCAACTGCACACAGCACTTACCTCTGTTTACATATGGAAGCAATTGTAAGACAATTAAATAAAACCCAAATATATGCCTGGATGTTAAGGGAAAAAAACTTTGGTTTTCAGTGTAAATATACAAGCATAGTCAGGTCTACAAAAGTGCGATTAGATAACTGAAAGAAAAAAAATAACTCCACTTCTGCTTGTATTTTAGTTTGCTCTAAGTAGAGAAAAATATAGGTTTTACCAATATAAAGAATTGGATGAAGGATAGGTATGATTTTAAATCTCCCAGGGCAAGAAGAATTTCATCCTAGGATATGAAGATAATTTGCTGTTAGAAATCTTTACATATTATTTTGAAAAATTCCAGAAAATATGATGTACCAAAGGATGAAAAAAGACAAAAGTTGTGACCATCTTCAAAAAGAAGGGGAAAAAAGAGGCTCCAGACATTGGAGATTGTATAAAGGCCTGAAAAATGTAATTATTATCAAATCTTGTCAAACTATCCTTATCTCATTTGTTAATTGGGTAACTTGCTTTGCAATTTGTGGGAAAGTTGCTGACATACAGTATAATGACGTCAATAAAGCATTTGACAAAGCATATTTTGATTAGCAAGTTTCTTAATGCAGGCTATCTGGCATGACAATTAAATGGATATGGTTTGAAAAACTTACTCAAAGTACAAATCAATAATTTATCAAACTAGAAGAAAAATATTGAAGGGGATGCCAAAATATTTATTTCTAGGTTCTGTACCTTTCAGTGACGTTGTTAGTTATTTGGAAAAGATAATATTTAACACATTTGCAGATGGAAGCTAGAAATGGAACAACTAATGCTACAGATTCAAAATGATCTTGACAAATTAGTGAAAGAAACTGAAAATAACTCAGTGAATTTTAACAGAGGCAAATGCAAAGTTATATATTTAGGAAAAAGAAATCAAAATTATAAGTGTAGAATTTGAGGTTACTGGAATATTAATAGTATTTGTGAATCAGATCTTGATTAAAAACTAAATATGAGTCAGCAGTATAATGTGATAGCAAAAATAGAAAAAGCAATTTTAGACTGCATCAATTGAAATACAGTGTCTAAATCACAGAAGCAAAGATTGCAATTTATTTTATTTGTCAGACTGTATCTTAACTATTGTGTCTAGTTCTGAACTTTAAATTTTAGGAAATATTCAAGAAACTGAATCTAGTGTAATGAAGGCCAGGGAAGATAATCAGGTTATTTAAAAGCAAAGCTTAGGAAGAAAGGAAATATCTGAGAATGTTTAGCTTTGAAAAGAAGATGGTATGGTAGCATTCAAGTATTAAAATGATCTCTTACTAAAGAATATCAAAGATTGCTTTCCAATGTCCCTGAGTGCAGGACACAGATTACCAGATTTCAGTTTACCACAAGGCAGATTACCACAAGGCCAGCTGAATTTTAGGAAAGAACTACCTGGCAATGAATGCAGTTTAAGCATTCTAATGCATAACTAATGATCAGAGAAGTAAGCTCCGCTTCACTGGATATGTTCAAGCAAAGTATCCATTTGTCACATATACTTTAGTTTGGATTCTTGGGCTGAGTAGTTGATTTCTTTAAGAAATTCTCAGAGGCCCCTACTAAATCTAAGATTCTAAATGTAGAAATCATTCAAAATATCAGAGGAGTTCAAATTGACTGGAATTGCTGATTCAATAGTCCAAGTTGTTTTACAGGTTCAGTCAATTGAAATTAAATAACTTTGAATAAAATATTTACCCTTCGATAAGAAGTTGCATTTTAAATTCTCAGTGTTCCTTAGATTCATGTTAAGTTGTGATATTATGAAAAATATATAAAAATATGTCCATATGCCTACTGCTATTCACAGATTAGAGAATTATCTCCTCCTCCTCTTCCTCCTCCACCACCTCCTCCTCCTCCCTTTCTTCTTTCTTCTTCTGATATAAGTGCTACTTGGTTTTATTCAAGCTGGTGTTTTTTAGCCTTAGCAACTTTGAAATGTTGGTCTTTAATTCATGCTGGCTGGAGAATTATGGGGGTTTATGTTCATCTAAAAGTTGCTAAGGTTGAGGAACACTGATCTAAGCTGTACTAAGAACCATTCCAACAGAAAAAGAGCAGAGCAAACACTCATCAGAAAGTGCTATGAATTACTCCATCCTTTGACAGTTTTGACTGAAACAATGCAGTTATGTGAGCAGCTCATTTGAGACAGCCTCTGCAAAATGATATCCTTATTATCTAAAATAAAAATTCAGGATGGGGGAACATAATCATCTCCATTAAAATACTATAATTTCAAATAGTAGCAATAAAAACATAAAAAGTCCATCTTGTTGAATTGTCCCATTGTCCTAATGCTGGGCCTTTCTAGTTTGAGTCAATAATTGATTTGACTGACATTGGCACCTACAACTGTGAGTGTCTTTGTGCTGGATCTGAAACTGAGGTCAGTTTTCCTCCCTGGCTTCTATTCTTTTGTCCATCTGAAAGAAAAGAAATAATTTAAATGTCTCATTGTCATCTGCTAATTGGCTGATTTTGTTTGTATACTTGCTTGTTTTTAATAGGCATCTTTAGATAGCAGTACCAGGTAAAACTATGCATGTGTACCTGTTGTGTCCTGAGCCTGCAAAAGCAGGCTCGGGATGTTGCATTGGTCCCGGGCATTCCAAAAGCTGCCCAGGACCAGAATGAGTGGTGCTGGCCTTGCGTGCATGCGCAAGGCGCGAAAACGCTTTGTTACTTTGTTTACCATTGTCCGGGTCTCTTGACACATAAAGAGGCCTACGTGCCTTTTAGCATTCATTCGGGTGTTGTTGTAAGAAGAATAAAGAGCTGTTAAACTTTGCCATGTGTATTCATCATTTGCACTTAACACGGTGACAAAGGTAGGATCCTTTGCAAACTGAAGAGAAAGTTTTAAGGACTTACCCAGGAAGTCCTGAAGAGGGAAGACGGCATCTGAATCAGTGTCCCAGCCTGCCAGTAAAGCGTCGTTGGAGGGTGAGCTCGGATAAAGGACCCTTTCCCCAAACAGAAGTTTGCAGAGGAGCGAGTGGTGAAGGTAGTAATAGTATGATGGTGAAGATTGGTCGTTTGTCTGATTTTGATGTCTCACACCCAGAGAGATGGAATTCCTATGTTGCAAGAGTGGAGACTTACTTCAGAGTAAATCAAATTAGAGAAGATGGCTTGAAGGCTGCAACTCTTTTGTGTGTCTGTAGACAGGAAGCTTTTGAAATTGCAGAGAATCTGGTGGCCCCTGCACCTCTGGAGTCAATAACATATACTGATTTGAAGAAAATGTTAAAGGAACACTTCCAGCCAAAGTTATCTGTTATTGCTTGGAGGCACACGTTTGAGCAGAGAGACCAGAGGCTGGGTGAATCTGCTACAGATTTTATTGCGGCCTTAAGGTGAGCAGCCAGACCTTGTGAGTTCAAGGATCTGGAAGAGAGGCTGCGAGATTGCTTTGTATACAGTTTAAGGAACAGAGACTTACAGCAGAAGATTTTTGCAAAAGAAGATGTCTCTTTCCAAGATGCACTACAAGAGGTGACAGCTGAGGAAGCAGCAGGCAGGTCTGTGAAGACCCTATGGCTCACCAGGAGCCCTCCAGAGACAGCTACAATCCATCAAGAGGACACTCAAGAAGGATTGGAAGCGGATCCTGAAGAAGAGGTGGATAGACTTCACCAGCCAGCTGAAAAGAGGCAGAAGGAACGTCCGGACAAGGCCCCAGCATCTCTTCAATGCTTCGGGTGCGGAGGACGCCACAAAGCGAGCTGACTGCAGGTTCCACTCTGCCATTTTCAGAGCGTGTGGCAGGCAAGGCCACATCGCATCTGTCTGTTTGGGTCACCAGAAGGTCCAACCTCGTGAAGAATTGCGTCTGAAAGGTACCAGGATCCCCAGCCAACATAGGGTGAGTTTCTGCACATTGCGCAGGAGTAGTTTAAGGACAAGGACACACAAGCCCCTTAAGAAGAAGCTTTCCATTAACTTAAGGCTGCAAAGGGTTCCCTTATCAATGGAGGTGGACCCTGGGTCCGCTCTCTCCATTATTTCTATTAACACATTCAAAAGGATATGCAGTTGCAGTGGCCTTCGAGTTAAACTCAGGCCATCCAATCTAATACTTACAGATTTTACAGAATTCTATGGTGTGTGTTAAAGGGGGGGCCACCCTTATAGTACAGCATAAGGATTTTGAAGGTCCCCTAGATGTGGTGGTTGTTGGGGGTGAACATACAAGTCTTATTGGACTCGATTGGTTTGAAGCCCTGGGAATCCAGGTAACTGGGCTGCACCATTTGCAAACGTTGAGCCTTGCAGAAGTCTGCAAAGAGTTTGCAGATGTGTTTAGTTCAGAGCTAGGATCCTACAAGGAGCCTTCAATTTCACTACGGTTAGATCCAACCACCACGCCCATCAGGGTTAAGCCTAGGAGGGTACCTTTTGCCCTCAAAAGCAAAATTGATGCTGAGTGAACAAATTGCTCCAGCAGGGCATTCTAGAATCTGTGGATTCAAGTCCATGGGAAACCCCCATAGTAACGCCTCTAAAGGCTAATGGGGACATATGTATATGTGCAGACTGCAAGTGCACACTGAATAAGGCGCTGCAACAGCATGCTTATCCAGTGCCTGTGGTAAGTCACATTCTGGCCTCCCTCAAGGGGGGGGCGCATTTTTGCAAAGCTTGACCTGGCACAGGCCTATCAACAGCTACCAGTTGATGAGGCAGCTGCAGAGGCCCAGACTATTGTAACTCACAGGGGGGCCCTTCAAGGTCAAGAGACTGCAATTTGGGGTAAATGTAGCCCCTGGCATATTCCAAAGCGTCATGGAGAGCACACTTCAAGGTATTCCTGGGGTCTGTCCCTACTTTGATGATGTCCTCATTGCTGGGGAGTCATCTCAAACTTTAGCAGAGAGATTAAGGGCTGTTTTGCTTTGTTTTCAAAAAGCAGGCCTTAAACTAAAGAAGGATAAATGTAAGATAGGAGTCACTTCTACTGACTTCTTAGGATTCAGGATAGATGCTCAAGGCATTCACCCTGCTGAAACTAAATTGCAAGCTATCCAGCAGGCCCCAAGTCTAAGAGTGCTGCAAGCCTTCTTGGGGCTATTAAATTTTTACCATACATTTCTTCCATATAAAGCTGCAGTGGCAGAGCCATTACACAGGCTCTTAGACAAGCAGGCTCCTTGGCAGTGGACTAAAGTCCATGACAGGATTTTTAATGAGGTTAAGGCCTTGCTCATTTCTAATGCTGTTTTAGCGCATTTCAATGAGCAACTGCCTGTTTGCATCACATGCAATGCATCTCCTTATGGGGTGGGAGCTGTACTCAGCCATCTGAAGGCTGATGGGACACAGGTCCCTGTGGCCTATTACTCAAGGACTCTGTCTTCTGCAGAGCGAAATTACACTCAGATTGATAGAGAAGCCTTGGCCATAGTGACTGGCATTAAGAAATTTCATGATTTCTTATGTGGCTGCCATTTCACGGTCTGTACTGACCATAAGCCTCTGCTGGGTTTGTTTACCACTAACAAACAGACCCCACATATCATTTCTCCTCGTATACTGAGATGGTCCATTTTCCTGTCAGCATATGACTATACATTAGTTCACAAACCAGGAAAAGAAATGGGTCATGCCGATGGCCTGAGCAGATTACCCCTGAATCAATTGGAGCCAGATCCTGCTCCAGCCATTAATATTCTGTCCATTCAGGAGTTGCCTGAGTCTCCCCTCAATGCTAAGGATGTGGCTGCAGAAACTGCCACTGATCACACGCTTACACAAGTGCTGACATGGGTGTTGTCAGGATGGCCTGACAAGTGCCCAGATACTGAGTTCCAAAGCTTCTGGCTTAAGAAGCATGAGTTTTTCACTTTCAAGGGTTGCTTGTTATGGGGTAGCAGGGTAGTGATCCCAACCTCATTGAGGTCTAGAATCTTGATCTCTCTGCATGAGGGACATCCTGGTACAGTCAGGATGAAAGTGCTTGCATGCAGCCATTTTTGGTGGCCTGGCCTCGATAAAGCCATTGAGGCCCAAGTGCACGGGTGCCAAGTGTGCCAACAGTCCCGGCCTGAAATGCCTCAGGAACCAGTACATAGGTGGGAGGAAACTCAAACCCCATGGTCTAGGGTGCATATAGATTACGCTGGGCCCTTTCAGGAGCAATTCTTCCTGGTTGTTGTTGATAGCCATTCGAAGTGGCTAGAGGTTGTTCCTGTTTCCTCCACTACTACTGCCAGGACCATCCAGGTGTTGAGAGGAATTTTTGCATCACACGGTCTTCCAGATGTTCTGGTTTCAGATAATGGCCCTCAATTTACCTCTTCTGAGTTCCAGGCTTGTCTTCAGGCCAATTTGATCCGGCATGCAACATCGGCTCCTTTCCACCCATCCTCCAACGGACTGGCAGAGAGAATAATGCGCACCACCAAAGATGCCCTCAAGAAACTGACTTATGGTAACTGGCATCACAGGTTAGTAGATTTCCTTCTTACACACCGCACCACACCATGCACTGCCACAGGGAAGAGCCCTGCTGAACTCCACTGGGGTCGCCACCTCATCACTAAACTGGACAGGTTGCACCCTGACCAGGTGGCTTCACAGGTGTTACAACCACGGGCACCTAGGAGACTCCAAGTGGGTGATCCGGTCTGGGCACAAAACTATGGGTCTGGTCATCTCTGGGTCACAGCTGTGGTTTGCAAGGTCTCTGGGCTGTTGTCATACGAAGTTGCCTTGGGAGACTGCCGCGTTCTGCGCAGACACATAGACCAACTGCATTGGAGACTGGACTTTCACCCTTCCGCTCCTGGCTCTGCTCTGGGGGGGGGAGGACCATAATATGCATTCTGAGGCTCAGTTTAACAGGCCTACAGGCCATCACTAGCCGCTATTGAGGCTATTTGGGATTCATCCCAAGGTTCCGTAAGTGCTCCTAACAGGAATTCACAGGATAGGGGGTCATCTCACACATACATAATCACTCCAGACAGGGAGTCACACCGGGGTATCCACAGTATTCATATATGTCAGATAGTGTTCCAGACAGGGAGACTGACCAGGGGTATCCACACAAATCACTAGCAGTAAGAGAAAAAGAATTCCAGCAGGGGCGCTTGCCAAATTCCGCAATTGCTGTCAAAAGAAGGTCACCAGCAAAGGGGATTGCCATGGAGGCGACTCCTGACTCTGGCACCTCGGGCACGTGCTTGGGGGCCACAGAGTACTGGGGCACTTCCGCTACCCAGCACTCTCCATCTGCTGGCCTTGGGTTCGAGGGGCAGTGTTTCCAAGAAGGGTCCATTGTGGACCCGGGGACCTCCACCCCTCCAAGGTATGCTGGCTTGGACTTAGAGAGTCCAGCCAGCCAGCAGATGGGTGGGTCAACCGGATATTTGGGGCAGCAAAGTCCTGGCCTGCCTAGCCTGGTAGACGAGCAGGTAGGCCAGGCACCCTCACCGGGGTCACCTGGGGATTTAAGGCAGCAACACCCTGGCCTGCCTCGCCTTGTAGGCGAGCAGGTGGGCCAGGCAATCTCTCCTGGCCTGAGAAGGTCGCACTGGGCCAAGTGCCTACCCAAACATCTTAGATAATTTGTGAAGTTGCTGTCAAGTCACAAGGGTTCTGTTCATGAGGCCCCTGAATAACGGGTAGATTATTTTGTATTATTTTTTCATTTTGGATACATTTATTGCATGAACAAAGTTGAAGAGTATTCCACATTCCTTGCATTTGATTAATAAAACTATATAACACCCTTCCAATGTATGACGTACATGTGTGTGTGCAGGTATGTTTCATCTAGGGGGGAGGGGTGTTGTGTCCTGAGCCTGCAAAAGCAAGCTCGGGACGTTGCATTGGTCCTGGGCATTCCAAAAGCTGCCTGGGACCAGACTGAGTGGCGCCGGCCTTGTGTGCATGTGCAAGGTGCGAAAATGCTTTGTTACTTTGTTTGATATTGTCCGGGTCTCTGGACACATAAAGTGGCCTATGTGCCTTTTAATGTTCGTTCGGGTGTTGTTGTAAGAAGAATAAAGAGCTGTTAATCTTCGCCATGTGTATTCATCATTCTCACGCAAACGAGGTACTTAACAGTATCTGTTTGTAAACCTGATACAATGGTCTTTTGATTGAACTCTGGGTCTCAGCGTCATTTTGATAGTCCTTTGCAACAAAGTTTTTCCTCTCTCTCTGTCTCTCTTTTCTCTCTCTGTCTCTTTGTTTTTGTCTTTCTAGCATACAGCAGGTACTATTGTGTCTACTTATCACTGCAGACCTGTTCTCTACAGGCATTTAGGGCCTTAAATCTGATTGAGCTGACAAAAAATGCTTACCATTCAATCAGCAAGGCAATATTCCATATGTTCTCCAATTGCTTTGAATTTATCCTATTATCCCAATATTTAAGATGTTGTGGAATATAATTTAGAACCATCAAACTCATAAAGTTCAGATCCTCTTGTGAATTCATTATTGAAAAAAGAGACGTCTACCCTGACTTCTTTGGTAGAATGCCTGAACTATCTTCCCTTTACTTATCTCATGCCTAACATTTATCAGTTAGTAATATTCTCATTTCTGTGTTGGATGCATCTTGGCTATCTTGCTTGCACTTCCATCTGAACTTTTATTAATCTTCCCCAATCATATTACACAAATTCTTTCAACCAATTGCTTTAAAAAAGATTTGTAAAAATTGGAGAAGAGTTAAGGTGATATTTAAAGGCAGTATAGTGGTTTATTGGATGCTTATCATTGTGTTGCCTGAAGAGATGTTGTAACAAAACTCATCATTGATTCATCTAACAGAAAGATTCCAGCCATGATAAAATTAATATGGTTCCCAAAGAAATCAGTTTTTTTCATCTCGCCCATAAGAATACCTGACCTTTGGTTTCACAAATGGTTAAAAGTTTTTTTCCATATCTTATATTAGGTTGCTTATTGCTTTCTTTAAGTATCTCTGTATTGAATTTAAATGGCTAAATCTATTCCAAGAAATATTTCACAATAGCACATTTAATATTCTCATTCACAACATCATAGGAACCATTATGCAATCTTTCAAGCTAGGTGGGCAGTATTACTCCCAACTGTTATAAATTAAAGAATAACAGCTTGCCAATATTTAATGAGATGGGCTAATGGTGGGGGAAGTCTGGAGTATAAGTATAAGAAAGGCACCTTAATGTGAATCAAACTCTTATTCTTCTTTAAATGACCCCACCAGGAATGGAGATACTGTGGCTGTCATGACGTTACCACCAGTGTGGTATCAGTAGCTTAGCATTATTTGGAGGCTACAGCTTGTCAATCCTGATATGTTGGCAGAGTTCTCCAGCATGTAAGTCAGATATCCCAAATATATTGAGAGATGTCAGATTTGTAGCCTCTCCATCTAACTCTATGATCTATCTTCAAGCTACTGACTTTTTGAATACAGGTTGTCCTTGATATTACACCATTATGGATGCAAGTGGTAACAACATTTAAGCGAGATGATAGAATCATTTAGCAACCTCCATATCCTGTTTTCTCTGCTGATTCTATTAAATGAATGTGTGGATTGTTAAGTGCAGAACAGGGTAGGAGAAGCCCAAGGAGATGTAGCGCAGGCCCAGACCCGCCTGCTCCAGACTTCCCCCACCCGAGTCACCCGGGCTTGGCTTCCTGCCTTAGGTCTGCTTCCCTACCAGGTCCTCACTGGCCTTTTCCCTCCCACTGTTTTTTGCAGGATTTGGATCTCCTCCCCACACCTCATCACCTATCACACACTTACCTTTGTAGAAGATCTCTAGATCTCTACAGCTTTCTGCAGCATTGGGAAGGCTGCATTAGTGAAGCAAAGAGGAGCAGCTCATTCCTGAGATGAACGGTAGTCTTGCAAAAGTGGCCACAATTTTGGTGTGACTGCAAGGAATTGTGGACATGCTGAAAATTGTGGCCACTTCTGGGAGGCAGACATATGGTTCTGGGACATGTGGCCTGCCCTCTTCCATCAACATGAAGTCCATAGATCTTCAAAAGGTAAATGTTTGACAAATGAAAGACATGTGAGCAGTAGTCCCAAGGCCTGTGGGGACCAGACAGGACAGGATTGAGGGAAAAAGACAGAGAGATGCTGCAGTATCCCTGCAATCAGTTGTAAGGGCAAATGACCATGGGGGTGCTGCAGCAGCCATAAGTTCAAAATGAGGTCATAAGTAGCTTTGGGAGTGGAGGCTGTCATAACTTTGAATAGGCACTAAGCAACCAATTGTTAAGCAAGGACTACTTGTATTTTCTTCATACTATATTATTTCTTCATGACAAACTTTGCTGAATTCACTAAAGATTTCTAAACATTGTTAAATGCATATACCCTCCACATCCACAGCTTCCATCACTTCATAATTCCACCAAGCATTTTTTTTTGTACTTCTCATTAGTGTGATTTGACACACTTCTATAGCACTCTGTAACATACATTTCACTTTCCCAACTTCTTTCCTTACATTCATTTTCCATTTATTCTATTGGGAGATTAAACTAACTTCAGATTTTTTTAAAAAAAAAACTTAACTTTTACCTTCTCTTCCTTTAGTCATTCTACTATCACTCTACTTTCCTTTTTCTGTTCTGTTTCTATGCCCAATTTCAAAAGATCTACTTTTGACTTCACCAAATAATACCCTGTCCCACATTTAGAATGTCTTTTCATCTTTGTGTCTTTCACTTCCCTGCATGTGCTCAACAACTGAATTCCTCAAGATAAAGCCACCTTTTTCAGATCTATTCCTTCCTTGCCCTTTGTTTTAGAGCATATCTCACCTTAATTTACCCTATACTGCGCTGCAACTGGCTTAACTCTAAACCAGCCCTAGGAAAACCTATCAAGAACAGACTCTTTGACAGCAATTTGCAAAAGAACTCAGTCCAGACTGCAAGATACTATGAGGCCCCCACCCAACCCCAGGATAGTTCATTTGTTGCTGTCTTTCCAATATATTTCTCCTCAATATATGTACACATTTAACCATAATTTAACACAATATATACAATTAAATGTATATCTAGTGTTAAAATATCATGTATTTAATTGCAAGAACAACAAATATATCTTGAGATTTAAAATGAAGAATGTTTTGTTTTGAGAAAAAAGGAGAAAACTATAGATTCTAAAGAAGAATTGACCAGTGATGAAGTTGACTTGAAGATTGAGGGAGATTGGGGGACAGTTTTATTATATCCAATCAGAAAGCAAATGTTAAGAGATATTATCTTACAATTTATAGGAGACTTTTTATACAACAAAGATCTGTGATTTGGGGAAATAAAATCCAATTGTTTGAAAAGATCCTGTTTAATATTTGAAGCAAAAGTCTAATTTAAGAATCAATCGAGAATGTTTATTGTGATTTATGATAGACTAGAAGCCATTATGGACTTTCTGTGAGTGAAATACAATAAATAGATAGTTAACAGAGAGTTTAGAAGTTTAATTTAGTTGTTGGTTTTACCTGTTAACTAGGTTTTCATATATTAAATACATGTCAGACTAAGTGTATTGAGAAATAGTGATATAGAAATTTACAAATTGTGTGCCTACTTCACAAGTGGGGATGGGTTATTATCTTTGAAATATATTTATCAGTATTCAACTAGGGGGGACAATTTATGTATGTCTGTTTTCTTTAGTTTATGCAGTTTTTTTGGGTGTAGTCTTGTTTAGGGTTTTTTTGAGTTTGTATTTTAATATTTTGAATAAAATAAAAAAATGTTTTAAAATATGGTTATTATTACCATTTCCATCTCCCAAATTACATCATTGTTCTTCTTTTAATTAGTAAATTTCAAAATCACAAATTTATTTTTTTCTATTTTCAGCAAAAAGTCTATAAAGGGTTTCCAGTTTTTTTATATATATATAAAATTAGTTATTGTTCCTTCACCCAACCTACCTACTTTTCTATTGTCTTCTTACAAGTCTACTGGAGTACCATTATAAAATACAGCAGCCCCCAACCTTTTGGGTACCAGGGACCAGTTTCATGAAGGACAGTTTTTCTGTGGATTGGCGGGAGCATGGTTTCATGCACTGCATGGATTCTGCACACCGGGAGCTTTGCTCACTTGTATGGCCCAGTTTCTGGTGAGCTGTGAAATGGTACTAGTCCGTGGCCTTGGGATTCGGGACTCTTGATATAATGTTTCCAGTCACTTGATTTAGAAGGACAACAGTTCAATTAAGATCTATTTCTCAAAAGTAAGTGCTGAGTACTTACAGTAAGTGGAGGATAAGTGCAGAAAATAGAATACTGAAAGGTGGTAATTGCTGACTCAAGCAAGAGATATTTCTCTCTCTATGTAGTAACAAAAGTGGAAGGTTTTTCCTAGAATAAATTTCAAAACAATACAGCAGGCAACCAGAGAGCAATGCTTGACGTGACAGAAATTATAAAACAATTCAGAGCAGAAAAATATGGATGGAGGTCACATGAATTTATTATTGAATAAATAATAAATTATCTGCCATCCTACATATACATACACATGAACATATATCTTGCAAACAATTAAGACATGTATAAAAAAAATACAATTTAAAAAATCAATATTTACAATATTTAAAAACCATCATAAAACAGGTTAAATTCACAGCCCATCCAATTCATCAAAACAATCACTATAGCCATAGACCTGCTCTATCATATACCTCTGTCCCCGTGCCCATTGGCAAAACCATGTCATCAGGACATGCATTCCTGAAAGTGAGTAAAATATGATGTTGTCCATTACTGCCCTCCAGAAGCAATTGGTAGCTCCTGCACACAATAGATAATCTGGTAATGGCCATAATTTAACAGACACATTACACACTTACATTTGTTTGATTAATTTCATGAATTTATTCTTTTTATTCCTTGCACAATCCAAGTTTCTGTCTTCAGTCACCAGGCTTTTCACTAGATGGGTCCATAGATATTAACTTCTATCACTCCTATGGCCTTGATCTTTAGTAAGATACTCTTTAGTAAGATAGAGAAGGTATAAAGTAGCTTACCAGTCATATTAACATATAATATTTCTTGCTAGTGGTCTGGATAATTTGGCACAATTTAGCTAGTATGACAGAAGCACAATCAAAATCCAGTTATAGTTGAAACATACTCACAATAATTACTCCAAGATAGAATATCCAATCTATAAACTGTTCTGCAAACCAATACTGCACTGACATACAGTTATAATAAGACTTCATGTAATGAACGGCACTATACATCCATAAGACCATGTCCATGGAATATACTTAATCACATCAGACAACGGTTCTATGAGAGTTATTGTATAAGCAACTGGGTACAGCTGCTTAAAAGTTAAAGAAAATTTGGTAAATTGAAAATCAGTCAAATTAACACGAGATGACATGATTATTTTTAAGACAAAACTATTTCAAAAATCATTCCTATAAAATACCAGCCCAATATTTTATTAAGATATGTCTTACTAAGAAACTGGCAGAAAATAATAAATCATGGAGCCAGTAACTCAAAACAAAGTAGCACAATAAAAAATAGTGCAGTTTGAAAACATTTATCATTTTATTTTATATTAAGGATGTCCAAGCTTTTACAAGTTCAAAATAGCTATAGCAAGGATTCTGAGCTTCAGACTTGGGTCTCTCAATAGTTTGTTTTGATTTTAGTTTGTTATTTATTTTCAAGAAAGCATTTTGAGTGCTAGAAAACAATCTTGAAATGGGCCATTCTTGATCTCAAAATGGATTATTTTAAATGTATTGAGTCCTACAAGTTGGTTTTTGTTTTAGTTGTTCTAAGAATACTGCCTTCTTTCTTCAAAAGGTTTCAAGGGAGATTGGTTAGTCTGAGCTCAAAACAAACTTATTTTATGCACTTTTATGTTTTGTATTATGAGGCTCCACAACTATTAACATAGATTGAGGAAGTAGATTGACTTTCAAATATTTTCTTGCTGAGTGATAAACTTTGGATAATAATAATAATAATAATAATAATAATAATAATAATAATAATAATAAGCCCCCAGTGAGACACTACCTTGACCCCCAGTGAGGCACTACCTTGACGTGGTTGTGGGGCTTGTGTACTCTGAGGAAGATGAGAGCTATGCCAGAGGTTCAACCATACTGGACAGGTCTCATCAGAGGAGTCAGACAAAGAGTGTCTCTCCCATAAAAAATATGGTGAGACGTAAATTTCAGAATGCCATACCAGCTCGGATGTCACCCGGGTTAACAAGGTCCGTGCTAGATATTGGAGTTCCTGGATATCTGGTGAAAAATGGGTTACAGGACTCAAGACTGTTGGCTGAGCAACCAGGGCCAGCAGCTGCAGAACTACTGGAAGAAAAGGTGTTTACCCATCGCAGATACACAGTGATTGAAAACAAAGAAATAATGATCTGTTACTACAGATCAAGTCCAAAAAGAAGAGGATATCTAAAACGAATGCACCAGTTCTGGAAAGAACAACATCCAGAATCAGAAATAACAGAACAGAGACTAGCAGATCAACGCCAATTTATAACACGAAATAAAGTATTCACAGAAACAGAATTGGATGAACTGCAAAGGTTTACTCAGGGCAAAGAAATCAAAGCGCTACCAGAAGTAATTCAGAATGTAGAGGCAAACCAGGGGGAGTTGGGAGTGAAGGAATCTAGCAGAGATATACAACTGTTCTCATTTGGAAACCAGGCACCTCTACCTCAGGAAGAACAAAACCCTCTAACTAAAGAAATAAAAGAATTGAAACAAAGAATAATTGAGCATCTAGAACAGCACAAAAACAACAGAGTAAGGCTGCCTGCATTGAAGCTTGTTCTAAAGAAACAGCTAGCACAAGCATTAAAAGATGCAAATACTGCAATATCAAGTATAAGCACCAATTCACTGCAAGAAACAAACCAACTAATGTACAGCACAGCTGCAGTTATAACAGAATACCTGGGATGCAAAATCAATAAAAAAAACAAACAAACAGTGCACCAGAAAAATGGAAGGTTAGACTAGAAAATAAGATCAGCAAGTTAAGATCACATGCAAGCAAGCTAGAACAGATGAAAGAAAAGAAGCTGAAGAACAAGAAGACCAAAGAATATCTAATCAAGAAATACCACTTAGAAACAAGGAAGATCAGGGAAGCACTGGAAATAATAAAGCAACAAATAACAGCTATAGCCAGGAAAATCAGTAGATATGAAGCTCGAATTGCAAACTATAGGCAGAACCTCCAATTTCAATCCAATCAGAAACGTTTCTACCAATCCATCAATGGAGAAACTGCAAGGAATCAGTCAGTACCTGACAAAGAAGAAACAGTGCAGTTCTGGAAGAGGATATAGGATAACCCAAAGAAATACAACAAGGATGCAGCTTGGTTAAAAGAGATGGATGCAAATAAAACAGAAGTTGAAATGAAAGAACTAGTAATAACAACAAAAATGGTAGAAAAAAGAGCAAGGAAAATCAAAAATTGGTCAGCACCAGGTGAAGATGAACTGCATGGGTTTTAGTTGAAACATCTAACTGTTATACACCCACTCATTTCCAAGCAGTTCCACAATATACTACAAGGAGGAGAAATTGAAAAGTGGCTAACAACTGGGAAAACCTACCTAATAATAAAAAATCCAGCAAAAGGGGCAACACCAGGCAACTACAGGCCAATTACCTGTTTACCAACAACTTTCAAATTACTAACTGGTGTGGTAGCTGATGCAGTACAACAGCATCTAGTTGAAAACAATCTCTTTCCACCTGAGCAGAAAGGAAACCGCCCCAATAGCAGAGGAACAAAAGATCAACTCCTAATAGACAAAATGATCTTGGAAAACTGCAAGAGAAGGAAGACCAACCTGAATGTGGCATGGATTGACTACAAAAAGGCATTTGACTCTCTGCCACATGATTGGATAATAAAGTGCCTAGAAATAACAGGAGTCAGTAGAAACATCAGAAAATTTGTGCAAAGATCGATGGCACAATGGAAGACACAGTTGCAGATCAATGGTGAGAAGCTGGGAGAGGTTAATATCAAGAGAGGAATATTTCAAGGAGATTCATTATCACCATTACTATTTGTTATTGCACTGTTTCCTCTGTCAACAATACTGAATAACTCAGGACATGGCTATCAAACATCAAAAACATCTGCCAGACTATCCCACCTCCTTTACATGGATGATCTGAAGCTGTATGGAAAAACATCATCTGAAATAGAATCGCTGCTCAACACTGTCCGTATATATAGCCAAGATATTGTAATGGAGTTTGGCTTGGACAAATGTGCCACACTTACTATCAAACAAGGAAAAATAGTGAAAACTGAAGGAATCAAGATGCCCCACGAAAATAACATTAAGAGTCTGGATGAGGAAGAGTACTACAAATACTTGGGTATCCTTCAAGCTGACAACATCAAGCACACTGAAGTCAAGAAAAAGATTAGAGGTGAATACATCAAGAGAGTGAAGAAGATCTTAAAGTCCAAACTCAATGGAGGAAATACCATAAAGGCAATCAACACCTGGGCAATCCCAGTCATTAGGTACACAGCTGGAATAGTGGACTGGACTCAAGCAGAACTAAAAGCAATGGATAGGCAGACCAGAAAAATAATGACAATGAATCATGCCCTTCATCCACGCAGTGACATTGATAGACTTTATCTACCAAGGCAAATAGGTGGGCGTGGAATGCTACAAGTACATCAGATGGTTGAAGAAGAAAAAATGGCTTTGGAAGAATATCTGAAGAACAATGATGAAGATGCACTGAAATTAGTATATCAGGAAGGCTTACTAACTACTGGAGAGACCAAACTGGCCTACAAGGAAAGACCAAATGAAGAACAGAATAGAGGCATGGGAAGACAAAGCACTACATGGCCAATACATGAAAAAAATAGCTGGGAAGGCAGATAATAACAAAACCTGGCAATGGCTAAGAGCAGGAAAATTGAAGAAAGAGACCGAGGGACTAATTCTGGCTGCACAAGACCAAGCCTTAAGGACAAATGCATACAAAGTCAAAATTGAGAAGACAGCAAAAGACAGTAAGTGCCGCCTATGCAAAGAAGCTGAAGAAACAGTGGACCACTTGGTAAGCTGTTGCAAGAAGATTGCACAGACTGATTACAAGCAGCGGCATGACAAAGTAGCAACAATGGTGCATTGGAAGATCTGCAAAAAATATCATTTGCCTGTAAGCAAAAACTGGTGGGATCATAAAATAGAGAAAGTCATAGAAAATGATAAAATTAAACTGCTCTGGGACTTCAGAATTCAAACAGACAAGCACCTGCAACATAACACCCCAGACTTAACAATTGTCGATAAGAAAGACAAAAAAGTCTGGATAGTGGACGTGGCAGTGCCTGGAGATAGCAGAATAGACGAGAAAGAACTGGAGAAGATAACAAAATACAAAGACCTACAAATAGAAATAGAAAGACTGTGGCAAAAGCAAGCAAGGGTAGTACCAATAGTCATAGGCTCCTTGGGTGCAATCCCAAAACAACTGGAGCACCACTTGAACACCATTGGCATTGACAAATTCGCTATTAGTCAATTGCAAAAGGCGGCCTTATTAGGAACTGCTTCCATCCTGCGACGATATCTGTAATACCATCAAACATCCACATCTGCCTATCCCAGGTCCTGGGTAAGGACTCGATAGGTAGACAAAATGCCAAATCCAGTCTGAACATCTGGCTGACTGTGCGATGATCGACAATAATAATAATAATAATAATAATAATAATAATAATAATAATAATAAGATTCAAACAGACAAGCACTTGCAACATAACACCTCAGACTTAACAATTATCGATAAGAAAGACAAAAAAGTCTGGACAGTGGATGTGGCAGTGCCTGGAGACAGCAGAGTAGAAGAGAAAGAGCTGGAGAGGATAACAAAATACAAAGACCTACAAATAGAAATAGAAAGACTGTGGCAAAAGCAAGCAAGGGTAGTACCAATAGTGATAAGCTTCTTGGGTGCAATCCCAAAACAACTGGAGCACCATTTGAACACCATTGGCATTGACAAATTCGCTATTAGTCAATTGCAAAAGGCGGCCTTACTAGGAACTGCTTCCATCCTGCGACAATATCTAATACCATCAAACATCCACATCTGCCTATCCCAGGTCCTGGGTAAGGACTTGATAGGTAGACAAAATGCCAAATCCAGTCTGAACATCTGGCTGACTGTGCGATGATCCATAATAATAATATTGGAAGGGACCTTGGAGGTCATCTAGTCCAACCCCCTGCTCAGGCAGGAAACCCTATACCATTGTGCCCTATATAGAAAGTGGAAAGAGGGGAACTAAGTCAGAATATCAGCAAATAGCCAGAGCCTGCAAAGATGAAGTGAGGAAAACCAAGGCTCAAAATGAACTAAGCCTTGCGACCAAAGTCAAAAATAACAAAAAAAGCTTCTTTCAACATGTAAAAAACAAGAAAAAAGTGAAGGAAATGATTGGTCCATTAGTGGGTAGAAGTGGCAAGAAGGTGACAAGCAACAGAGAAAGCAAAACTATTTAACTTGTTTTTTGCATCTGTCTTTACACAAAGGGAAAAAACAGACCAACCTATCAAAAATAGTGCCATAAAAAACAAAATAGAAACACAAGTTAAGATAAGCAAGAAAATGGTAAGTGAGCACCTGTCCAGCCTAGATGAGTTCAAATTGCCAGGACCAGATGGATTACACCCCAAGGTTCTCAAGGAACTGGCAGATGTGATATTGGAACCACTGAACTATATTTTTCAAAGATCCTGAAACACAGGGGAACTACCAGAGGACTGGAAAAGAGCTGATATAGTTCCCATCCTCAAAAAAGGAAAAAAAATGGATCCAAGAAATTACAGACCTATCAGCCTGACCTCAATACCTGGGAAGATTCTGGAAAAGATAATCAAACAACGAATCAACAAACACCTAGAGGCAAACAAAGTCATTACTAAAAGCCAACATGGGTTTGTCAAAAATAGATCATGCCAGACAAATCTTATTGCATTCTTTGACCAAGTGACAAAATTAGTGGATCAGAGGAATGCTGTGGACATAATTTACTTGGACTTCAGTAAGGCATTTGATAAAGTAGATCACAACCTACTATTTGATAAGATAGAAAAATGTGGGGTAGACAGAATCACCACCAGATGGATCCGTAGCTGGCTGACCGGCCATACTCAGCAAATGGTCCTCAATGGAACTGCATCAATATGGAGGGAAGTGTGTAGTGGGGTGCCCCAGGGCTCTGTTCTGGGCCCAGTGCTCTTCAACATCTTCATCAACGATTTGGACGAAAGGATAGATGGGGAAATCATTAAATTTGCAGACGACACCAAGCTGGCAGGAATAGCCAACATTCCAGAAGACAGGCTTAAGATACAGAAGGATCTGGACAGACTTGAACACTGGGCACTATCTAACAAAATTAAATTCAATGGTGAAAAAAGCAAGGTTCTACATTTAGGCAAGAAAAACCAAATACACAAGTACAGCATAGGTGGCACCATGCTCAATAGTAGTAACTGTGAGAGGGACCTCGGGGTCCTAGTAGACAATCACTTAAATATGAGCCAGCAGTGTGCGGCAGCTGCCAAAAAGGCCAACACAGTGCTAGGCTGCATTAACAGAGGGATAGAATCAAGATCACGTGAAGTATTAATACCACTCTACAATGCCTTGGTAAGGCCATACTTGGAATACTGCATCCAGTTTTGGTCACCACGATGTAAAAAAGATGTTGAGACCCTAGAAAGAGTACAGAGAAGAGTAACAAAGATGATTAGGGGACTGGAGGCTAAAACATATAAGGAGCGGTTGCTAGAATTGGCTATGTCTAGTTTAACGAAGAGAAGGACAAGGGGGCACATGATAGCAGTATTTCAATATCTCAGGGGCTGCCATAAAGAAGAGGGAATCAAGCTATTTTCCAAAACACCTGAAGGCAGGACAAGAAGCAACAGGTGGAAACTAATCAAGGAAAGAAGCAACCTAGAACTAAGGAGAAATTTCCTGACAGTTAGAACAATTAATCAGTGGAACAACCTGCCTCCAGAAGCAGTAAATGCTCCAACACTGGAAGTTTTTAAGAAGAGACTGGACAGCCATTTGTCCAAAATGGTGTAGGGTTTCCTGCCTGAGCAAGGCGTTGGACTAGATGACCTCCAAGGTCCCTTCCAACTTTACTACTATTATTATTATTATATTATTTCGTTCCACTGATTAACTAAGTTTCTCCTTAGTTCTAGGTTGCTTCTCTCCTTGAATTAGTTTCCACCCGTTGCTTCTTGTCCTGCCTTTCAGGTGCTTTGGAAAATAGCTTGACTCCCTCTTCTTTGTGGCAGCCCATGTGATATTGGAACACTGCTATCATGTCCCCCTCATCCTTCTCTTCATTAAACTAGACATACCCAATTCCAGCAACTGTTCTTTATATGTTTTAGCCTCCAGTTCCCTAATCATCTTTGTTGCTCTTCTCTGTACTCTTTCTAGAGTCTCAACATCTTTTTTTACATCATGGTGACCAAAACTGGATGCAGTATTCCAAGTGAATGAATAGTTATGGAGCAGAAGATAACATTAGGAACCAAGATAAGTGATAAGTAATAGATATAAGTATTTTTCTTCTCTATTGCACTTTTAGTTATTCCTGCCTCTTTGGGCTGGAGACTAAAAATGAGATGTGCACATCATTCTTTGTTTGATCAATTGGGCTCTAGACATTGCTATTTAGGTTAGGAAAAAAGGAACTGAATTCAGTCCTCCCTGGTCTTCCTTGCTTATAAATTATTTGATCTTAGTATTTCTAAGGGGGTTTTACTGCATACATTTTGTCCACTCAGCACATGCTCAGTTTGACTGGAAAAATAAATATAAGGGGAAAAAAGTAGATAATAAAAAATATGGTGAGTCCAACTATATCAGTCTTTACAAAAATATGCAAGTCTGCACATCACTGTTTCAAATTAACCAATGTGCAAATAGATTTGTTTTTAAAGAAGATAATGTAGGTGGCTAAATAACACAATTGCAAATTTGGAAATGTCATATTTATAATTGTACAGGCAGCTGTATTTCAGTTGAGTGTGCATGTTACGAAACAGAGATGTGTCAAAATGGGTAATTACTGATCTACTGTATACTCAGAATATTTGCTTCTATTCCTTTGTCCTCCTCAAAATTTTGCTTGGATGTGTAGAATTTGATAACCTTTTCTACATAATACTTCCTCTGTGTAGCAGAACAGAGAAAGAAAAAAAAAGACATTCTTCCAATAGTCAAGGCATCACAAAAAGGAAGTGGGTTTTGCCTTATTTGGTAGTGAGAGATGGAGTTTTCTCAAAAGGCATGTTTAGCTAGAAAGTAGGTTGTTCTGTGATAAGATAAGGATATTGTCTAATTTCTATCACCAGACTTGTTCTCACATCAAGAGCTGTATTTGGCTTTCTTTTTTCAGGATGTACTCCTGTCAGGCTCTCTTGACAGCAGTTGCCTGGATACTTGAGATGGCAGGGCTATGTAAGAATATTACACCAGGATGACTCCATTTTAAGCCACTGATCATCCCTTGTCAATAGAAGAGTGAAGTTCCTCTTATCCCCCAACCCTATGTAGTTTAAACTTATGTCTCTTTTTCTTTCATTTTCAAATAGGAGTAAACAACTTGCTTTTCTTTTGTCAGGCCTGGGGCTAAGTGGAGATTGATGGTTAATACAACAGCATCCCTATTTTGGGGAAATTCTACTTAACTCTTAACATAACTCTTCCAGCTACCTGGAAGATTAACTGCCCACTATATGGAGCAAAGTGACAATTTTGAAAGTATTTCTAAAACTATGAGTGAGTTTGCACCTTATCTCACCTTCTTTCTCTTTATGGATTTCAGATTACTATATGTGACTACTCTCAGTGTAGTAATCTATCTGACTGACAAAAGATATTGACTTTTTATAGTTGCAGAGTCAAAGGGCCAGATAAGGAAAAAGTTAAGTTGTGGCTATTTGGAATCAAAACTAATGAAAAGATACTTAATCTGCTTGCCTTTCATACTAGACCAATACATGACGATATGAAAATGGCTTTTTTTATCCCAGTAATCTCACATTTAAGATGTCCAGCCAGTTTGAGCAAATCTTTAAGGTAAAAATTTAAGGTAAAGAAACAAGCTCAGCTTATTTAATGGACTAATATTGAGTTTGTAACCTAGATCCACATCTTAATATTTCCACTTGCCAATTCTGTTGAAGCACTTTGAAGCTGACCTGAGTTAGTCTCTATTTTCATCAGACTTAAAACACTGAAAATATGCTGAGGTCTGGAACTGACCAGTACAAGAGAACAAAGAATATTGACCAATAATAAATCATCTTATTACATACCTGAACTAGTGTAACATAAATTCCCGCTCCACCATTCCATCCAAAAAGGAAAGAAAATAAATTGCCAGCAATGGTCTTCCATGCAGATATCATCCAGCTTCTTCTGTGGGAAAGTAGGTAATGAAATATCATTTGCAGGAGGGAGGGAGGGAGGAAGGAAGGAAGGGAGGGAGGGAGGAAGGAAGGAAGGAAGGAAGGAAGGAAGGAAGGAAGGAAGGAAGGAAGGAAGGAAGGAAGGGTGATAACACTTCCCATACTACATCATATTTGCCAGCTAATATTGTAAAATCAGACAAGGCTGTTTCTGAATTGAGACAAAGCCTTTATAATTATTGTTTTTAGTTTCTTGCTAATATGATTCCCCTAGGGCTGATTATTATAAGTGAATAAAGTTGTGGTTCATTTATTTCTCCTTCTTAGTACAGACATTGAATATTTTTACTCAGGGCTTTTTTCCTCATAGAACGCCCAGAACGGAATTCCAGCACCTTTTTTGGATGGAACTTTGTAGGGTAGGCAAGGTGGGTTGTATGACGTGTGTGAGTTCCGGCATCTTTTTTTTCTTTTTTTTAGAAAAAAAGCACTCTTTTTACTCATTGCAAGGATGGAGCAATAAAAGGAGAGACATAAAATGAATATTTGAAAAGCAGTAATTCCTGGATTTTAATGGGACTTTAGAAACATTTTCTGGCATCATTTTATATATGTGTAATCTTGTTTGTGTACAAGTGAAAAAGGAGTGTGCTCTCCTGTCCATGTACTGTTCAATGTGTCATGGAGAGACAGCTAAGAATTCAGCTATAAGTTTGCCTAGGGACAAATCCAATGTGAATCTGGAACTGCTTCCTCAGGAAAAAATATCTGAAAAATGTTCCAAGAAAAAGAAAAAAAAGACCACATGTTAATTAGCCTATAGAAATTTCTCATAAGTTTTGTAGTACTCATAGAAAGTGCCAACACAGTCAATTATATAGATTTATCCAGAAAATGGAAAAGAGTAGCAGTGGATTGATTTCTGGACATAGAAACAATAGAAAAGAAAAAAAAAGAAGATAAAGAAAAAAATTATATTAGATCCATAAATTTACATTGATTTATTCTGCCACTATACATTTATTATAACAATATACAACCTGTGATCTGCCATTACAGTGGCTGGCTAGTGACTTTTAAACTGTTAATGTAGAAATGGGTGCTTCCTGACAATTTGAAAGTTGTATTTCCAACAAATTTTTAGGATGCTATTATAAGAGAAAGCTGTCCTACTAGCTGTGACAAAAAATGGCACATCACAGCACTTTAGTTGTTCCTTTCTTTCATCCATTTTCTAAGTCATCCACCATAAGTTATGGGTATTGTTACGATGTCCTGGCCTGGGATTTAGTTGCAGCAATAAATGACCAGCAGGCACGAAGAACAATGCTTTAATGATATTACGATGCATGAATAAACTCGGCACTGAGACCTCTCCGCTCTCAGTGTCTTTAAATACTGTTTGGAACATAACCACACCCAAGCCCCACATCTGAATCTCCCACACCCATCACCAAGCAGTTCCGCCTAATTAACCCCCCAAGAAACCACCATCCGGCTCTGTCCAATTGTCCCATGTGCTGTCGATCCGTCCCGAATAGTGTCCTCCTCTGCGCATGTGTATGAGTGCCAGTTCACCTCCTATCGTTCACTGCGCATGTGCAAAAGTACTTAGAAGTCTCTGCGCATGTCCGGAAGTGTCCTGTAGTCTCTGCGCATGCGTGGCGATGTTCCGAAGGTTCTGCACATGTCCGGAAGCACCAAATAGCAAGTGCGCATGCGGAAAACGCTTGCCGTTTTGCCTGTGCGCATGTGCAGAACAGCCAGTACAGTTTTAGATGTCGGGCGCCGTTATGGAACATCGCCAGAAGCACCGAGGACTGTGGGACTCGCTGGATCAGCCGGTGGTGCCTTGTTTACTCAAACATGCCTCAAAGGCCCGACAGGGACTTGTACAAGTTGGAGCCCTAAAATACACATGAAAATGAATTTTTTTTTTTAGGATTTCCTAGAACAACTATAAACTTTGGGTAAATCGTATGTAAATCTTATGTACACCAAATAAAACTGGGGGCATAATTATTAAGAAAACATTTAGGTTCTTGTAATTCTGTTAATAGTGTGATGTAACTGACCTATTTTATTTTTTTTATTTTGTATTTAAAAAATGGGAGATAAACATTTTTTAAAGATTGTGGTTCAACTACTGAATTAAACATAGATCAAAGATAAAGATTTTCTGTTCCTTCATTTTAAACTCATGTCATTAAGCTGCTGTTTCAAAATCATAATGCTTTTTTAAAAAAACTAGTTTTATTAAGGCATTCATGTATGCATTAATGAGTTCTCCAGAGAGTGATCATTATACTGGGGGATTATGCTTTTCTGCCTAGAAGGAGCCTGACATAAGGTTAGATCCCTAGCTGGGGTAAATCAATGTGTCTTTTACTGGTATGAATGTTATTCGTACTTTAGATCACAAGCCTGAGGCTCTGTGTAGCTATAACAGAGTTAAATCCATTTTTAAATAACTTCTAACTGAAGTTGACAATGACATTGATGCAGCAGCTCCCATTGAAAAAATGGAAAATAATGTAATTACAAGGCATTTCAGAGAACAAAGCCTTATTTGCCTCATATTAAAGTAAAACTAATTGTTTAGGCAACTTGGAGATACACTTCTTCCCTTACATTTTCTCAAGCACAAGCATTGACTATAGCCTTCTGTTTGTTGTTTATGTTATACTCCATTTTTAGAATTCAAAAATAATCAGGAATAAGGATTATTTCAGAAGAACAGAAGATGGAGGGGAACATAGAAGGTGTTCAGGCACTGCTAATGGCCTAACTGTGCTAAGATGATGACTAACCCACTACTACTTTTGACTACTGAAAATATATAAAGAGGAGGATTAAATGCCTAAATATAATAACCAGGTCAAAGTCACCATATACCTTCAACTCCTATAGATAAAAGAAAGGATCTTGAATTGGCAAGACTTAGAATTTCTCATTGAGGTCAAGGCCCTATTTATTTTAAAAGTCTACTAAATGTAGTGCTAAGTCATTAGATTTAGTATTCATGCAAAAATGTGCCTAGAACAGTGGTTCTCAACCTTTTTAATGCCATGACCCCCAACCGGTCGTAAGTCGAGGACTACTCAACCGGTCATAAGTCGGGGACTACTCAACTGGTGCAGCACCGTTTGCAGAATGGGACTTTTGGCAGGCTCAGCAGGGCAGAGAAAGCCTGGACAATTCCTATTGGCTTTTGAAAGCCAACAGAATTAGACTCTATTCAAGAGAGTCTATTCTATTGGCTTTCAAAAGCCAATAGAATAAAAGGGAGTAGCACAGCTAAGGAAAAGGGGAAAAAATGGTGAACTGCGTTGTTTGGCGACCCCCGTGAAATGGTCGTTCGACCCCAAATGGGGTCCCGACCCACAGGTTGAGAACCTTTGGCCTAGAAATAACTGAAATGCTGGCAATTGTTTTGAAGGGGAGGATGCAGAAAAGAGCAATACCCTGAGGTATTGCTGTAGCCTCCTATAACTGATTTAGATGAGAACAAAAGTGAAGAGTGAAATTAGTCAACAGTCTCCTTACGGTATTTTGAAAGCAAGGTACAAGATCATTTTATAATGCGGAGGTAGGGATTTTGCTAGCTTTTCTTTGAACATGAAGCTGGATTAGTGGATTACAATACTCAGCCTGCTAATGCTACAAAGAACAGTGATAGATTTCTGAAAGTTCAAAAGAAATAATAAATGTAAGGCAAATGCACTGATTAATACCTCTTTTCTTATATAGAAAGGAACAAAATTGTTATGGACTATGCTACCTACTTTAAGCCTTAGCTCTTGGTTCCCATACTGAAACCTTTTAACTTTTTCCCATATATTTGGGAAATCTAATCTATGCAGAGTAATTCAAGGAACATGATACACAGATTGCTATGACTAGATCCCAGTATTAAGTTTTCTTTTCTAAAAACTTCATTAGTGCTGCAATACAGCTGAAACTTATTTAAAATTTTAAAAAGTATTGCTAGCTACTTTTTAAATACATAACCATGCAGAAATCATACATTATATTGCCCATTTTATTAACGTCTTGTGAACAGCTTCTCACTCTCTTGCCAGTGGTAGTGAATAAGACACAATGTAATATGGAAAAAGTATGAATTTGGATCATATATCTTCTGGAGATGGTTTTATGTAGTGGCCATAGCCCCCATGCTTGCATATTTGGAAGTTAGGACACTTTTTCTACGTGATTGCTAAGAGTTGTCAATAAGTTGATGATTTACATAATCGATCAATTAAATTCAGAATGGAAAAAGAAATATCTCCTGCTCTGATGATGACTCTTTCTTGCTTGATATTTGTCTTTTAAACAAACAATTATTCTCATGTTTATACACTTTCCCAACAAATACAGAAAGCCCTACAAACAGCTTAGTCCTATATTTGCTTGCTTGATTTATATTATTACACTTCACTGGGAGTTAACATATCTATTTTTTCCTTTAGTCTTCACAATATCTAAGTACTGTAAGTATTATAATCCAGTATTAATAATTTTAAAAAATGAAGCCAACAAAATGAAAATTCTACAGCAATTTTGGCATGCTTTTATGTATCAATGAGACTACTATGTTGTCTGATAAAGCTATCATTTACAAAAAAATCTTATCCATATCCCTAAGCTTTAGGGATATCTGAGCCAAAAGAAGAGAAGAGAAACCTTTAATATTTCCACAATTTCACAACAGCCAGCTTCATAAAAGCAGAATTACACTTGTTAGAGGCAGTAGCAAATATACCCAAGGTGCCTGACATTTGGCTGGCTAGTGGCTTACATAATTTAGCATTAAGAGTGGAAAATGGATTTCATGCAGAAAACTGACCCACTGCCAGCACTATTCAGTGTCTGGAACTTGCGTAACTCAAGGGTTGACTGCAAGGTCAGACAAGGTGCCCTCAGAAACCTACTGATTAGTTGGCACAAATGAACACTTTGAAGTTCTATTGCCACTTCTGGATTGGCACAAAAGCATGTTTCTCTCTTTCAACAGAGTGTCAGTCTGTTCACTTTTCCCAGCCCTTGCAACTGGAGCAGTCTGTTTTCTTTCTGCTCCATTCTATCTTGGCTTTCAAGCTTTTTTCTCATTGGGAAGCACCAGCTCTCTCTCACCATCTGGCTCCTACAGCTGTGTTGCTGGTGACTGCAGGGTGCACGCATGAATATAGATCTCAGAAACTGGAAGTGGCTGGAAATGACTAGTTAATAATGATGAAAGTTGTGGCAATGTTTCTAATAGCAAAAGCAGATAATATAAATAAGCTGTCAGGATTCCCATTTCTCATGAAGCAATCAATTTAGTTTAAGAGTAGGAGACGAGGATCCAGGAGACCCAAATCTAAACCCCTTTCAGCCATTAAATTCTATGCTTGGTTTTGAGCCACATTTATTCTTAATCTATCATTAGTATGAATAAAATAGGAGTGGTAGATTATATATGCTTGTATTCTCCTATCAAAGAACAACTCAGGGTTATAGGGCCCCAACACCATATATTGTACTGACTACAAGTTATGGCAACTGAATTCCAATATGTCTGGAAGGCACACCATCTTCAGGTTAATGTATTAAATAGCATAATAAGTATATCAATAGATACTAATTATAGTGTTTTTGAACTATGATGCTCCAGTGTTTTTGAACTATGATGCTCCATTAATATGGTTGCTTTTAAAATCTCCTTCATATAAGTGCTACCTATAAACTGAAATTAGATAACTATTTTATATTAACAGTATGCAAATTGTATCATGGATGAAACATGGATGAAGTTAACCTATACTCTAAAGCACAGGTGTCAAACTCACCACATCAGGTGACATGTCGTGACATATCGCAACTCTTTTTGCATTGCCAGCAATGGGGTGGGCGTGGCTTCGGTATGATGAAACTAGCCTGCAGGCCAGCAGTTTTGAAACCCCTGTTCTAAAGTGAGAAATACAAGTCTTCTCTACTGCTCAATTTTCTCCTGATTGAATATCCCTGCACCAGTAGGAACAGCAAGAACTGATTTACTCATTTCATTTCATTTACTCATGAAGGAATTAATTATTCTTAAATATTTCT